>NW_005842153.1:942127-957946 GCF_000455745.1 Alligator sinensis | reverse complement strand
CTTTCCCTCCTCCCTTTGCTGGGTCCTGCAGCCAACTGATTGCAGACTGAGCTTTGAAAGTGTGAGCCCCTAGCCCAGGGTCAGGCAATTATTTTGGGCGGAGGGCCGCTTATTGAGTTTTGGCAAGCCATCGAGGGCCACATGACAGGCAGCCAGGGGCACATTAATATTAATTTTCAAAATTTTTTAGGGGCCCCGTGGGCCGGATGGAATGTCCTGGCGGGCTGCATCCAGCCCACGGGCTGCATTTTGCCCACCCCTGCCCTAGCCCATAACTTGGCATTTCCCCCCCGGGGTCCTTGCTCCCCCTCTACTGCAAGCTGCTCGCCCCCTCCCGTCTAGCTGGGGCTTCCCTTGAGAATAGAGATCCCCTCTACCCTGGTCATGTTAGCAGGGTCTTTCCTTGCAGCAGGTAATCCTCCTCTTCCCTGGGCTACAAAAGTTCATACCTTAAAACGGCCCCGCTGCCTTTCTCTCCCTGGCTCCCTCTTCTCAGTCACAGGGTTAGGGTCCCCTATTACACAGCTAAAAAGTTTTTATACATTTTCCAGTAATAACTT
Source organism: Alligator sinensis (assembly GCF_000455745.1). Taxonomy (NCBI): domain Eukaryota; kingdom Metazoa; phylum Chordata; order Crocodylia; family Alligatoridae; genus Alligator; species Alligator sinensis. Next base: position 957,386 of record NW_005842153.1, on the reverse strand, counting down.
TGGAGCTGGTTGGACCTTTTTAAGGCACCATAGTTAATTTGCACATGTAGCTAGTTTAATTTAATTGTGCAATTAACCAGGTAATTGTGTAATATATGTCACGTGTAGATGGAAACAGAATCTCTGTTCTGCAGGAAAACCTAACTGAAAAAAATCATTCCGTGTCAGCGGGAAAACCTGATCTTTCAAGACTTCAAAAATGTTTGATTTGGAACCATCTAAATTTTTCCTTGATAGCAGTGAAATGTTTAGTTTTCTCTGTAAGTTTGATGTTTTACATTTATATTGATATATAAATACTATAAAACATTATGTATTAAACAGATGTATATTTTATTATAGATGTGAACAGAGACATTTCAGCATTATCAAAATGAAAGGCAGAAACTTTTTTCCATTCAATGTTGTCAGAATTGATATGTTCTGGTAAACATTTAGATTTAAACAACACTTATGGAAAAATGTTCCTTCAAATTGTAATAAATATTAGTTAAGCATGTTGGCATGCTAGGGACACTAGTTTTAAATGTGATGTTATAAATAGCATTATGCAAAGATACACGTTACTTTTCTTCTTCATCTATATTTTTAATTTTCTGTTTGGACCTGTATTTTCAAATGAATACCAGCATTTTGTAAGAAATAATTACTTAAATTGCTTTATGTCAAGTAACGAAATATGCATACGAGTAGCTATACATATATGCCAGACAGTCATATGATAGTTAATGATTAGAACCGATCATATATATGTTGAAAGTCAGCCTTTGTTCTCGAATGGCAAGCATCCACAAAGAGGCCATGGTTTTTATAAACTTATTCATTAGTCAAAATAGCATGAAACTATCATGAATTCAGCCTATGAATTGTTCAAAAACTGTATATTGGGAACCTGTTTTTATTTTTTTTCTTGACTGGATGACAAGCTTACCAAAAATGGGTACAAACTGATTGATGATTGCTTCAGACTAGACATAAGGAAAAATGGATTTACAAGTCGAGTGCCAAGGGTTTGAAACAGGCTACCCCCAGAGGTGGTACAGTTACACCCCATGGCGATCTTCAAAAAGCGACTTGACACCCACCTTGCTGGGGTCATCTGACCCCAGCAGTCTTTCCTGCCCTAGTGCAGGGGGGCTAGACCTGATGCTCTCTAAGGTCCTTTCCAACTCCTAACATCTATAAAACTATGAAAAAGAAGCACTGCCTGGAAAACTTGTTTGGGCGTTGACCATTTTGGGCGCAAACAGAAATTATGTTTTTCTTGCTATCATCCCCCTGGAAAGCACTGTACAGCTGTGCCGTGCCAAACATGCTTTTAAAAGTGGCTGATCATGCAACTAATTAATCCTCATCAAATGGTATCAGATGAAGGTGCTCTACTTTAGAGCACCTTAGGGAACTTGTGTTTCCTAGGGTTAATTTGTTGTGTGATTGGTGCTGGGCTGATTCAGCCCAGCCTAGCCCCTGGAGCTGTCAGCAGACACGGAGTGGGAAGCGATCTGCAGTGAGCTGCTGTCTGGGGTTTGCCCAGCCCGAGTTGGGGAGGAGGCGTGGATTGGAGCCTTCCTACCTCATGCCCCCCCAAGTCGCCTTCCAAGTCAAGCCAGACAAACCCCAGATGGCAGTTTGCTGCTGCTCAGTTCCCCCTTCACTGGGAGGAGGGGCCACTCCTTGGCTGGCGGCTCACCTGTAGGCAGGCTCAATTTATTTTATGTAAAGCGCAGTGAGTTAGAGCAGGGACTTGCATGTCTTTCAGCCTCATTTAGGAAAAGATACACCAGGGGACATATAAGGTTGAGGACATATTCCTTCTCTCTTCCATAAGCAGCAGCATTGTGTTTCCCTTGCAACTCAATAGAGAGTCACAATTATAATGCTGATTGTTTAGAAGACTTCATATTGAATGATCTTTCTTCGCACGTGCACTTTACATGTACAGTCCAAGGGTGTGGTTACCTACTCTGGAGTCATTCACTTGACTAAATCGCCTTGGTGATGGGAGAGTAACAGGACACTGCTAAAGTATCCTAAATAAGTGAATTGCAAGACCTGTGGGAAAATTTCTACCAAGAAATGTCAGGAGCTGAATACATCCTACTATCTTCTTCCCTGGGTTTGAATGCATATAAAAAAAATTCTAGGGGCCAATTTGGTGAGCAAATATTTGAAGCCACACTTTGATTCAGAAGCCCCCCAAGTGCTCTTTGGATTAATCCAATATGTAATAAATATTCTTATTTTAGGATGCATACTCTGGGCTCTATCCTGCACAACTGAAGTTAATGGGAGTGTTTGCTATGACTAATAAAATTTGGATTTGGGCCTCTCATTCCAAATACAAGTTTAGTGGAATCTTTGCAGCATTACACTTGACGATCATTTTGCAGGACAAAAAGCAAAAACACAGCAACTGCCCTTTCAAAAGAACAAACAAACACGTTCCATTCTTTTTTCAGCACTGATAGATATAATTTTATCCTAATTTAATTAACATGTTACCTTGGGGCAACCAAGGAGTTCAGGAAAAAAAGGTAGAAGGAAATTAAAAGGGCAACAGAGCAATCTTACTGAATATTTCACTGAAGGGAAAAATTAGTGGACTTTGACAAATGTTTAACTTCTGACGAGAAACAAAAGAATTCATTCAAGCTGCATAAATATTTTTTTAAATTCCCAAATGATAAGTAAAAATAAATTGTTTTGAGGCAAAAATGAGGACAAGAAACTGCATAAGCATTCAAGAAAGGGTTTACCAAAAAAAGTGAAAATGCTACTGCTACTTTTATTTTTTCCATACAAGGGCACTTACACACATGCAGGGAGCCTGCTCCAATGTGCTGGAAATCCAGCACATTGGAGTAGGCTCGATTAATCAAGTCTGCTGCAGCATGTAAATTAATATGCTGTGGCAGCCTCGTGTGTCATGTATATCAGCAGCACAGCGTGTCTCCGCGCTGAGAAAATGGCAGTGGTGCATTTTGAAATAAAACACATTCAGTGTGCTTTAGTTCAAAGTGCCCCATTGCCATTTTCTCAGTGTTGGGATGGACTCCGCCACTGATACATGTGACCAACAGGCACTTTTAATTAGCATAGCTCACTAATTAAAAGTACCTGGCACTGTATGTAAAAATGTCCTAAAACCCTAAATGATCTACTTTCCTTAGAAAAGAGTACAATGTGATTTCAATAGTGTTGCTGGTAAATAAGTCATCCATTTATCACTACCTTATTATATAATGCGATTTATTTTTGAATAATCCAAAGGCATTAGGCTAGGGACGGAAATTACACATTAACAGGTAAAAGTGACTGGAAATCAGTTCAAATCTGTAACACCACTGAAGTTCAGTGCATATAGACCACCTTCAAAATGCCTAAAACCAGTTTAAGATAAACCTGAATGAATGTCTTAGCAGCAGGGATTCTAGTTTTCTCTGAAAAAAAAGAATCCCCAATTTTTAGCTTAAAAAAAAAAAGTCAAATCCACATTTGTCCATGGTTAAAATGGAACACCACTAAAATTTAGATTTGGGGTTACTTTTTTTAATCTGAAAATTGGGAATTTTTTTTTTAAATCAGAGAAAACCAGTATCCCTGATTATCAGGCTTAACTGATTTAGGTTAAATCAGTTTACTAAACTTCTGTCCCAGATCCCCTCCAGATTCAAGTTGTCAAAGTCCCCTAGAATCCCATGATGTTTTGCACCTACCCTACAACACTCCCCCTTGCGGGGGAAGGGGGGAGGGGAGGTGCTAGCTTTAGCCAAAGCTTCTGGCCTGGGCCACTGCAGGTATGTGGCTACATTTCCAGAATCAAAAGTGAATGTCTGTTCACTTGCTTCAGTTCAATCTATGCAGTTTAGAGTAACCTGCGAAGATTGAATGGATCACCCTTGGGCTTTTTGACTGTCTGTACTTAGCCTTAGTGTCTATTTTACTCTGTTGTTGGGCAAGCTTTAGCCCTGAGCAGTGGACTGACTAAATCCCCTGACCTCGGGGCAGTTTCAGATTCTGATCAGGATTTCTAATCCTTGTGGCGTTTGGATTTTTTCTGTCCTAAGGACTTGCTTCTTCCCACTATGGAGCTAAGAAATTCATATGTGGGGCTTGGTCTGATTCCATCATTTATATTCATCTGTTCCATCCATGGGAAAACAGCTCTGGTTCTCAGGCTAGACAGTCACCTAGCTGGGGTTTGACCCCAGTGCTCTTTCCTGCCCAGGGAAGGGGGTTGGACTTGATGATCTGCTCAGGTCCCTTCCGACCCTACCAACTATGAAACTATGAAAATGAGTCCAACACTTTCAAACAGATTAGTCAGCACCTTACAAGCTCAGGGAACAGCAGGGACATGTTTTTGAGGGCTGGCTTTATTTTAAAAAAAAAATTAAAAATTCCCATCTTAAGGATAGGTATAAAACTGTCTGTGTCTACTGCTAATGGAGCTGTTTGCATTGCTCACACAGTGGCTGAAGGGCAACCCTGGTAAGTCCAGGTGCTAACCACTTACAGAGAAGCAGACCATCTTGTTTAAGGGGAAGCAGAATTCTCAGAAAGGATATGCAAAATTTAAGTACTGTGCAATGAGGAGTTCCCACTAAGCTGGTAGAGGGAGAGGCCAAGTGCTCCACCCCAGGATACACACACCCACTTGGCATTGTGTGTCATTCATATGATGTAAGCATGTCAGGGAAAACAATGCTTCACCAGGTAATGCATTCCTACTGATGTATCTCAACAGCTGCAGCACTGTACCTTTCATTTCACAAGTGCATGCAAAGCTTTATGGGTAATGAATAAAGCAGCTCAAGAGAGTGCTAGGAGAGGGGCTAGCATCCTGATGCTTGGAGCTGTGATGTGCTAGGGATGTCCATTCCCCAGGCAGCTATCAGGTGTCTTGATGTCAACAGCATGAAGTAATCAGATAAGTGTGTTGCTCCTTTTCACAAAACTAGTAATGTACACTCTGCCATGTCCCCCCTCAGGGCCACCCAGTGGAAATCTCTGGTGGTTGGTAGAGTTCCTGCACCAGAGTAACAAACCAGTCCTTCAACAGTTACAAGAAGAAATGCTGCAAATAGATAAATATGCAGAAACAACTCTTAAATGTCAAGTTGCCCTCCTCCCACCAATGCAATACCTGTAGCTGTCAAAACATAACACACCCCCTCACTCAAAGATATGGTCTCATACATCAAGATTTCTTTGTTGTCAAACAGATCTGGTTTGAAGACTTTCAGTGTAATGGTTACAACTGCTAGGGGCTGACAGAAATTGTTTCCAGTAACCCTGCTCTCCACAGTAACTGAACTAAGCTGTATTATATCAAGTGTTTAATATCATTCAGTAGATGTATCTCTAGCTTCTTGCCTTGTATCTCCAGCCACTAGCCTGTTGACACAAGTGCCCAGATTCATATCCATGATTACATTGTGAAAACTTGGCCCTTCATTTATGGCATTAATGCTATTAAACTTTTACTAAGATTGCCAATGCCAGTAGATGTCACTTATATTTCAATTTCATAGCTTTATATTTGAGTTACAGCTTATTATATTTTTCACTAACTTGTTTTTTGAATGAAAAATGTATTTTTTAATTTTTATTCCCTTTAAGCTGAAAATACATATATTTTTCATGGAAAAAATTATTGTTTCTCAACCGTCTCCAATTCAGGCCATTTTAGGTACCTTGTTTGTGACAGCAGCTTCTTTATTCCTATATTTTGTGATCGTAATTAAGGAAGTATAAATTACTCATGCTATTTAAGATACCTACAGTGAAATGCAGGTTATTAAATATTTTAGGTAAACTGTAAATCATTAAAACTATGAATAAATTTAAACAAATACATAGTAAACTAGAAACAAAAATGTTAATTTTTTAAGTATATGTTTAGGGCTCTGCCCTGCACTTTTAATGTTCTGTGAAAGTAACGTTTAAAAAAAATCTGCCAATTGCTGCAAGTTGTTAGAACAGAAGAGCTTATATCAAGTTCTGCTCTATGACTTTATTACCTCTCAGAGGGCCTTATTATGATATCCATTTTTAAGCAGAAAGCCTCACAAATCTAATCTATTTATCTGCCTACATTCTTATGCATCTTCCATCACCATGGTATCATAGCACCCTAACAAAAATCAGTGGAATCTTCTACTTTAAAAAGGGATAGTATGACATGGCCAGTGTGTGGAATTAGCTGTGGGAAGGATGATCAGATCCATGCTTCTGGCAAATTTACAGCTACATGCTCCCCTTCATGATTAAAACAGTGGAAAAAATAGCTTTGACATTATTATAGAACTGAGTGGTTAATACATATCAATCCATTCAGTCAGGAGGGAGGGAAGTCATAATAACTAAATATAGTATAACTAACACCACTGAAGATATTAATATATGATAGATATTGAATTAGAAAAGACAGAACATTGTTCTACTACAAAACTAAATCTGTATGGCATAAGGAAATTCACACCATGCTCTTCTGAACCCCACTGTAGTTTAACACACATCCCACTCATGCAGTGGGTGTGTCTATACCTGTATTAGATCTGGGAGAAGTTTACTCATGAGTAAATGACTTGCAAGTAAATATTCCCAGGTGGGTGTCTACATGTGCAGTGAAATGGGAGCAGATTTGCTGCTAATGGCAGCAAACTGCTTCTGCTTCCTGAGGCCCTGCAATGGGTTCCTACTGCCACCAGGGGGAGCTCTAGCTCACAGGTTGGCAGGATGCTAGCTCAGGACTGGCAGGGAGCACAGTCTCCTGGCCGGGGCTGGGACATTGCTCCCTGGCTCCAGGGGCTACCTGCTGCCAGGCAGCAGGAAGCTCCTGATCCTGCCTCCCTGATCAGGGGCAGGGGACTTGGAAAGAGCTTCAGGGGAGGGGCAGGTCCCAGCCCCCTGTCCTGATATGCTGGGAACTTGCTTTTAGCTACCCCACTGGTGGATTGAGGAAGGGCGCTGGGACCCTCCCAGCCCTCCCAGGGCATGAGGCTGGGACCTGCCCCTGACCAGGGCAGTTCCCAGCCCCCACTCCATGGTCACAGGGCAGGGACTGGAAAGCCTATTCCTTGCCCAGCTTTGTGGTGCTGGAGCTGGGTGGGGAACAGACTGGAGAGCTTGTTCCCTGCCCAGCTCTGTGATTTCCCATTCCCTGATTAGAGACCTCCATGGTCATAGGGCTTGGGCTGGGAGATCCTTATCTCTCAGCACCAGCTCCACAGTTCACAGTCTGCGGTCCATGGTCCATGGTTGCAAAGCTGGCATTGGGAGAGAAGAATCTTCCAGCCCAAGCCCTGTGACTGCAGAGCTTGGGCTCTGGTGGCAGAGCGTGCCCCGGCAGCAGATAGCTCCCAGGGGTAAGGAGTAATCTCCCCCTCCGTGCTGGCCAGCTGACCAGGAGCATATTTGTCTACATGAGTGCTACTGTCCAGTAACTAATTCTAAATAAATTTGTTATTTGCATTTGCAGGTAGCAAATTTACTTGTGATTAGAGTAGTTTGCTGTGCAATTAGCATGTGCACATGTAGATATGCACTCTTACTATAAACTTCTCTACTGAACACTAAAGCGTTTTGTGTAGACGTACCCACTGTTATGTTTGTCCAAGGCATTCATAAATATTAGAGGTGTGCAAAGCAGGCAGTATTCAATTTGGGGGACAATTTCCCCCAGACAATTTCCCCCAGACAATTTCAGCCCAATTTGGGGGACAGTGATTCAATTAGCTGATTCAGATCACTGTCCCAATTCAATTTGGCCGAATCTGAAGATTCGATTCTGATTAGGATAATCAGCGATTTGGCGATAGACACAGCTTTATATGTTTTTTCTACATACCTTGAGATACCAGGCACGGCTTGTGAATACTGAGATGGTAGGGAGGATGGAGTGTCCCACAAGAGCACAGGGGGGGTTCCCCCAGGTGCTCATCAGCAGACCCCTCCCCTGCACCCCTCCAGCTTAGCAATCAGCTGCCGGGGGACCCTGGGTGACACCCCAGACCCAGGAGGCACCAGTCGCTGAGCTGGGGGGTGAAGGAAGGGTCCCCCATGCACTCTGCGGTGGTCCTGTAAGTGGACCAGAAGTACTTTTGGTCCACTTCTGGGTCTGCCACCAAGAGCGCAGGGGACGCCCCCCCCCACCCCATGCTCCTGTGGGATGGTCCATCCACCCCACCATCTCAGTGTTCACAAGCTGTGCCTAGACTTTGAGGTATGTAGAAAAAACCATGTAAAGCTGTGTCTATGGCCAAATCGTCGAACCTCTCCAAATAGATTTGGAGGCTTCCAATTTGATTTGGAGAGATTAATGGGTGTCCTGATTCGATTCGGATTCAGATATTCATCCGTCAAATCAGGCCAAATCTCCTCCAAATCGAATCAGCGACCGAAGCTTCACACACCCCTAAGAAATATGACTTCAGAAATAATTGACAGAGGCTGCTGCTGGACTGGTGGGCATAGAATATATTGTAAACAAAGTAAAAAAAAAGACATGCATGAGTTGATTCAACAGAAATTAACTTTAGATTCACATGTGCAGGTTCTACACATTCACATATTCATATTCAACATGTGCAGATAGCCTTTATGTGCTTAGATATCCACATCAACTTTGATATTTTGCCACACAGAAGGGTACATCTCTCTTGACACTAGGTTAATGTTGCTTGACTAGCATTAGTTTGCTCTCTAGTGTTGAGGGTAAAATATGTAAAATATGCTACCTCTAAGCTGAAAAACCCCTTCTATAGGGAGGAACTGAATGATTGAACTTTCCAGGAAGCAGCCAGTCCTCCCAGCATGTTCTCTGAGCTAGGCAGATTTCCATTATCAGCAGCATTAGATCCAACCAACGCAAGGAGGGTGGAGATGTAACATATGCACAAGGGCAACAAGTGGAAGAGTAGATATCAGTTTGGGTCTGCTCATAAAAGTTCAGTTGTTTTGTTACCAGGTAACAATACTCTCCTCATACAATTAACGACACTGCTGTAGCTCCGTTGTTGAAGCAGTACAGGTAAACACACCTTTTACCATGGTTTACCATGTAGGACATCTTTTATCATGGCAACAACCAGTCTTACTCTGATGTTTCTTAGGCTACAAATAGATGTTACCAAAAGAAGTGGATCAGCTGTGCAGGGATATATCCCAACACAGCTAAACCACTTCATTGGGCAAAACACATCTTCCAATGTCCTCTCCACTGAGCTTATGGTACAACAGGAAACATGTTTTGCACTTCCAGAGATGCAACCTGGAGATGCTGGGGACACGCATCTGGAAGCAAGGAAAGCCAGATCACTCTAGTGGGTATGTGGTCCTGGGGCTGGGGCCACCATCAGTTGATTGCCAGTCTCAACTGGGACTGCACCGGAGCAAGTTCAACACTCAGATCCAGTCCTGAGGCTGGAGCCACCAATCACCTGCTGGGACTGCATCAGAGTGTCCTGGCTTTCCCTGCTTCCAGAGATGTACCTCAAAGATTTCTAGGGCACATCTCTAGAAGCAGGGAAAGTCAGTTTCCCCACATGGAGAGACATGCAGCCAGCAATCTCCAGGATGATTCTTTGGAAGCCAGGAAATCCAGACAGGTACTCCCTGGGCTTGAGAGGCCTGATCTGGCATAGGAATTCCCAGGCTGTGCAGGACCAGGCACCTCAAGCCCAGAGATCATCTGCCCAGGGCAAGTGTGCAGACTCCAGGCTGCCTGCACTCTCCTGCCATAAAGCAAATAGATATCCACCACAATAGAGAAGCCACCTTATAATGTGACAAAAGATCTACTTACTGTCACTCTGTGCTGCCATAAAAAAGATGTGATGACGCAAAAGAAACAAAAACAATGCCTATTTCTACATTCACTGAAGCTTAAATGATTACAATTTCAGGTAACCACTGTGGTAAAAAAAGGATCTTTAAGAACTGCATTGAGAGGGGTAACATAAACCTGGAGAAGAAGTGACTTTATAGGAAGAGTTTCACAATTGAATGTCCCAAGATCTGCAGAAGTCTTGGGCTATGCAGGATTTCCAAATTGATTTGTCTCTTATGTAGGAAAATTCACACAACACAGACCTTGCAATGTTTCCTCCATCACCCTAGGTTTAAACATACAGGTAGACAGACCAAGCTAAGCTGCCTACAATACTGGCCAGATCCTCAGGTGATGTAAATTGCCATTATGCCTTTGAAGTCAATAGTGTACACCAGCTTAAGACCTGATTCATTAGATTTATTTCACTTACAAGAAAATGCAATGCATATATGCTTTCAGCTATTATACCAACATGTACAGACATTGTCCAATATTCTATGGAAAGTGCAGTGGCTACTCTTACAGTAGAGTAATTCAACCCTCTTTGTAGTTTGCTCCCTTAGAAAATACTGACCTGAATTAAAACATACCTCATTTTAGCATAGAAAAGTTACATCTCATAAAAGAATATCTGACTTTATAAACCTACTCAAAGCCTTTTACTGAAGAGGGAATTCTTGGTTGCTGTGAAATTGATAGAATTAATGAATATATTCCTGTTATATTATGACATCTCATTTTTCTCTCTCATAAATACTTGTCAGGTTTATGATTTTCTATTCATTGGCCAGGAATTGTGTTGCACAAGCTCAGATTGTGGGTGCTCATACCAAGTTTAATTTCACTCACAAGTAGAGTTGACAAAAGATCACAGCCACTAAGCCCTGGAATTACCCTAGATATTGCCCTCTGTGCTCTGCAAATGAAATCCTACAGAAGACCCTTTGGAAAAGAAGAACATGATGGTTAACACTCAGAAATCTATTTTGCACAGGGCAGCGTTAGTACACAGAGAAGCACTGAATGACAGGCAGATCTGCCAGTTCCTGGATGAGAAAAGTCAGATGCTTAGCATTACACTCTCTCTCTCTCTTTCTCTCAGTCCGTCCCTCTCCCACTCTCTCTCTCACTCTGTCTCCTCTCTCATGCCCTTGATTGACTACCAGGTCAGATAAGAAATTAAGACCAGTGAAATCAGAACCAGACCGCACCTGTCCCCACTGCAGCCAGAAGAGAACTGAAATAAAGCACTTATGAAACTGCTGTGATCATAACCTTCAAAACACTGAACTCTTCCAGCTGTCTGCTTTCCCAAACCAAGACTTTACAATGGGGGCACTGGCACCCAGGCCCAGTAAGCTATTTCTAAAAGAATGTTGTCATTTTGGGAAAGGGTAAAGCAGCCTGAAGTGTAAAGATCCCTTTTTAGAAACAAAGCTTCTGAAAATAGACATGACTTTACCAGTTTAGTTCATCGGACTAAACTAACAGGTCCAAATCACTACAGGATTTGGACCTGTTAATTAAGGGATCACTTTACTTCTGCCTAATTTGATCCATTTACGGGGAAATATATTACTAGTAAAAACTGAGGAATACCTACCTATACAATAATCATCACAAGTATTTATCCTAGAGACACAACATTTTATAAACCCTACTAATAATTTCTGTATATCTCTTAAATGCTTGATTGTAAGAATTCTATTGCAAGCCAAAGGCACTAAATTTGAATTTGTTTAGGCAATTGAAAGAATTATAATCAGTGTTGATACAAACACACACACACATGCACATTATACCCATTTCTAATAACTTTGTTCCTTTCAACAATAGACTCTTCCCTTTAGTAGGAAGGAGCTGTTTCCTTATAGTTGAAGACAGATTTATTTTATTGCTATGGACACAAAAGCAATGAGACATACACACAGCAGTCTAGTTAAGTGCAGAGACTGCAACTTTTATAAACTATTAACCAACATGGAATCTCCTCCCAGGCCTCCTGAGGATTGTTCCAGTGTGAACCTGAACTGGAGGCCTCATTCCCGAATCCAAGAGATACCTATGATGGTTTATGCCTGTCCACCCTGAGGTCCACCCACAGCCCCTGGCAGGAAGCCAAAGTCAAAATGCATTCTGCTTATTCCTGTGAAAGGTAAGGAAGACAAGATGATGGGAATTCCACGAGGCATACGACATGGCAGCAAAACCCTGGTACCATGACATGCTCAAGTAGCTCAGTGAAACACAAGATCTGTACATTCCCAACCCACCCACAGTACTTAAACCCACGGAAGTCATAAAGTTAATATAAATTCTTACACAGAATTCTGGTATTCTAGATAAAAGGTAAAAAAAACACCACAGTCTTTGTCAGTTAATTATATGGGAAAAAAATCCTTTCCAGATCTCAAATAAAATTTGGCAATCCTCATGGATTTCTTCACACTGACCAGAACAAATTATTTGATTAAATATAACAGCAAGAGTTAGACCAGAAAGACAGGATCAACAAACGTTGAAGTAAAATGCATTTTGACGTTGTGTGCAGAGTTTGCCCCGGTAAAAAAAATCCATCTCCCTGCACCTACCATTACTACTGCACTGCATTTTAATATAAAACCATTATGCATTTGGTGTTGTTTAACCTAATGTATTAATTTCTGCCCATAATGTTTTCTTTTCCTCATTCTATGACTTATTCAACATTCATTGCTCATTCTCAAAATTTAACATCACACAATGTTCCAAGTCAAATTAAACAACATGGGACCTCCCACTGGACATCACTTGCTCTTGAGCAGAATGCTACAGCCTGATTTTGATCCTACAGATTTATCCTGTACTGGTGCGTGATCATGATTGGAATCAGGTATATGCAACTCCGGAGCTCTTAGCTGTATAAATGCAAACAAATTCACAAACTCACAGAGTCAAAATAATAAATTTATTTATGGTTAAAAAAATGCTAAAGCTGCCCTCATGTAAGCATGTTATGTTAAAATGACATATTGCAGATCTTAGCATTCCATTGCAGAACAGACATGTGATTAGTGCTCCAGAGTGCTTCATTTTAAGATAGAAATCTTTGAACTTTGGTTATGTCCATGTTAACCTAATATCATTGTAGTATAACATGAACATACCTAAGCTAGCTTTAAACTTGCTAGGCAGTAGCCCGACTTCAACAGCACAAAGCTTAGCACAGACTGTGCTTATTCACTGGACAGTTGCTGGGCAGTCTATGGCACTACACAGGTTCCAGCATCTGAGCTTACTAGTTTAAAGCTAGCTTAGATAAATCTATGCAAGCTGTAGGTCTTTAAAGGCCAGTACTTAAATTGCAGGTGTCTGGCTCCTGGAGTAGAAGCCAGAACTGTAAATTAGTTGCCTAGTCTCCTTATATAATACATAAGGAGAAGTGGATGAGATGTTAAAATCAGTGAGAGAACAGCATAGAGCTAAACAATAAAAAGCACCATGGACACAGGCATGACTTACAGCTGCCCTGTACTAAAGGATGCAAGGCGCCACTTCTGTCCACATGGGATCCACAACCCTGAATCCTCACTGAAAGGTAGGTATCTATAACTTTTCTTCCAAAAAAACAGAAGAGTTCATTCTTTTATTTTACAAAGTGGCAGTGGATACGGCGTTGACCACACTCTTCTTTTGTACAACAGCCTAGCAGTCGCAACACTAATCACTAAGCAGTTATATTAAAGAATACTAAAATTAAAAAAATACTTTTAAGGGAAATAATAACAGTGTTTTCCATAAAGTGCTTTTGCAGTAGATAATTCAAGCTTATTTTCTCTTCATAAATTCCATTGATTGGAAATTCAGGTGTGAAACAAAGCTTTTTTTGGTTTTTTTTAAGTTATTCAGTAGAATGCTATCAGATGAACAATGAACACTTTCAGGACACACAAAAAAGATGCAATCTAGCTCTATTTTGGAAAATATAAATAAAACCTGGGCATGTCAATAAAAGTGCCAAAGTAGCCTGTTCATTGGGTGGGTGGCTGTTTTATGGTTTTCTCCGGTTTACAAAGTCACCAGCTGCAGCACAGACTGTAACCTCTTTGGCTATTATTTTGTCAGAAGAACTAAGATTAGCGCACAGATTAACAAGGAAAATACACACTTCTGAAGAATTACCATTTTGGGCTAATAACAGGTGTGTGAATGAAGTCATGAGGCATCTGTACAGGACTCTTCACAAAGAGCAGTGCACGGCTTCTTTTGGCCACGTACCCTACAGGAATAAAGCCAACAACAGTCTTAACATTCTTTACCAAGCAACAAGTCCAAATCACATTGAGCTCCCAGATGAAGAAAAGCAGAGGGTAACACTGTCTGCTTCAACAGGCAATCATGTAACGCTGAAGGAAAACTACTTACATAAAAAATATAGGACAGAACAACAGAACTGCATATTTAGCCTTATCCCCAGATATTACATACAACTCATCTAATGTATTACCATTCGAGGGAGACACACAGAGATAAGGAGGCAACTTTCATAGAGAATCATGTTATTGTTTACATGAAATTATATTTTCTAGTTGTATGGATCTTTACTAGCCTACCCTGTATGTTATACTGACTTAATGTTATGCAATAATATCAATTTCATGCTTAAGTGCATCCACTGTAATGCCATGTTTCAAGGAGCAGCATGGCACTGGGATACCTCAGCTCCAATCCTGGTTCTGCAACTGACTCACTGGACAGACTGAATTTGTCCACTCCCTGTCTTGGTCTCTACAGTAAATTATGATGATCATACTTATTACTTACCTTACTGGGATGCTCTGAAGATTAACTCAAGTACGGGCAATTGTGGCTCAGAAGTTACACTATAAATACAAAATATTTTAAAATGGATCCATGGCTATTTAGGACTTCACGGACAGATCTTCATAACATCCTCCTGAAAGCAATATGTTAGAAAGGACCAGATGTTAACAGCCTAAGACCTGAGTAGATAACAGTTGTACACATAAAGATATTAGCTTGTGCGTACATCTGAACAGACTGATCATCACCTGAGAAAACCAGCAGGAAGAAAGTAAAGAGCAAGCAAGCAATATGAAGTTCGATACCAGAATATGGAGCTTCCCCTCCCATGGAACAGTCTTTGGAATTGCTTTCAAGCCCCTTGGATCCAACAAGAGGGCTGGGCTCTGCCTACCCTATCCTAGAAAGGGAGGGTAATACTGCTGTCAGTGCTCTGTTTTTACCTAGCATTTGGTCACAGAAGGAAGTTTTCTTTATCGCCACGGGACCTCTGTGAAAGGGAAATGCTGCCACCAATGTGCATGACCTTTTATTCTGCACAGAAAATAAACTTTGTGAAGAGAGGGTCTCCACAGACAGGGATCTCAGGGGCATAATTCAAGCCATTATTAGTATCAGCAG
>NW_005842153.1:931485-942103 GCF_000455745.1 Alligator sinensis | reverse complement strand
AGGAAGGGTATGGGTGTACATAAGGATATATTTATGGCTTGGCTCTGGCCTATAAAAGAAAAAGGCACGTAACTCAAATGATGATGAATCTTACATATCTGAGATTGGCTGATATTTTAATGTCAGTCAACACTATTAGAATAGTGCTTAACCAATCCAAAAATATAATCTCCTCCAGCATGTGTAAATAATGACAGAGGCTTGCAGAGGCTCTAATACTCAGAGATCTTCTCTGAAGTTTGGAATAGATTATGACCTATGTCATCTTAAAAATAAGAGGAAAAAAAAAAAAGAAAAAACAGGAATCTGTGTATGGGTAATGCATGATCTACTTTTAGTGGATTCCATGTGACAGGACAAGTGAGGGTATAAAACAACGTTTTCAATTAAACACATCCTTACTGGGATTGTTTTATATAGCAGCTCAAGCTAAATTTGACTTAGAAAGACACCAAAAGCCTTACTGAAAGCCACATCTGCTAATTAATATGAAGAACCAGTAAAGCAATGCTCTAAAATGTCAATTCTTCCTTCTTCTAAAGCTTAAAGAAGAGGAATGGAATTTAAAAAATAAAGAATATCTAGAGAGGGAACAAACAGTTTATTGAAACAATGTGCAATGAGAGTTATTGTTCTGTCTTTTATCCTTTGGAAATTGATCCAAATGGTAATGAAAACTGTGCTATGTACAGAATTAAACTACAGGACACCTTTTCTTTTAATTTGTTTTTCACTTCAGTGTAAGCATAATCATTAAAATACAGTAATATCAGCCTAACAGAATACTTCAGCAAATGCTTTAATTAATATTTACTAAATAATGTGAAGAAATACTTTTAAAACATTTTAAATAGCAGTGAGATCTCATTAGGATCCTGATCCTGCAAAGTTTAACACAGATGGTTAACTTTATGCACTGTCCAATTTACCTCACTTATACTACCATGTGTGTAAAATCAAGCATGTACTTAAGTCTTTGAAGGATCAATGCCTAAACAAGTATTATTTTTCTTTCTGACATCACTGAGGCCAAGCCATGAGCCTAAAATTAGTGTAAAAGTCTTAGGGTACTATGAAATGTTTCTTAAGTTGTGCACAGTATTGTGTGTTACTTTAAATCTGTCAAGTAATTTTTAAACATCTCCATAATCTTATTGCCATGCTGTTAACCAAAGGATCTGTTTTGAATTTAAAAGAAGAAGTGGGGTGGGGAGATAAATCCTGTGTTTTTCTTTATATTTTACAAATTTTATTGCATCAGTCAAAAAATGTGACTGAAGCAATAAAATGATACTGTTGCTCAGTTTAATGGTATGTGTTTGAAATACAACCCATTTGGTCTTCATTCACTTCAACATAGCTTTTGGCAACCTTAAGAAATGTGTGCGCGCGCTCATGCATATGCATATGTAAAACATTCTTTGCTTTATCATATTCTTATTACTACTTCATTTAATCTTTCTTGATAAAATGTTTTTCAACTGATGTCTGCTTCTTGTCACTTTATTACTTATGGACACATGCTTTCTTCTTTTGCTTCAAAACCTTCTATGAAGTGGCTTGATTTGTTCAATTGGACTATAACACTGAATTCTGTCACCACCACTGGGACGATCAAAGGCCATATTGTAGGTCGTGTAGTATTGAGTTTGAATCTCCATCCTGCCTCCAGATTAGTCATTATCATCAACTTGAATTAAATCATATTTAGACATGTCATCTATGTAATCATTGGGATTCTAGGAGACAGCTTGAGCTTATATTATGATGTCCCTCTATTGCCTTGTTTTTCGGGTAAAGGTGGCACCACCAGAAGAAACATTAACACATGGGAAGTCTAAGTTTGTCCTGTATCCCCAGACAGGTCTGATATTAGGGAGTCCTGAATGACAATGAGGCAAGTTAATACTTAAATGCTCTCCTCAACCCTAGCTTTAGCTTCCTCATATTTATCTAGCTGTTTATGGACACCTAAAAGTTCCAAAAGCTGTTTTCTTTGGCTGTGAACTATAGTCTATAAAACGCCACTCAGTAACAGTATCACATTAGTGTCCTCTAAAACCCAGCTGGGTGCTCTTCAATGCAGGCAGCAGTGTCTCCACTGATAGCTTTGGTTGTATTTCATATCTTTTCCTTTACAGTTACAATGCAGGCTGATGTGTTGTCACTACTTTGGTAAACACACACACATTTTCACCTTTGCTGAACATCTTGTGTAGCCTAAAGACTGTTCTTCCCCTACCAGTTAAACGGAAAAAACCCAGGAAATACACACATTTTCATAAACAGTAATTAAAATAAATGAGATTATCCAACCTCCTGAACTTGAACAATGCTCACCTTAACAATGAGTACTGTGCTTTATTAAAGTTGGCAATGTTACATCTCCAAAATTGACACAATAACCTCAGAATGAAAAACTCTCTATAGCAGTCTTCAAAAAATGAGGTTTGGTGCTATAAATTATATTGAACTGCAATCTACCTAGTGTGCTTACCTCCTCACTGGGATGTCCAATGTCCCAGTTCAGATGTAGCCATCTACAAAGAGTACCCACCTCAAGCACAGGGGCAGAATCTGTTTCACTGAAGGGAGAGGATTTAGGGCTGTAACAATGGAAATTTTTCAGCCACCTTGTGATGGAGGCCTGAAGTGTTTGCCAGTCCAAGACTGTTGACTTTGATCAAGTTTGCTTCTGTACCCATTGATCATGGAACTTGTTCCTGAGTATTTCTCACTTCCTATGAAAACCTCACACATATGTCACTTATGGTATGTCTGTCTCAGCCATGCAGTTTGAATGCAATACACAACATCTGCAAGATAAGGTTCACCGGGCTCCAGAAAGAATATATTAGATGGTGCCCTGGAGTGGGCTGTAAAATGAACCAGCCTCTATTCTGGACACTAAAATGAGCCAAGGAAAAGGCATAACAAGGGCATCATTAAGCAAGAGCGATCTAGGAAATCTAGGATTAGGATAATACTGTATGGCCAAGCATCAATTATAAATTAACTTTAGAGGTTTTGTTGGCTGCCTTGGAGGAAAGCATTGGGTTGTCTTCTGCATAAGCTTCTTATCTGTCTATTTCTTTTCAGCAAGGGTTGATACTGAATAGACATACAGCCTCATTCTCTGTATAAGTATGCCCATTATTTCATTATTGGCTGGCATTTGCAAAGCATCTAACCATTGCTGGAAGAAATGTACATCTCTAGCATGGGACACAATACATAACTTATAGCAATGTCAGCTTGTACCAGCAATTTCTTCAGGAAAATATAGAAATAATTGATTGCTACAATTTTCCCTAAACATTTTTCTTCTATGTCTAGATTTGGAAGGATCTATTCTGCAAGGATTTAAAATTATATTATATTATAAAAACATATTTCTGATATGGCTAAATGATGGTTTCTTTAGAAAACTAAGACAGTTCCTTCCATGTATCAAAGAAGGAACAGAAAAGTTTTCCAAGTTTCACATTCGTGTGTGTAAAAAAGAAGAATCGGTACCTGCTTGACACACACATGTACTCACTAGCTTCAGTCCTCATTGGTGTTGGCAACCTTTCAAAGGGAAGCCTTCAAGGATTAGCTGTTCAATCAATCATGTATTATGATGCATGCCAACTGGCTTCACAAACACAAAATCAAGTTACAAGAATAAATTCAAAAATAAATTAAACCTATTATTAGATCTGTGTCAAAATGTACACAGCAAAACAGTAAACTCAGTCGGAAGGAGCATCACAATTTTGCTGCTTGTGACAAGTCTAGGTTGAATTTAAAGGCAGGTTACACTTTTTGGAAAGTTTCACCTAAAACAGTTTAACTGGATCCCTCTGAGTCCTTCACAGGTCCGTCTCCCTAGATGACGCTGTCCTCTTTTGCAGCACTCCTAAAGCCTCTTGGCAAAGCTGGAGTTTGTGTGGAGAAAGAGGAGGCAGAATGCAGCATCCTAAAGGATGATATAGTCTGTGATGCCCATCTTGCACTGTGGTGAAGGGTGGGGGGCGAGGGGGTTGGGGGATGGGACAGGAGGGAAGAGTATGTTACTGAGTGTATTATTTGGTCCTCAGTATAAAGTTACAATAGAGGCAAGAGGCCTTAATCAGGGCCCTATCGTGCTAGAGACTGCGTGTATAATGCTTATGTGTCTATTTATACACATAAATACACTATGAAAATATAATCCCTATCCCAGAGAGTTCAAAATCCAAGTATATAGGTGGATACCAAAAAAACAGGGGGGAAAAAAAACAGCAGCAGCAATTATGAGGGAAGCACAAGGGAAAAACATGAATGGTGCCCTATCTGAACAAGGAATGCCTGCTTTTTTTGGCAGACAAATTGAAATCTTAGCAAAAGAAAAGAAAAGAAAAGAGCTTGCATTGTATCAACTCATGCTAAAAGATTTCCAGGTCATTTTCAGAGTATGGGTTAAATCTACCATGCATAGGGGCTGCTCTTCCAGCTGACAATTAGGGCCCTGATCCAGGAAAACACTTGTGTGCGCGCTTAAATTTAAGCATTGAGAAAGAGAAATGACTTTGGTAAGGCCGATTCAGCACATGCTTAATCATTTTGCTGGACCAGGGCATAGAGCTACATACTCCTCTGACTGACATTGGGCCAAATATGATATGCTTACTCACACTAAGCGATTCCTTACCTCGCAGCATTCTAATTGACTTCTTACTCGATCTGGCTAAAAACCATTTCTAAATTCATTCCTTTTTTGAAAAAATTACCAAACAAGAAATTGAGTTTACCCCTCCCTCCCCGATTTGAAAAAGAAAAAAAAAAAAAGAATTAAATCAAAATGCTCCAACCCTAGGTTGATCTGTCTGAACTTTTCAAGTTGAAGATTTAACATAGATATTTGTGACAGCATCATATTGAACTAGGGAGCTCTTTACACATTTAATAGTTATCATTAAGAAATGTAAATTGTCTCCCAAGAATAAAGTATATCTTGAAAAAATATTAATAATGTTTATGCTAGTGCTCTATAGCTAATGTCTTGATGGAAAAAGATTAGTCAAGTTTGATATCTCCATTTGATGTACTTCCCATCCCAGTAATGCTCAAGTTGTAGGAGGCAGGGCCAAAATTCTAGCTGGAAAACTATTTTGAACTGAACTGAAAAACAAGCCATCATTCACAGCTTGTAACTCGGCCCCATCTGACAGTTGTGAAGTCACCTTGGCCTGAAAGTTTACAGGTCTAGTTTAACAGCTATGCTCCCATATTTGTGAGCAAAATCTCAAGGATCCTCCTGCAGCCTACACAACCTTAGTTTCCAGAGGACTTAACAAGTTTTCTTTTCTTTTCCCCCAAAGATTGAGTTCAGAAAGCTAGTCTTCTCTTAACAAGTTACTATTTTCAAAAGTAGCAGAGTCAAGGAAGCAGGAGACAGTGCAGATACAACAGCAAAAGAAGTTTAATTTTAATGTATGCATCCATATTTTCTGATTTATACAAGTTAAGCATTTTAATTAAAGTTGTGGCAAAACTCTTCTCAAAAGAGACAAGAACTGAATCAGATGACACTAAATGAGGAATTCTTAAACTGTAAATTTGAAATGTGAACTGTATGATAAACACAAGCTTTCGGGAAAGATGTGAATGAGTGAAAAAAGGAAATTAAGCTACAAAAGCACTAAAATGTATGTTCTCCACCATTAATTCAATAATGCTACATTTCTTAGAAAGAAACTTGCACTCTGATTTCCTCAGAATAAGACGTATAATTAATTTCTATATTGGCCCTATATTGATACACAGTATAGGCACATACCATCAGGCAGCCCCTGCCTCAAAAGACTGACAGATAATACTTAAGTTAAAGGATTTTTTTGAAGGCTTCATGTATTTTTAAAAGAAGGGACCCTTTAGAAGATCCAAAAACCAGAGATCAAATAAAAATTATAAAGAATTAAACACTTCTCAATTCTGTATATTTTCCAGCTAAATATGCTCCAGGAAAGATTATTCTATTGTTGAAGGATATGCTCAAAAACCAACCTGCATAGCAAAACAAAAAAAAAGAAATGGACTTTGTTCATTCCTGTTGTACAGAAAGGCAGTGGAGTTACAATTCAGACACTGAATAAAAGGAAGTCTGTTCCAAGCAAACACTGTGCAAAAAATTCTAGATCAGGCTTATAAGCTTGTAGGCTGTGGTGCAATTTTCATCAGTCTTTACAAACTGAAATGTCTGCTCACACTTCCAATCAGAGCCCCAAAACAAAACAAAACAATATTAAAAAAAAACTTAAACAAGGGTAAGTGCCCAGTTCTATGTTTTAGCAGTTTAACTAAAGCAGGAACCACTTGAAATGTTTTCTTCTTTTAGTCCTGAAGGCTTCATTACTGCATAGAAAATTTGTAAAATACGTTACTAGCTCAAGGTCTTGATGTTGTGAATTCTCTCTCTTCAGCTCTTGACTAGTGTGAAGATCAGTATGACCACGCAAGCTGTTAGACAGTGACAGACAAATATTTCTACTGGGATTTTCTCTGGGAACATTGATAGCCTATGTCATCAGCCATCAGCAACCTCTCCTTTTTCTCCTCATATCCCATGCATTCGTGTACAATAACACATATACATGTGACTAGCCTGCCCTTTGATAATTTCTTCCACGACTGGAAATGTAATATTAAAACTGACATTCCATGAAGAGGGCTATAATTAGCTTTTTTTCTTGCACGGATAAGGAAAAGGAGGCACAAATAGATTAAAAACTAGGGAATTCCTTGCACAAAAAAACCCTTACCAACTATTACCAAGCATTACTTTGCAATCTGCATTAAGGTTGCAAAGTCAAGCATTCAGAAGTGAGGAAATGTCAGAATGAAAGCTGCCTGTGTAATTTAGCCTCTTGGGGCGTATGTGTTTGCATAATCACTCACTCACCTTTTTTTCCCCCACCAGACAAAATTCCTCCTGCCAAATTTCCAGTGGCAAAGTATGAAGCAGTTGTCATTTTTTTTAAACAGACAAAGAAATGTTGTTCTCCCCTTTATCTTGGTTTGAGAAACAACTAAGCTATTTTAGTCAAAACTTTCCAAGAAACACAACCTGAGAGGCACACCTGGCATGGGAAAATTTCAACTTAAGCACTTAAATTTATCCAAGTTGTAAGCAAAGAGGGGACATTAGTGACTCCGCCTACCATCTGTAATGTGTGCATGCGCGCGCACGCGCGCGCACACACACACACACACACACACACACACAGTGTAAGAATCTAAACTTTGTGGCTTTTGCTGATTAGGAAAGGAGGTTCATCATCTGAACTACATTAGGGAAATATGTTTCAGGTCTAGTCTAGTCAGGGCTATTTAGTCCTTCAGTAACAAGATTAGGTAGAACAGGCATTTGCACATTTTTCTAATACATCTCTGTCAGACCTTGTGCTAATCTGCCAAGTTATCTACTTTGGTATGATCAGCCTGATGCATCTTCTTTCTCAAACACTGTAAGATTGTATTTGTTTCCTCTATACACCTGTCTTTTTCCCTTTCTAGCACAATGGTGGTATGGTGAACAGAAGGGAGCCTGTCACTCTCACTCTGGAATCTCTACCTCTCAGGCTTTATCCACTCCAGAAATGCTTTGCTGTACTTCCAGACCAACTCTCTCTTTCACTGATTCCTTTCTCTATTTATCAACTGATTCCTGTTGCTTTTCTGCATTGGAAGTTTGGCTAGATGAAATTAATAATTTCCATTCCACAGAAAATTTGGATATTATACATAATTTTTAAGAATGAAAAGAGAACATGTTGACATTTCCTGTGAAATGAAATATCCCCAAAAGACTGTCATGTCAATGAAATGCTTGTTTCAACTTTAGTTTTTCTGTAGTTTTTAAATTTTAAAGTTATTTTTATCATTATTGTTTTGCATGATAATGTCAACCATAATAACATTTTTAAAAAGTTAGATGAAAATGCATTCTATTGCAATGAAGTCAGACCACCGTTTTGACCAGAAATAGTTCATCAAGTACTTTGCTTTGTTTTTTAAAACAAAATTTCAGCAGTCCTTAGATAACCCATTGAAACATTTGGATTTTTTTTTCTGATGGAAAATGTGTTCTGCTGGAAAATTCCCAACAAAGACTCCAGAATGAAGGAAGGTCCCTTTCTAGAATAAGTCCCTGCTACAGGCATCTTATTAATAACTTCATTGAGTCTAAAGCCAGAAGGGACTATTAGATCATATAGTTTGACATGTTATGTATCAAGACCATTAAATCTCAATACAGTTATTCCTACACTGAGTACAGTAATTTTTGCCTGATTAAAGCATAACTTGTATGATGCTAATTAGGAGTGAATTGTCTAAAACCCTGACTATAATGACGGTCAATCTGGATAAGGTCTGAGAAGAGAACATCAGGTTATTTACTGTAGACTGATGAAAGGTCCTTTGTTCAGCACACATTCTGCACCCCAGAATTTCTGGGTTATACAACAAAATTGTATAGTGGCTGCCTTTTCCTTCCACCCCTCAAGTCAGGGCAGCATGACAATCAAACAAAAATGGTGCTTATTAAATTGGGGGCACAGAAAGAGATCAAATTCATTTTCACTTTGAAACAAGATTTCCACCGTTCCAGGACAACTTGTTTTAATTAGAAAATGATTACTTTATATTTTCTAATTAATATGCTTGTTCCACTGCATGGACTGTATTGCATTTAAAATCTTGTTACTTGGCAAGGTGATCTAAAATATGCCTTTTCTTATTATAGCCATATGTGAAGCAGAAAGACTAAAATTTCCTGAACTAAAAATAATCAAACCACCTAGACTCCATTCACTGTTTTCCTTAAGCATCCAAGTCTAGCAATATAGAATTTCATTTCTTCTTCACCTGGCCTTAAAATACAAATGCCTTCATCTGCCTTCACAATCCCTCTTAAGTCATAAAAATTAGAAGTAGATCTGCCATTTATGATTTAAGACGAATTTTCTTCATCTTTGCCTTGTGAAAATCGCAAAGGAATCTCATGCTCATTGAACCATAGCATTCAAGAACTCCATCAGTAGGGGATGTGGAAGAAGCATCTTGAGAGGCACTGGAAACAGAAGCATCAGTGTAAGTAGCTTGTAAGGATAATTTTCTTGAGCTAAATTATTAAAAACATTCATCTCCAACACATTCTGTTCTAAAAGTCATTCAGTTTGTAAAATGACTGAAATGTTTAGTCTGGGTAGAGACTTGATTCTTGGAAAGAAGAAACATAATCACTGTTTGAAGACCATTTCTCAGATGTTTCTCAAGCTGCTTAGCCAGATGTAACAATCATTGCATGAAATTCTATGGTATGTCTTGTCCTTCTGACCGTAAAAAACTATGAACTTCTGAATCTTTGTGATGGACAAATTAGCCAGATGTCAGTACTCAGGAAAAAAATATAAAAATCAAGATGCAGATAAGGATAGTATTATCAGTTTTGTAAGAGAATATTGCAGGGTTTTTCCTAAATGCAGACCTTAAGGGTGATTAGAAATTCAAAGCTAAGGTTACAACGAACAGAAAAATACATAGCTAAGTGTACAGAGAAGGATTGTGCCATCTCCCTGCTTCCTTACACATTGACCATGCAGTATGAACTGCAGAGAAGGAACTGTGAAGTCCCACCACAGCAGGAACTGAAAGGGTCAGCTCCACAGGAGATGTTGGCTTCCTATGCACAAGTGGGGGCTCTAGGAAGCAGTCTACATTAGTGTGACTGAAGACACAGACAAGTCAATGGGAGCTTTTAGTGCTCTACATGAAGTACCATTTCAGGGCATCTCAAACAAGCAAAGAACATGACAGTTCATTTAGTTAGCAATCCTTTTTTTATGCTTCCAGGCTCTGCTCTTCCAGTTGGGCAAATTGGCAATAATCATTTCTGGATATTCTAGAACATGGATTCATAGATGTTAGGGTTGTAAGGGACCTCAGTAGGTCATCGAGTCTAACCCCCTGCCTTGGGCAGGAAAGAGGGCTGGGATCAGATGACTCCAGCTAGGTGTTTGTCCAGTCTTCTCTTGAAGATCCGCAGGATAGAGGAGAACACCACCTCCCTGGGAAGCCCATTCCAGATTCTGGCAACCCTTATTGTGAAGAAGTTTTTTCTAATGTCCAACCTAAATCTGCTGTCCGTCAATTTGTGGCCATTGTTCCTAGTTACTCCACGGTGTGCCCTAGTAAATAGAGCATCTCCTATTCCTTGCTGCCCTCCCCTGATGAATTTATAGGCAGCCACAAGATCACCTCTCAGCCTTCTCTTGCAAAGGCTGAAGAGATCTAGGTCCCTCAGTCTCTCCTCGTAGGGCCTTGCCTGCAGGCCTTTGAGCATACAAGTGGCCCTCTTCTGAACCCTCTCAAGATTCTCTGCATCTCTCTTGAAGTGCGGCGCCCAAAACTGGATGCAGTACTCCAACTGTGGCCTGACCGTGCCGCATAGAGGGGAAGCATCACCTCCCTGGACCTGTTCGTCATGCATCTGCTATTGCATGATAAAGTGTGGTTAGCCTTGTTGATCACTTCATCACATTGATGACTCATGTTTATCTTGGAGTCAACTATGACTCCAAGATCCCTTTCC
>NW_005842153.1:920016-931419 GCF_000455745.1 Alligator sinensis | reverse complement strand
TACACTTTGGTGTGTAAACTTTGCCCCATAATTTGGTATCATCCGCGAACTTGGACACGGTGCTCTCTATGCCCTCATCCAAGTCACTGATGAAGACATTGAATAGCACTGGTCCAAGGACTGAGCCTTGCAAGACTCCACTGCCCACACCTTTCCAGGTCGATATTGACCTGTCCATCACCACTCTCTGGGTGCAACCCCTAAGCCAATTTGCCACCCACCTGACCATGTAATCATCTACATCACAGCCTGTCAGTTTATTTACAAAAACAGAATGAGAAACTGTATCAGAGGCCTTCTTAAAGTCTAGGTAGATGACATCTACCTTGACTCCTGTGTCTAAGCATTTTGTGACCTAGTCATAAAAAGAAACAAGGTTAGTCAGGCAGGATCTACCTGCAGTGAATCTGTGCTGATTTCCTTGCAACATTATTTCCCCTGCTGGGCTCCCACAAATGTGATCTTTAATGATTTTTCTAGAGCTTTCCCAAGGATAGAGGTGAGGCTAACTGACCTATAGTTTCCCGGTTCCTCCCTCCTCCCCTTCTTGAAAATTGGGACCACTTTGACCCTTTCCCAGTCCTCTGGGACCTGACCAGAGCACCATGAGTGCTCAAACAGCTATGCCAGTATCTCTTCTATGACACTGGCCAATTCCTTCAGCACCCTTGGATGAAGCTCATCTGGGCCCACTGATCTGAACACATCCAGCCCCTCCAAGTGCCCCTTCACTAAGTCTGTGCTAACAGTTGGTAGGCTGGTGTCCCTCCCGATCCAATTGGGAGATTTGTCTTGGTCTGTGTCTAGGAATACAGATGGAAATAATTCATCAAAGAGCTCCACATAAAGCATTCCAAGTTGTTTTGCTGGTATCTGCCTAGCTGTTTAATCTAGCTTTTCTGAAGGTGTCCGAGAGGCATTTTTCACCAACCTGCTCTACAATCTATGTAGCTGATAAGGTCCATGGCTTTCCTAACAGGGAAAGGAAGAAAGCTGATCTTGCCAAGGAAGCATGTTCAACCTAATAAATCATCTTGAATATTCTCTGCAGGGTTTCCTGTTCCTTCAGTTCCCTCAAAGCTACCGGGAAACTATCAGACCCTTAATCCTCTCCTTACCAGCCACTCCCACCTCACTTACATGCAAGTTAGAGAAGTAAGTCACTATACCAGTGTGTCAGCAAAACCCTAGCAGAATTATTCCTTAGCAGAATCAACACCTTCCAGCAGAGCAAAAGGAAGTTTCATGCAAATACTCCCAACCAATCACATTTTCCTATCCACAGAGTAGGAAAGTGTCTGGGTTACATTATCTAAAATTAGTAGGTTGATTGAATGCATTTTATACTCTATACTGTTAGAGATTTAGCAATATTTGTATATTATTAGTAGAATAATGCAATGAGAAAATACCTTCCAAGCAAAAATGTGTCATCCTTAATAACTGATATGCAGTACAGTCCTCAGTTTGCCATAAATAAAATGGCATCTTCAGCTTCAGTAGAGAGAACGAGCTCCACATCAGAGAAAAAAACATGACTTGTGTAGAATGGGTTTTTTAATGTCTTGAGAATATTTCATTAGGTTTTGAAACTTTTTTTCCCATAAGCAAAACAAAATTTGTCAAAATTACTTGAGGGAACATTAATGAATGATTACTGTTCTATATGCAATTAACATCTTTTAATTTTACCGAGGAAAAGAATACTCTTTTCTTATTTAGCTAAAAATATTTAACCAAGCAGTTTTACATTTGTTATGGCTAAATTAGACTTCTGACTTTATGGAAACATCAGCATGCTAATCTATAAACAGAAATTATTAGACGTAAGAGTAGTAACATTGGCAGATCAGTATATTGTTGATCAGCTTCTATTTCTTTAAAAATATGATCAGATGAATTATTTTGCCATCTTTTACCACTTTAAAATCAGCTGCCCTACACTGTAATATGATATTGTTATACACAGACATAGAATAAATCCCCAGGACTGGAAACGCACAACTCTGCCGTATATGAATTCCTGATAATGGGCTCAAGTTCACTTAGGTTTCCTCTGGCTGGTGCTTTTGAAGCATTCTCGCTTTCCTCACATCCTGGGCAAAGGCTCTTGATCTGCTATCCTTTCACAGAAATAGGGCCCAGTAGTCCTGAACACCACAGAGTCCCCAATAACTTAAGTACACCAAGCTCCAACCTTCCAGGATCAGCAGTCAGATGTAGAAGCTTCACAAAGCTTTCTAATCACGTTTACTGTTTATTTTAAACCACACAAAAATAATTAAAAACTACATGCATTTCCCTCTCTTAGATTCTTTGCCTCTATAGAGCTTTCTCTGGGCTTAAGGTAGAGTTCTCTGGGATATCATATAGCTCATGTTCTCTCCATTTCAGAGGGTATGGGTGTGTGTGTACACAGGTCTGTCTTGTGGAGTAAATTTCCTTCTTCTTCATCTGGTTAGATAGTTAAATAAAAACTGGAACATTTGAACGGTCTCTTTATTGCTCTTGATGTGGCACATCCTTGATAATGGCTTCACTGTTTGTTGAATCTACAATTGTGGAACAATTTCATAAACATCAGCCAAAATTCATAATCTGCAGATAGACTGATTCTCCAAACCATTGCAGACACATGTAGTTTTTCAGAAAATAGTGAGAATGAATTTGATATTTCTCAATAAACATGGAATACAACATTCAGCTGATCTATAACACTGGCAAAGATTTGATTTCTTTCTTCTTAAATTTTATTTTTCTTTCTTAAAGGCACATTTATGATTTCAGCAATGTGATCATTCTGGGTATAGTCATCTGGTACAAAGGATTAGTGGTACTCAACCTTTGATAACTGGAGAGCCACTTTATTATTTTGCCAATTGACAAAGAGCCACAAACATCACAGCTTGGTGCCCTGACATTTGCACTGTAACATTTGCACTGTGATACATTAATGCACAGTGTTGTATTGACACAAGTCAAGGTCAATATGTAACAATGCAACATCACACAGTAAAAGCTTCCTCTTCCCATTCACTCCTTTTGGCTGCAGAGAGAGTTTCCATGAAGGCAATCCAAACAACAATCAAGTAGATACCCAAGTTTTCCACAATAATGTACAAAAACTTCAACTTAAACCACCACGTACCATCCTCTCCCACATCATGCAGTGAAGTTAAAAATCCCAATAGTTCACATAATCTAAAGCAGGCCCCAAACCCCAGAGGCAAGTTCTAACACAAACCAATTTAAAAAAAATAGGTTCACAATGCAAAAAGAAAATTGAAAGTCTCTGCAGTGCCTTAGGTCTGATTCTGTTTCAGCACTGATGCAACTCCACTGACTTCAGTCTGCCCATATACAACTGATGTACCTGATTGAAGAAAAAAAAAAAAATCACTCGCTGGTACCTTTGGATCACTCCCCTCTTGTCTTCGTTATTAGAATACCTGAACTCCAGACAAGAGCAACTTTTAGACCCTTCTTCCTGACTGAGCGCAGGAGTATTGGCAGGAAGCAGGCTCTGTCTAATTACTCCCACTCAGGATATGCCAGAGTCCCCTGTACCCAGTTTTGAACAGAGTATATGATATGGAGCACATACCCAGAGCCTCTGTCAGGTTTTCTGTCTCAAGCATGCTTCTCAACATGTGCTCACGGCTGCACTAAACCAGCTACCCTGCCCATTTTCCAGGCTTTGATATATGCTGAGTGTGAGCAAGTGGGAGAGGCATGTTTCTCAGCAGTTCTCCTGGGTTTACTACCAGGGGCCATGTAGACACACCCTTTGCACAACACAGCTGTTCCTCTTCTAACACTGTCATTCCTAGATACCTCCCCTCAAGCATATTCTCAAACCCCAAAGGAAAATATTAAAGACACAGTGCTCCTTAAAAATGTACTGTTATCCTGCCATATACCAGTCTCCTCCATGTTTGCACATTTTTGAAAGCCTTGCATTGGTATCTCCACAGTTGTTTCTGTTCATTACTGCTGCTTAACTCCAATTTAACAAGAAAAAATAGCCATGGAGTAGATGTCATATTTGGATGTCAATCTTTCAGGCTGCTTTTAAAGTTTCTCTATAAAAATAGTAGAAGAATTCCAATTTAATACATTAATTTTAGACCTAGCTTGTCCTTGAATGACCCCTTAACTCTCATTTTCAGACTAGAGGCTTGATCCAGTTCACAGGGGAAACAACAAACTTGCGTATACTGTTATTCTTATTGTTCCTATTATTTGTCCATTTTTAATGAAACTATGAAGTGTAAACAGTATTGATCCTTAAGGCTTGGTAACCCATATGCTGATAATAAAAAAGTAAAATAAATTATACAGGGAATAAAGGTTTATTTTAAGTGGACTCTTTCCTCTGGCTATAAAGGAATTTGAGGCTATTCCTTAAAGGACATTGCAACTTCAAATGGAGAACAAAGGGGGAGCAGACTGCATGGAGGGGGTGAGATGCAGTTGCCGCTCTTTCCTGTCTTTGTGGCTGGTTGAGTAACAGCTACCCTGAAGCATGTGCCTGTGGGTCTAGGATGTTTCGTGGTAACAACTTAAAATTCAAGGTCTTCAGAAGTCTGTGTAGCTATGGGTTAACATCATGTACCCTTTACAAGAGTTGTGAAATTCTTATATCAAATTTGTCAGCCCTCTCAGCACTGGGCTGCTGCAGACTATAAACTGGTTGGTTTTGCTGCCACATTACCCAGATCTACCTGCATCTCAGTTATACCATATTCTGTACGCTAAACTGTGCTTCAGGATCCAGGCAACAAATGTGCTCTAGGCAACCTTTAACATCTTATGGTACTTAACACTTAAATTTCTATACACACATTTATCCCTTCATCCTACACATTTTGGTGTATGTGTGTATGTAATAGGTCATGTTTCCTGGGCCAGCCCAGAACATCATTGTTTTAGATGCTGACATCACAGATCAGTTATGATGGGGTGCTATAAAAAGCAGCACTGCCAGTACCCTCTTGTCGCGGAGCTTTACACACTACTTTATTTGCACATGGCACAGAGACTGGCTGAGTAGTAAATAATTATGAGAATAGGGCAGCCATGCAGAACACTGTGGAGCACTTCATAAGCCAGGTGCATTTCAACAAAATACATTTGAATACAGCTAAATACAACATTATATATCTAGGAATAAGGAATGCAAGTTGTAGCCACGGAACAGAGTACTGTATCCTGGAAAGCAGTCTGAAAGGCATTTTAGCATCATAGTGAATATTAAACAGCACCCAATACAGTGGAGTAACAAAAAAAACAAAAGACAAAAAAGGCTAATGTTTCCATGTTAGGAAATTGCTGGGGAACTGCTGTTCCCCCATAGAGGAACAAATTCCTAGCCCCCTCCCCCCCATTATATAAATAGGAGAACAGCAGTAAGAAGATGATTTTACTTCTGTATTTAACCTTGGTCAATCTGGGCATTTTTACACATCCTCCAGGAGGTGCTGGGGGGTGGGGGGAAGATGCCTTTAAATTAGCAAACTGTGCTAATTAAAAGCACCCAAGTGTCACATGTATCAGCATCCCCCATGCTGAAAAGTGGTGATGGGGCACTTTGAACTGAAGCTCAAAGAACTAGCGTTAGTTCAAAGCACTGCACTACCCTTTTTCAGTGTGGGGATACTGATACACGTGATGCTTGAGTGTGTTCTTAATCAGGTCTGCTCCAACGTGCTGGATTTCCAGCATGTTGGAGCCCGCTCCCTGCATGTCTATAGGAGCCCTCTGATACTAGAAGTGTGCATATAATTCTGGGGCCCCAATTTTTATTTTTTTTTAAAGGATCCTGGGGGAAGGAAGAAAAAAAAATCAGAGACAGTGCACAAAAAAACCCTAAAAATTATTCTTGGATGAGTGGAAATGCCTTATAATAAGAAACTAGATCAGTGATTCTCAACCAGAGTGCCATGTCACCCTGGGGTGCCTTGAAATCCTTTTCAGGGTGCTCTGGGGGCACCCCACTGTTAGGTTTGCAACCATGATTCACAAGATAAGCCCAGACTTTTCACACAGGAATCTGTAGCATTCAAAACATTCTGACTGTTGTGGTCTTTCTGAGTTTTTTGCAACAAAAGAATTGCTCTATTATTTTCCTGGAGTCAAAAAAAGAGTGAAAATGAAGAGCTGACTTTTTCCAAGGGGTGCCTGGAATCTATTGACCCTAAAGAAGTTGAGAACCATTAGACTAAAGGTATTTGTTAGAAGTGATCCTGATATGAGCAGGGGCTTTGGATCACTTCATGAGCTGGGTGCATTCAAATATAATACATTTTAAATACAGCCAGATACAACATTATACATCTAGGAACAGGGAACACAAATCATAGCTGCAGAACAGGGCACTGAATCCTGGAAAACCTCTTTCATCGCTAATTTTCTAGAGTTAATTCTATGTCTATACCATATTCACAGAGGACCCAGGGAGGGACACTCCTGGGCATAATACCCGCATCCTCCCACTTGTACATAACAAACCTGAAAACACGGTGTTGAAGTCACTCCAGGGATGTCCTCTCCAGGCACTTATAATCATGCATTCTTGGCCATGGGGTGTGCTCCAGAGCATCTGTCACATCAAGGATGCAACAAAGAGCCTGAAAGAGCTCACTCTTTTTAACTTACAAAAAGACGAATGAGGGGTCAGATTCTAACACATACATAACATATTTTTCCTGCACAGGGAGAAAATATTGGGTACCACAGAACTCCTTAAAGTAGCTAAGAAAGGAATAGCATGAACCAACAATTAATCTGAAGTCAGAGCAATTCAAGTTAGAAATAAGGAACACATTTTTAAACAGCAAGGACGATAAACTAATGATGATAACTAACCACCAAAAAAAGTGACAGATTCTGTCTTGTGATGTCTTCGGTACAAAACTTGATATCCTTCTGGAACACAGGCCTTGGTTATACAAGTTAATTAGCAAATATGGGGTGAAATGAGTGAAAATTAATGACCTGTGATATCCAGGTGATGAGAATGGATCACCTTAAAGTCTTTTTATGGCCTGAAGCTAAAGTTTATCAGTATTCCTCATCATGATTTAAGGGCATCCCAAAACTTTATTTCTGTCAGCTGTCTCCTCCCCCAAACACAATTAAAATGCTGGTTTATCTTCATTTTTCAATTTAATATTTCCATTTATATTTTCTATAAGTCTGATATGCTATTTATAATTATAGATACAGCTCCATGGCAGAGGGGAGATGACTTTAACTGAAAAAAAAATTCAACACTAAAGGAAGCCTAAATTAGCTTTATTCTTTTTATTACATTTCTTTTCTTATTTATTGTCTAGTCTTATTATAGTAACATTCTGTGGATTTCTCTCTGTGTCAGAGTTGTCAGTAAATGCTGTATATTCTCCAACTATAGGTGTATGGCGTCAATAAACTATGCAGCAAATTTAACCTCTGACTTCTAACTCATGTTTCCAAATGACTTTCTAGCATTTCACTGAACAGGTGAGAAACACACAAAACTGATATGCAAGTAATGCAGCTATCTGACATTCCAGTCTAGATTTTGAAGCTAAAACAGTGGCACAAACATGTGAATGAGGTTATTGCAGCAGGATAAAATAATTTGTTTAAGATAACTAACTTTGGAAACTATATGGTTGAAATGAATTGTATTTTCAAGCCAACTCCAAAGTTGGTTTCACTCAAATCTTTTCCGATCTAGTTTTTCAATACAAAAGATAATACAAATAGATACATTTTTATTGCTTTTGTTAACCAAATAAATTCTCAAATGGTGAAACCAATTGAGATCACCTTCTTAACTATAATGGCATCAGCAATTATATTTACATTAGTAATATGTGAGTTCAGATTTTTTTTTTAAATCAAATGCCACAGCTTAGTTATACACAGCTTACCACACTATAAACAATCCAGAGCAAACATGCTGCTACTTTATCTTAGGATAGCATACATGCTGCTACTTTATCTCAGGACAGCAAAATAATATTTAAGGACCATACCCTCAGCTCAAAATATGCATGAAATTGCCATTGACATCTGCTGGAATTCAGTGTGCCGAATGAGGCTGCATGATTTGAGCTGTTTCACAATTTTAATAAAACAAGGTACTATAAAGGGTCAAATTCTGCAACTGTTACTCAGACAAAACTCCTCTTGTCCTTTTTAGTCACTTTCCAGACAATCTCCGCTCTCCCAAGACCTGACACAGATTCACTCTATATATGCTCTGCAAAATTCAGATTTAGACATTACTCTAAAATTGAAGATTCCTTTATTTAAACAAAACATATTAAAATGTTCTGGTAATGTACCATGGCCTCTTATGCCTGTACTTTGCTTTTATTAAAGGCTAAGTAATGTGAACCTAACCATATCCTTTCACTTAAAGCTTTAAAAAAATCTGGATATTCTCTCTATCAGCAAATAAAGATAAGAGCAGCATGCTGAAAATGCCAATTTTACTGCATGTTTCAAGAGGTGATAATACACTCTCCACAGAAAATTCTCTTTTCTCAACTTCCCCCACCCCAAAAATCAATAAGTTAATTTTTTTTTTGCCTTGATAAGGCGTAGATGTTTTAAAAATATTAATTACTCAGTCAGTCTGGTTACTACTTGCAACAACATAATCCCTCTAAGAACATAAACAAATTCTAAGTATTGCACAATGAGAAATGAAAAGTCATTTACTGTTGGCTATGAAACAGCTTTAAGGAATAAAAGATCAGATGCATAAGTACACAGAAATTTTTGGATGCAAATTGGTTAGAATTAAACACGCCTGCTTTTGTACCTATGTGAACATTCATGTTCATCCATGAATTTAACTCAACAGAACAGGACCTGAAATGAGTGGATTCATGACATTTACAAATAAAAGCAGCTGGTTATAATAAGTGTCTTAAGACTAATCAATTTTCCGATACATTTTATTATGGTTGTCAAGAATCCATTGAATCAGGCTTGTAGCAAGTAACCATCTAAAAAATAGATGGTAGATCCATTCATCTATTCATTTAAATTCTATGCTTATTGAAAGTCTGACAGTTTCCTTTGATTAAAATAAAGATACTTCATTATGAGCATTAAGCATTGCTTTATGAGTTATGTAAAGTTTGTGATTTTTCATTTATGCTTTAGAATCTTAACCACATTGTCTCACTTATGTATAATCCATCAACCCAGGTGACAAATAGTCTTCTATATTTACACACTAGGAATATACAAGGAGCATACTGTATTAGCAGCTGAAACTACAAGCGCCACTGTCAATCAAACCAGCTGGCATAGGACCATATTTCTTGTCACCAAGAGGCTTAAAGCAAAGAATCTGTGCCTAATTCTCTTAAACCTTACAGGTCAAAAGGTTTTAAAATTATTTTTGACACCATTTCTTTGCTTTGTCAACAGGCCTGAGTACTTTTTAGCATGTAAAGGATATCAAAAAGCTACTCATTGGAACAGTCTTAACATTAGCAATTTATGGGTTTAAAGTAGAGCATGCACTGTAACACAGTTAGTATTCCTGCCTGCCAGGATGGCTATGCAGTTCTAGGGTTGTAACTTGTATTAATACACAACCTCCAAAGCAATAACCAAAATGCTAAGAATCCAGCCGAGTCAATTCTATCTCATTGGATAAACCTCCACAACAGGATAATGCCACACGACTTGCAGATCCTGGTGTGGTTTTCCCCCATCACTCTTTTAGAAGTCTCCCCTAAACTGGCTACAACCCACCAGAAACTAAGAACTAAGACCAATTTAGGCTTCCTACTTCATAACTGGGTAATCATCACACATCTGCGCTGAGAGCAATTAGCAGTGTTAACCTGAAATCACTCAGAAGGTAAGGCAGGATGGCACCTTAGAGACGAACTGGTCTGGAGAAGCATGAGCTCTTATAGATAACAACCTACCTTTATCAGATGCATCTGCTGTGAGAATGGCAGTTCACAAAAACTCTGAAAAAACAGGCAGCTTTCAAGGAGTCTAACTGCTTGAAAAATTTGAGCTTGATTATTAAATGTTTGTATTGTATTAACCTGCAGAACCTTTGATCAAGGACTGGGACCCCACTGTGCTTGGTAAGGAAACAGTCTCACCTCCTCCCTCCCAACACACACACTAGAAATTCTGAGATAATGAATGGCTAAAAAAATCTCTTTACACTTCTGGCTGCAGTCTCCCAGGACCATAGCCAGAATCTTTCACCCTCTGCTCAATGATTTCAAGGAACAATTTCTGCTCTGTTCTCAGACAGAACACCCAAGAATCACCAAAAAACAAGTAATCCATCACTCAGTGCCTTGTTAGACACTTCTGCAGAGACAGCCTCTTCCCACATGCCAGGGAGAGTCCACATCACTACAATTTCCACACACGATGAAGAAACACCACACTTTCCCAATGCAGAGTGGAACAAGAACAGAAAGGAGACACTGGATTATAAGAGGTAAAGAGAGAGCAGAGTGTGGGGAGGTGCTGGAAGCAGAGAGAGCATGTTATGGAAAAAAAATTAGAGGAGGAGATGATGGCTGAAAAAAGATGACTGAAAAAGCAGAGAGAAAGCGGATGATGCAAAAGAAGAAAGAGAAAGAGGATGGTTGGTGAAAGAAAAGGAAGAAACTGAAACAATGTAGTAAAGAATGATCTATCAAACAAAGGGAAAAGAGTGAAGCTACAAAAGGAAGAATAAAAGCAAACAAAGAATACTATAGTGATATTGAGCAGACAATCAGGATTTAAAAAAAAAAGTTGAGTGCCCAAATCGTACATTCAAAATCCAACAGAAAGGTGAAGAAAAGTTATTTTCTTGCATCTAGAGCAGAGAATCAAGCCTGAAGTCTATTTCCAGGTCTGCAACAAGCACACTCATTCCCTTCCAATATAATGGAGAATAATATTTTATAATATATAACTCATTCATAATCAGGGTGAAGTACTTTGAAATCCGCTAATGAACAGGGTGACAGAAGTGTAAAACTTTGCCACACCATACACATGTGCAAACCCCTGTTGTTTCAGCTCCATTAGAGGCAGTGGATATTTTGCTTTTGACTTCAAGAAAGCTAGGATTTCAGTCATAGCATTTACAGCTGAGAAACCAGTGGGGCAAATCCCTTATATCTTCCAAAATTTTCCCCTCTTTGTTATCACAGTGGCATCACTGCCAAGGATATTCTCACCTGCTCTAAGATGCATCTAATAGCCTATGTGCTTCTTGACTTTGTTCCGCTAGATTTCCCCAAATTCCTAGTATTAGGAACAAACAAAAGCAGAAAAATCAACCATATTGGAGATGGTATTTTCAAACCCTTTTGTCCCCTTACAAGAATTAATTTTCTTCCTCCACAAGCTACACAATTCAAATAGTGC
>NW_005842153.1:918928-919985 GCF_000455745.1 Alligator sinensis | reverse complement strand
GGGAAAGAGCCAGAGAAGAATGAAAGTAGGGGGACTCACAAACCAAGATGGAAATTGCATACAGAGCACGTCTACATGTTCATTAGTGTGCAGTTGTTACTGTGCATTTAATTTAGTATTTGTATAACTAAATACCAAATAACCAAATAAATGTGCAGTATAACCAGAGTTACTGCACAGTAGCACTGGCAAGCACCTTTTTAATGACACTATTGTGCAATAGCCTAATAATACTGCGCAGT
The DNA here is from genome assembly GCF_000455745.1 of Alligator sinensis. Lineage (NCBI taxonomy): Eukaryota > Metazoa > Chordata > Crocodylia > Alligatoridae > Alligator > Alligator sinensis. The sequence continues at coordinate 919,743 of NW_005842153.1, read as the reverse complement.
AGCATATTAGTGCTGTCCATGCTGTGATGCGCTACTGCACAGTGTTATTAGACTACTGCACAGTTAGAGTCTCATGTAGACATGCCCATAGTTCCCAGAAGTGCCCCTAGGTTGGATTTTGGACCCCAGCCCAACGTCACTGAGCACTACTGGCTTTGACTACACTGGATGAAATATCAGGTGATATCCATTTCCTTCCCCATGCTGTATGTTGAGTCTGTTTTTTATTTTGGTTAAGGGCAAAGACTTTGCATTCAGCAACCCAAACCAAAATCTCCTGATTAAAACAGCATATTCCCATCACAATATACTCACAGGGACATAAATATCTAAATAAACATGGATTTGATAAAGATTGTCATGAACTGAACAACACAAGGGTATTCATTGCAAGAATTATAGGAACAAAGGAACATCCTTAAACTTTACCCTGTTTGGCTCTTGCATCAGGAAAACAATCATTTAAAAAACTGTTAGACTTTCTATTTCTTTGGCCCACTCTTTCACCATATTCATTTGCTAGGATATAAACAAAGAATGCTTCAAGACTAGAAACTTAAGATGATGTTTGATAAATTTGGCTCAAAGTCCCTGATTCTGATTAGCCTAAAACTCTTAAAAGTGTGGGCCCTTCTAACAGAATGGTAATGACTTGCCTCTGTACCTTGCCTTCTGAAACAAATGAAAGAACAAGAGAAAAAAAAAAGATGAAAAGGAGAAACAAAGAATGGCCAAGGAAATTGAGATGGTTTCCAACAACACAAAACAAAAAACACAAATACAATTACCTGCAAAGATTGTGAAATCAGAGAGAA
>NW_005842153.1:889502-918897 GCF_000455745.1 Alligator sinensis | reverse complement strand
GCAGGAAGATCCCAGGACCAAAGAGGAGGGGGCTGACAAAGACACTGAGGAAGTCACTAGGTGATGAACAGCTGTAGTGTCAACGAGGAAGAATAGCATCCTACTCTGGCATCTAACACTGCTAGAGTACCAAAAAAAGGCTTGTATCATATAACTCGTGGCAATGAATTTGAAGGTACAATTCAAATCAGATAAGATAAATTCTGAGAATTTTGAGAACCGTCTTTTATTTTCTTCTACTACTTCTGCTTCCTTTTCTTCTCCCAACCCACCCAGAATTTCTCTTCTTCCCAGATTCATTCCTTATTTCCTTTTCACTGAAAATAGAAACAGCACTTCCACCCCACAATTATCTTTAGGAATGGAAATCATTCCTGTGAATGCCCTAAAAATTGAGTTCTAGTGTGCTTGTTTCATCATTATGAGGTGACATTGCAGATAGCTCTGTTTTGGTTTTGGGCTCGTATGACCTTTTGCATTGAATTAAGAGTTATTCTTCTAGTGAAAGTACAGTTTATGTGCAGTGTAGAACAGCTTTAGTTCTTCAGATCTCTTTTTAAAAAAAGGTAACAGAGAGAGCACCTTTTCTATTTCACTTGAAGGAAGGAGAAGTAATATGAATCAAGAAAGGGACTATTATAAAGCCATTGAGAAGCCCTTTATTTGTATACAAAGGGGAAAGAAGAGCCATGGGTTTAGGGATGAGAGAAAAGTGAGGAAATTCCTATGAAACTGGAAATTATATGAACATGGACTATGTAGTGCCCTGATTTGTCTGTGGGGAATTAAAATTTCCTCCTTTCCTTGGATTCATATTGTAATCAAATCCACGTCCATCAGGATTGTTTATTGTATCTGGCACATTCCAAGGCGGGATGATTTTGATATGGAGCTCTGATTACTTTCAACTTCTTTCCAGTTATTAGTGCCACAGTGTAAGGTGCAGGATTCCTAGGGAACTATTGCCCTGATTCAAAGTATTATTAACAAAAATGTCCTACATGAGGGGGAAAAAAACCGGTTCCATATTAGTAACATCAAGTAGCAGTAATAACCACCTGATCCAGCCCTTGCACTGCCCCAAACTCAGTGCTCCATCTACATCTCAGGCGCTTGTTGAAGTTCAAAGCACGGCAGAATATACAACATCCCTTTCACCCAGAGCAGCAGCTCCAAAATACAAGGTGGTGGCAGCACAGAAAGACTGCCAGGCTTGCTTGGATCCTGAGGTGGATTCCAATATGGACAAGATGCACGTTACGAGCAGTGCCTGAGAATGGGCTTTCACCCCAACCAACTATTTATGTACACACTGAGGTTGAGTTTTGGCCTCCTTGTTTTCTTTAGAATTGACTCATCCAAACTGAAAGATAGCAAAAAGGAAGCAAGCAAGGAGGGAAGGAAGGAGATGCTAAAATTTGTAAGGAAAGAGCATATATAATCGTAGAAAATTATCATTGGGATCATAGAATTTATGGAATCATAGGATCATACAAAGTTATTTAATGCAGACCCTGAAAAGTCATGGCAACCAGGAGTCACAAAAAGTTAGAAGTGTAGCAGACCAACACTGTAGGTAACCTAGTTCTGTGCGTGTCAAGTGATGAATGCAAAGGAGTGGAAGTCACTGCAGGCAACCCTTTGATGTGAAAAAAATGACACACAGTAATACTATAGTCACTAGGACCCTGCAGAAATAAAGGGTGCTAAGCGACCACTCCAACAAACCAGCTTAGCTACATCTCTGGCAGCCATGTCAAGATGCTGAGAGAGTAGGGCTGTGCGAAACACTATCATTTAATTTCAATGTCCAGTTCACCATTTCAAAGAGACAGTGTCTCATTTCATCATTTCATTTCAAAGCACTGTCCCATTTTGTTTTGTTGAAACTGTTTTCACGTTTCACCCATAGGCTATAATGGGGAATCATGAAAATGCCTAAAACGTTGTCATTTCTTGCCTGATTCAGATGCAAATTGCAAGGATGGTAGCCCCCTCTGAGGGCATGAAGTCTGCCAAGTTTCAAAGAGATAGATGCAGAGGTTTCTCTGAAACTGCACCTCAAAGTCTTGAAAGCAAAATATGCTGGCAGCGGCAGCCTCCCGTCATCTGGCACACAGATCCAGGGGGCTCACGCCCCCAGGAGGGCTGTGGGGCTGTGCTGGACTCCTCCTGGGGGTGCAACCCCTGGATCTGTGCCAGATGGCAGGAGGCTGCTACCTGGGACCAGTGCTGGACACAGCCCGCATCCAGCACAGCTCCATGGAGCTCAGCCTGGTGGCGGAAGGTGGACAGAGACGGTGCTGCACTCCACTTCCCACCACCGGGCTGAGCTTCATGGGGCTGGCATAGCCGATTGGAGGGTAGCCCGGCACCAGGAGGTGGGCAGAGCTGGCACTGTGCTCCAATCAGTTTTGCCAGCCCCACAAAGCACAGCCCGGCGGCAGGAGGCAGGGAGAGCCAGGGCCATGCTCCCAGCGGGACTGAGCTACATGCGGCTGCGGAGCCACTTGGAGGGCAGCCCTGACTCTCCCCTGCCTCCCACCACTGGGTTGCTTTGAACCTTGAAACATTTTGAAACTTTCAAAATGTTTGGAGTGCCCTTATTTCATTTTGAAGCTGTTTCATTTTGATTTCGCTGTTTCAAGCTTGAAATGCATCAAAACAGCTTTGAAACAAAACACTCGGCGAAATTTCACACAGCCCTATGAGAGTTAACAGTCTGGATTCTGTAACACCAGCTGAGTACTTCAATGGCATCTTGAACCAGCTGCCTTTGAACACCATAAATGGTGCAGGCAGAAGCAAATACCCCAAACTCTCATTCAACCCCTGGCACAGTCCACCCAGCCCCCAACATGCCACTCCAAAAAACCAGCTGCAGTTGCTTGCCATGACCCAGTCTTGTGGATTTTGAGGGAAGCAAACAAAGCAAAGCCCACAGCTAGATTTAGGGTGCCCGAGTTGGGGGGAGGGGGGAAGAACTACTGAACTACCCCTTTTCTCAAGCAAGGACGGCCTCTAGATTTTGGAACAAGATTCCTGACTGCATTGGAAAGATGAAGACACTGATAGCAAAATAAGTTTCAGAGACGGAAAATGGTTTGTAAAAGGAGTCCCTCTATCTGCATATCTAATCTACTCTTGCTCAGCTGTCTAACCAAATGCTGATCCATTTTCACATGCACTGTGGGCTCTTGTTAGCATAATCATAAGTAAGAGTTTGGTGCCAAAACATTTATTTCCATAAAGAAAGAGACATTAAGTGTTGGAAAAATCATCAGTTTTGTTGCTGTTTACATTGTGAATAGTTAGGTTGTGGTAAAATCTTAAGTGATCATTTTTGTTATGAAAAGCATTGACAGGACATTTGTACTTTGAAAGCATTTCAGTTTATCAGATTATGATTTTTAGCATATTTGCGGTCTTCCCCTAAAGCATATTGTTTGTGTGCGTCTGCTATGACTGCATATGTGTAGCTTAATCACTCCTGTCAGCCAGACTGCGTGCTGAAAATATAAGGTGGTTCCATTAGTTTTTATCCTTCAGTGATTTCTTGTGTCCCATAAATGGAAAGCTCATGTCCCTAGTTCAGATCCACCAGCCTCAGAAGGAATCAATTCCTAGCCCAGAGGGATTTATGGACACAGACAGAAGTACAGCCCCCCACTGTAACTCATGGTGCTTCACAGGAAGCGCCATGAATTACAGTGATCCCCCAGACCCAACAGACCTTCACTGTTGGGTCCCAGGGGTTGGAGGTTCAAGCTGCAGGTTAGAGCAGCTGCATACTGTCACCTAGCCCTGCCCCTCCCACCTCCCAGCCCCAGCACTGTCTTCAGAATGGGAGGGGGGAAAGGGAGCAGAAGGAGCTTGTTCTGAGGGTTGCCCAGCCAGTGCTGAAAGGTGGGGTAGGTGGATTGGAGGCTTCCCACCCCAAGGGGGCTCCAATCCACCTGTCTCATCCTCCAGCACCAACTGGACAACCCCAGAATGAGCTCCCTCCACTCCCTTCCCCTCCTCTATGTAATGAGGATTCAGTTTGTCCTGCGATCAGGCCTTTTAAAAACACCTTGCAGCCATGCCCTTCTGTAAAGGCATGACTGTAGAGCGCTTTCAGTGGCTGATTGCACAACAAAATGTAATTTGTGTGAACACCCTATGGGACTCCCTTCAGGTTCATAACCAGCTGGAAATGTTGTCACTTATTATAAGTTTGACAGAGCACACCCTCTTTCTCTTTCCTCCCAAGCACTCTTCTGTACTCATATGAATGGTCCATCTTTGTGGCACATCCAGTCTCTGCCACCTCAGAGGTATTTATATTTATAAAGCACTTCCTTATCTGAACACTGTAGTAACTGACAAATATTTATAATCCAATAAATCAATAAATCAAAATCAAGCCCATACCAGAGTTTGCTAAGTGACTATGCAGCACTAAAGAAGAACAAAAATATTTATACACCATTCTTAATAATATTTACTACTTTACCAGCCTACCAAAAACAGCACATGGCAGGGGGACGGGGGGAGGGTAGAAACTACCTAGCCAGGATCCTGATCATGCATGTGACAAACAAACTTACTTTCGTGTGTGTTTGAAAAACGTCTCCAATTAATCATAAATCTGCTTTCCTGCAATGCAGACAAGACTATTTTACTGTCATTTTCCCACCCCCTCGTTATTTCTGTGTTGCTATAGGGCAGTCCCCTTGCAAATCAAGGGAAATGATTCTTCCTCTATTCAGCACTTCCTCTATTCAGCACTCCTCACCTGGAGTACTGTGTCCACTTTTGCGCCCAACATTTCAAAAAGGATGTGAGTAGTTTGGGGAGAATCTACTCCAAATAAGGGTCCTGGGAAGCGAGACTGAAAGAGCTAGGGTTACTAGTCTAGACAAGAGAAGACTGAGGGGGATTTTATAAGTTTTCAAATATCTAAATAGCAATGATAGAGAGGATGGAGATGGGCTTTTCTTTGTTGTAGGGGACAGGGCTAGGAGCAATGGCCTCAAGCTGCAGCAGAAAGTTTAAATTGGAGATTAGGAGGAACTTTTTGACTATGACAGTGGTCAAGCATTGGAAGAGGCTCTACCTAGAGAACTGTAGAATCTCCATCTATGGAAATTTCAAGACCACGTAGGTCAGACACTTGGCTGGGATGGTTTAGTCAGGGGCGACCCTGCCTTCACAGGGGGCTGGACTAGATGACCTTGTGAGTCCCCTCCATCCCTACATTCCTATGACCCTTTCCTATGAGCCTATAGTAGATGAATCTTATAACCTAGCTATATGGCTGACTTTGTATCCTCTTTCCCCTTCTTTAAGTAATAAACAGCTGTTACTAAACCTTCTTATCCTAAAGGATCACAAAACTCTTTGCAGAGCTGCAGAGTGATGACAAGTTTAGTGTTAGGATCACATACAACTGGTATTTGCCACCATTTGGCACATTGTGATTCACTGAAGATACCAACTTACTGTAGTGTACAGTCTAAAAAACCTGAGAAACAACACTATTTTATTGACAGACATTCCAATATTTAACACACACACACGACCTTTTTATCCACAAGTTGAATACTTTCACCTGATTTTTTAAAGCCAATTAAAATAGCCTGGCACTTTATGTAAATAGAGAGATAATTAGCTATGTTAGTCTGAAGTCAGGCAAAAGGCAGGGTAGATTTGCACCTTATAAATGAACTAAATCAAAGATGTATAGCATAAACTTTTGTAAGCAGAGGGCTTACTTCATCAGATGCTGTAAAGGGATTGAGGAAAGCAGAGCTTCTAAATAGAAAGCATAGATTTGAATATAAAGAGTAGGGAACTCGGGATGAAGAAGAAAGTGGGCACTGCTAAGAGCGGCAAGGTAGGTGGGAGGGGAGAACCTTCAGAGTGCTCCAGCAGTTCATTCTAAGCACACTACCTCTGCAACCAAACTTTGCATTACACCCATATCTGCTTTGATCTCACCGACCGGCATGCACACCTTAAAAATCTGGAGCAGGAAGCTCCTACAGTTCCAATACAGTCTAAAAACCATAGCCAATCAGATCAACAGAGCCTTCACCAACCTGATACAATATGAACCCCAAGACCATAACAAAAGAATCCCTTTGACTGGCAGCTACAACCCCCAACTTGAATGTCTTAGACAGAACATTACTGACCTCCAATCCCTCCTGGAAAATGATGACAATCTCAAGGTAACCATGAGGGACAAACCTGTCCTGGTTTACAGGCAGCCCCCAACCTTAAACAGCATCTCTCCAGCAAGACACTACATAACTCCTATAATCCCCAGGGCACCGGAATTTGCTCTGGACCCAGATACCAGCTGTGCCCCATCATCAACACAGACTACATCATCACTGGACCAAATAACAGATTATAACATCCAAGGTTCTTTTACCTGTACCTCTACCACCATCATATGCCATCACTTACAGCCGCTGTAGACTAGGGGCAAACATTACACATAAACCAGTTTAAGTGACCAGAAACTGGTTTAAACCTGTAACAGAACAGATGTTCAGTGCACATAAACCAGTTTGAAAATGGCTGAAACCAGTTTGAGATAAACCTGGTTGAATGCAGTATCAGATTTAACTGATTTGGGTCAAATCAGTTTATGCAGTGTCTGTCCCAGACCCATTCCTTATTTAAGTTAAATCAGAGTCCTCCAGCATCCCAGGTGCTTTGCAACTCTGGATGGGGCTCTCTGCTCCAGCCCAGCATGGCTGGTCCCTGCCCTCTGCTCCCAGGCTGCAGTTCCAGCAGAGCCTGCAGGTACAGCAGCACTTGCCTGGCTTCCTCCTGCTCCCCCCTACCCACCACCACTCCCTGCTCAAGCAGGGATTCCCCCCTCCTCTCTGCCTTACACAGACACCTCTCAGCATTAGCTAGCATACCACATGCTAGCTACGGTCTGTGCTGTGGCAGATGGGACAAAGGCAGACAGAACAGTGTTGGCTTAGGGCTTTTTGGAGCTAATCAACAGGTAGCTGGTAATGTTTCCCTGTTTCTTCCTTGGAAATGTTGTTTAAGAAGAGATTGAACTAATGAGAGAAGCTTTTGCTTTGTTTGATGGGCTGATAAATGCTAACAACTCCTTGTGTAACTCCCTGCTGTGTAACTCAATGCTCTGTTATCAACAGCAAGGGGGGGAACCCCTCCCTAATCAGAGCATCCTGCCACACCCCTCCTCAGATCAGCACTGTAAAAAGGGAAGGGAGGCCTGCATTTCTTCAGTCCAGAGGGGGTGTCTTCACAGTTACAAACTGGTTTAGCCACACCCAGTTAGATGAACCTGCAAAGACTGAATCAATTCAGGCTCAGGCTTTTTGAATGTCTGTCCCTAGCTCTTCTGTCTACATCAAACTCAGCCCTACATGTAAGAATGAATTCATACCATTTGATATGAATTCCAGAAAGACACACAAGCTTGTGGCAAAACATTTTTACCTATCTGGGCATTCCATCACTGACCTCAAAGTGGCTGTTCTTAGACAACAAAAAACTTTAAAAATGAACTTGAACAGTTAATTGTGGAACAAGAAATCATTCACAGAGGGGACTGTGTAAAGTATGGTCTAAACCATGACTACAGATTCCCATTACCTGGATTAGCTTTTATAACCCTTATGTCCTTCAGTGGGTTAACTGCTTTTTTCTGTCTCCTACCTACTTTGCCTCTCTCACCAGTGCCCCTTCCTTTTTCCTCCTCCCTTCCCTTTCCTTTGTATTCTAATCCATGCTTTCTATTTAGAAGTTCTACTTCCTGTAGTTCTTGATGAAGCAAGCTACTGCTTAGGAAAGCTTAAGCTATACATCTCTGATTTGGTTTGTCTATATGATGCAAATCCATCCTGCCATCTATATGATGTAAACTACATACATCCACAGCTCACACTTCTCAAGAGTATTCTGGGATCAGTCTCCATCTCTCTCCCTCAAGTTTGTTAATTGTACAGAAAAAAAAAACAACTTCTAGATTCATTGGGCATGTGTAGACAAAACGAGGGGTGTGTGCACAACACTTTAACTTGGGTTAAACCGCTTTAATAGTGTTGGTGTTTGCATGCATCAGCAGTGTATTGCACATTAATTCCAGCCGCTATAGCACATTGGGCGGCATAATGTGCCTTAAATGACTTTGGGACGCAGAAAACTAAAACACCTCTGAGGAGTTTTAGTTTGCTGCCCTACAGCCATGGAGCAAAGCACCAGGCTCTGCGCAGCTCAGGGACTATGCAGGGAGCCTGGCAGCAGCCTGGGAAGGCAGGTTCCACCAAAGTAAAAACAAACAAAAACAAACAAAAAGCCAAAAAAACCCACTGGTGAGCCTGATCTTTTTTCCCCCTGGAACCTGCCTGCCTGCATGAGCTGTGTGGGGACCTGGTCCCTGGCTGCGGTGCCCTCCAGGACTGCCCAAGCTGGGTGCCTGCAGGCCAGTGCCACCTGTTGGGTGGGGTGGGGGACCACTGCTGCCACGGAGAGAAGCATCAGCCCCCTAACCCCCGCAGCCCAGGGACCACTCCGTCCACCCACAGCTTGCCCTCTCCTGCCCGCCACTGGAGAGGCAGGTAAGACACAGGTGTACACAACACGAAGGTTTACTTTGCCCTAAATTGAAGAGATGTTTTTAAAAACCTACCACTTCAATTTAGGACCCTGTTTCGTCTATACACATTATTCAGCCCAAGGAAGAGAGGATGACTCTTTAGCCCACTGATTTCCACTCACTCAAGACAAGGAGCTCTGTCTTTTGATTCCTCTTTATACATTTAACAGTCATTGGACAAAATACTGAACTAGGATTCTGACACCTTATACTATCTGTAAAATGTATATTGCAGAGTAAGAGGCAAATGCTGATTGCAGTTCCATCACAACACAGTTTTTATATACTGGTAAGAATTAGGGGGAGGAATTGATTTTTTTTTAACCAATACAAGGCATCCTGTAAATGCATTTTCAAGGAGGCTTTCATTACAGTACTATAAGGACCATTTCTATTCCTAGCACTGCAACCACATTAAGAGTAGGAGCAGTGGTAGCACTTTGATATATGTGATCAGTTAGGGCAGTACATGAAGGTCTAAGTCAGGAGGGAACTCCTCTGAAATGAATGGCAAAAATGTGTGTCAGCAAAAAGGCACTAAGATTTGAATAGTTATATTAAGGGAAGGAATTTCTGTTCTCATACTGGAAATCTACATTTAAGCACATCATCAGCCAAACTCTATCCAGTTATCTGTCACATGGTTTGAATGTTCACTCCAAGCTCAGAACAGCAAGAGCATTCAGAATATTCTGGTCCTCCACATCTATTCCCTCATCTCAAACGAAAAAGGGCAGCTACGTGCCTGCTTCCATGTCCATCTACTTTAGAGCAGTCCCCAACTATCTAACTGCAAAGAATAGATTAGGTCCAGTTTTCTCAGACAACTTATATTAAGATTATTCCTAGGACTGACATCCCCTCTGGGTGGAGGCAGGGTATGCCTGCCACTGTCCCTAGCTGACCCAAAGGGTTGGGAGAACCCCAGAGGCAGAGGCACTCCTGCTGTAGTCCAGCCAGGGCTGCAGGGAATGGCTCTGCAGGGTGCCAGGCTTAGCTGAGGATAGCAGCAGTAGGTGGGTTTCCCCGCCCTCCCCCATCCCCCCAGATGTTCCCTGCCAACCTGGGAACAGCTGCAGGGAGAGGAAACCCACACATCACCGTGCCTGGCTAAGCCTGGCTTCCCATGCAGCTGTTCCTTGCAGCCCCAGCTGGAGAATGGCAAGAGATGTTGGGACAGTGGTGACGGCAGACAAGTCTCCTCTCCCTGCACCTGGAGATATAAGTAGAGAAAAGGATGAGGAGACAAGTGGGAGTGAAGGAAAGGGTGCCATTGAGTACAGAGGAGAAAGGAGAGGGTGCCAAGAGCAAGGGAGATTCTTACCTGATTTGGTGACTTTAAAAAAATCCCTGGCTGCAGCTCCCACATTGTGGTCTGCCTGCTCCTGGGCCAGAGGGAAGGCTGGGAGCAGGATTTGCAGTCACTCCTGAAGCCTCATTTACTGGTCCCGCACCTTGGTTTTCAAACACCCAAATGTGCCTATGTGCACAGTGGATTTTTTACAGTACTGGGTGTCTGAAGTACAGTAGATAGATTTGTAGGACAGGGAGAAAGGTAGTAACTACAATTCAGTTAGAAAAGGCAGAAAATGAGATAAAGGCCTCCAATATTAGCATTTTCATTACAGAAGAAGAGATAATGAAGATCAGCAGTGTTTTAAATTTTTATAATTTTATAGTCTATTATGATTACAGGTACTCCTCACTTAACGACCTGCCTGTTTAACGACCGCGCGGACTTACGACCGCGCGGTCATGGAAACGGAAGTACAAGATGTCGGCGAAAAGGAAGAGCATGACTTCACCTGGAGGAAGCACCAAGAAACAAAGGAAGGCTATCGATCTTGAGATGAAAATGAAGATCATAAACGACTATGAAGCTGGTAAGAAAGTTAAAGCGATAGCACGTGACTTGGAGCTGGTGCATTCGACCATTTCGACGATCTTGAAGGATAAAGATAGAGTGAAAGAGGCAGTGAAAGCATTGACAGGATTTAAAGCCATAATAACTAGGCAGCGGAAAGGCCTCATTCATGAAATGGAGAAATTACTGGCGATCTGGTTTGACGACCAGATACAAAAAAGAATGCTGATGAGCCTTTTAATAATTCAAGCCAAGGCACACAGTATCTTTGAGACTTTGAAGGCGCGCGAAGGCGAAGAATCGACGGAAACATTTACGGCAAGCCATGGATGGTTTCAATGGTTTCGTCGGAGATTCAACGTGCATAATCGGAGTATCAGCAGTGAGGCGGCAAGCACGGACGTAGAAGCAGCGGAAAAATTTGTTGACCAATTTGACCCCTGCTGATAACTCCGATGATAACTCTGATGATGACGCTGATGATCCCGAACCACTACCACACTTTGAAGGATTCGATGACTAAAATGTTAATCTGAATGTCTTTTTTTATAACTTTAATTTTTTTGGTACATCATTTTTATAATTTTCGCTGATTGTATTTTTATGTTCTGTAATATGTAAGAGTTATGCAAATTAAAACAAAGTTATCAAGTTGGAGTTTCCTTTAGACCTTTTCTTTATTAAGAATAAATAAAAACGATTACCTGTATTTACAGTACAGGACGGCTCCTCGCTTATCGACCAATTCGCTTAATGACCTAGTCGTGGGAACGGAACTCGGTCGTTAAGTGAGGAGTACCTGTATAGATAGTGTCCAGACTGAAAGTATCTATCCTGATCCAAAAATTCTGAAAATCTGGAGTGAGCATATGCAGGATTTTGATTTAGGAGTTGATCTTAAATGAAATAATTATCTGCACCAGGGACTGTCTTTTTATTACATTTATATACAGGGCCTAACACAAAGTCAGTCAGTTTCAGACTGATACTTGTGTCTTAACACAATTCAAACAGCAGTTATTTATAATCTCAAGTAACCATGCAACTTGTCATACATTTAGTACTCATTCAGTAAACGGCACTCTTTCTCCTACTTTTGTCAAATCATCACCATCACCAAACCCAGAGATGTGCAGTTTCTGGCCAAAGAATATAAACATTTCACAAACATTTTTATTCACCGGAGTCATTTAAATTCTTAGGTGGTTTAGGCATCTTTCAGAAAAGAGAGCGAGCAAGAGAGCACACACATTCTATCTTACATATGTGTATGTTAGCACTTTAAAGGTACACACACACAAATAGCACTCTTAAGATGCTAGGGCATGAAAAATGAATTTGCAGGTGTTTGCACATGTAAAGCTATGCACACAAAAAGTAGGCTGTGATGAGACCCCTTTGTAATTCAAGTCTTCAGGTGATGTAAGTTGGGAAGAAACGAGGAGCAAGTTTATTTCCCTGGACTACTGAACAAGGACAGGTTTTGTTTTTTTTTCTTTTCCCCCCCTCTATACTGTCAATATTAGTTTTTATATTTTAATGCAAAGCTTGAATTTAAGTCAAATTGGTGTTACATTCTAAGACTCTCTGGACTGTCAAGACCAAACAGAACTGTAGAACAGGGTTTTGCAAAGAACGGACTTTTCAGTTTGGCTAGCAAAATAAAAAACAAAACAAAAAAATACGACTTAGTTTCAGCATATTTGTTTACACAAACTAAAACACTTTGTTTTGATCTCAGATTTACCCCTTTTTAATGTCCATCAAATTTTAAATGAAAATACAATTCTAAAAATAATATTTGGACTTCTCTGAATTTTTTCTTTGGGTAAAACTATACACCAAATTTCATCAAGATTTCTATAGTTTTGATCTCCTGAAATTTGCATTTTTGGTGAATTTAATATTTGCCAAAAAATTCCCCAGCAACATTTTGGAAAGATTTAACAAGTTAGGTAAATGGACAATACAATGGCAAGTAAACTCAGTGCTTATATATGTAAAGTAAGGAACATTGGAAGGAAAAGTTTAAGCTAGTCATACACATTACACATTCTAAATCAACTGGATTAACTGATGAACAATTAAAATAGCTGAACACTATGTCTATATTCAGCTGTGCTTAAAAAGTAAGATGATAATATACATTTCAAATAGAATAGAGAATATTACAATTCCTTGGATTTATGTAAAGGCTGTGGTCTCACGTGGAATACAAAATGTGACACTGGTGACCCTATTCCATTTGGGTTATTTCAGAATCAGAGGGAGCATACAGAGAAAGTAGATGGGAACTTCTGTCTCAGTTTTAAAATAAGGCAACATTCAATGAAGCTCAAAGTTGGCCAATTCAAAATTGGAGAAGCAAAAATATTTTCACACAATGGGCACATCTACACAAGATGTGACGTCACAATAGCAACATGCTACGGCGATGGTAGGCACAAACCGTGATGCTGCAGCTACGTCGCCATAGCAATGTGCTCCTTTGGTATAGTGCATTTCTATGGTGACATAGCAGCTAAAAATAACTGCACTGCCAGCATGGTGCAGTATGGACTGTTACTGCACTGTCATTTATTACTTCCAAAAGGAAGTACTAAATGATGGCACAGTAACAACAGTGCCATAGGGGCACATGTAGACACATCTAGTGTGTAGTTGGACTATGAAATGAATTGCCACAAGAAGCCAACCAAGTCAAGAACCTGAGAGGTTCAAAAATAGATTGAACTTGGCAGGTCTAATAGGTTTAAAATAATGTTTTAGCTGTGATTGTCCAGAAAATATGAAGCAAGTATTTTTTGTCATACCTTAAGAAGGAGCACACAGCGGACAAGATAGATATCAGGTCTAGTGTAGTGTGACAATTAATTTGTTTTTAAAAAAATTGTCATCTTCCACTAGCAGCACTGCTACTGTCACTTCCGTCTGTCCTATGAAGTATTATTTTATTCTGTGTACACAGTTCATTCTATAATATACATAACACTACCACAGTTATTTTTCATAGACTTTGTTAATGTAAATAAATCAATTAGACCAACTTCTTTAGTTGCATCGGGCTCAAAAAATTGCATTGATAGACCAACTCTTAAAGTCTAGAATCACAGGAATATAGGGCTGGAAGGATTCCTAAGAAGGATCTAATTCAATCCTCTGCAATGAGGCTGTATCAAATATACCTACACCATCATCAAGAGATGTTTGTTCAAGCTTTTTCTTAAAAACCTCCAATGATAGAGTTTCCCCAACCTCTTTAGGTTGTCAGTTCATGAGATAATTAAAAAGATACATGGCACTAGACCATTGTTGTATAGTCATCCATTATTGTAAAGGATGACTATACAACAACGACCCACACTTGTAGAGAAAATATTAAAAAACCTAAGGTGGCAACTGAATTTCAGTTAGCAATGGGAATCGAGGACAATAAGAAGTCCTTCTTTAGGTTTGTGGGGAACAAAAGGATAACAAATGGAATCATGGGGCCACTGCTTAACACCTCAGGATAGCTGCTTACACTCAGGAAAAAACAGAACTCCTGAATGATTACTTTGCTTCTGTATTTCACCAGACCAAAGGGAATATCATGCAAAATAAGGTTCAGAGTGGGCATGGTGGCAGTGACCACCTTCCTACTGTTGTCACTGAGCTAGTGCATGTTTACTTAGAGAATTCAGACATTTAGAAGTCAGCAAGACCAGATGAACTTCACCCAAGAGTGCTGAAAAGGCTGGCCGAGGCCATCACAGGACCTCTGGCAAAACTCTTCCAAAACTTGTGGCACTTGTGGGATGTCCCTGAAGACTGGAAGAGGGCCAACATTGTGCCCATCTTCAAGAAGAAGAGCAAGGACCCAGGCAACTTTAGCCTAACTTCAATCCCAGGGAAAATCCTGTAAAAATTCATCAAGGAGTCTATGTGTAATACACTCATAGAAGGTAGGATTCTGAATGACAGCCAGCATGGCTTCATCGGGGGCAGGTCTTGTCTTACCAATCTCATCTCCTTCTACAACCAGGTATCTCACCACCTGAATAGGTGAATGAGAAGGTCGACATTATTTACCCATTATATACCAAAAGGCCTTGAATCTTGTATCCCATGATGTTCTCATGGGAAAATTAGAGGATTGTGGGCTTAACAGCTCAATGGTTAGATGGGTAGGAAACTGACTGCAAGGTAGGACCCAAAGAGTTCTTATGAACGGATCTGTGTCGTCCTGGTGAGAAGTGGCCAGTGGTGACCCTCAGGGGTATGTGCTAGGTCCAGTGCTTTTCATCACCTTTATCAATGATTTGGATGTAGGAGTGAAGATCTCACTGGCCAAGTTCATGGATGACACCAAGCTATGGGACAGCGTGGCCATACTTGAAGATAGACTGCAGACACAGGCGGACTTGACAGGCTGGAGAGTTGAGCGGCTCGGAACCAGATGAAGTTCAGCACTGAGAAGTGTAAAGTGCTCCATCTGGGGGCAAACATGCCCCAATGCATTTAGTTTTGGTGGCACCAATTTAACTAGCACTGCAACTGAAAGAGACCTGGGGGTAATAATAGACCATAGCATGAACATGAGCTGTTGGTGCGATGCTGTAGCCAGCAGGGCAAACAATACTCTGGCATGCACCAACTGATGTATCTCATGTAAAACCAAGGAAGTGATTATTCCACTTACTCAGCATTGATGAGACTGCAGCTGGAGTGCTGCATTCAGTTCTGGGCACCACACTTCAACAAGGACATGGAAAAGCTTGAGAGAGTCCAGAGAAGAGCCATCCCTATGATCTGAGATTTGCATGGCAAGCCATACGAGGAAAGGTTGAGGGACTTGGGCTTCTTCAGCCTAAAAAAAGAGAAGGTTGAGAGGGGACTTGATAGCAGCTTACCACTACATCAGGGCTCGGTGAACAACAGTTCACCAGGGCACCCTTGGGGAAAACTAGGAGTAATGGCCACAAACTCCTGGAAGACTGCTTCAGGCTCAACACTAGGAAAAACTGCTTCACAGTCAGAGGGTCCAGACTGAGCATAAACTCCCGCCAGAGGTGGTGCAATCATCTACCCTGGAAATCTTCAAGAGGAGACTGGACAGTCACCTCGCTGGGGTCACCTGACCCCAGTTGTCTTTCCTGCCTAGTGCAGCGGGGCTGGACACAATGATCTTGTGAGGTCCCTTCCAGCCCCTTACAATCTATGAATCTATAAATCAGGGTTAGAACAATGGTATCAAATCGCATCACCAATTTATACATCTGAAGATCTGGTCTTTAAGATGATTCAATTGTTTCCCAATCTTCCCTGAACAATGTCAATCCCAAGGGTGTAGGTGGCAGCAGAATAAAAGAATACTATAGCTCTTTTAGAAGCTACTTTGTTACAGATGGGTTCTAACAGTATGGCAACCACTGGTGATATTTGTGATGCTGTTCCTTTGACTTCTTATAAATCCAGGCACTTGCACAATCATAGTGCTGAACTGACAAGCCTTATGTATTAATATATGCCTTTACTGAATAACTTCAATATTTCTAGTTTTAGGTGTCCTTAATAGCCAACTTGTTATTATATTTCCTATGGTTTAGCATTTCAGTTACACTGGCTGATGGGTGCTCAATTGGAATTTGAAGGAGATAGCTATTTATAACAGCTTTAATTCAGACAATGTCTTGCCATTCAAATAGAAATTAAAAGGGTTATGTTTTTATTAATTGAAAGGGTTTCACTGAGATTAGGATGACAACTCTGGACTACATGGGCACTGCTCATTTTCCTTGTAGATACAATTCTTCTTGCAACTGATATTTTAATGCAGTGTTTGTGCACACTGAATTTTCTGAGTTCAATTTTTTGTACCCCCAAAACAAATTGCAAATGCAAATCAAAACTGTTGCCTCTGCCTACACTATCAGTGCCTTCAGTCTGGCAGTTATAGTTTCAAGTACTCAGATTCATACCATGGTCAAATTGAAACTGTAAATTTTGTGTGAACAGTTTTCACCTATGAAGTGAAGCACCTTCAGAAAATGTACACCATGCAATGGAAAAGGATTTTCTTATATCTCATAGCCATATCACATGCCCTGAGCCACTAATCTACAGAACTACAACAGAATAGCAAAGTCTATGACATATGTCAATAGGGATATACAAGTGTCCTTCACAGGATTTACATTGTATATATTAAGAAGCTAGAAGGATTTAACAAAATTGCTGTACTGACAACCTTAAAGCCAACTGCATATGTATTGACATTATATATGGTATGGCAAGATATCACCACAAAGAAGTTAGTTACAGAAAATATGCGCCAATATTTTGAAAAAGACATCAGATATTATTTATAATTTACTCTTGTTGTATATTTTTACTAGAAAATAAATAAAAAATAAAACATGTCACATTTTGTTTATTCTTTTTGGTCCTTCTAGCCAAACATGCCGTTAGTCTGCAAACATTTAACATTTTTAACATCAGCATTTTACCACAGAAGACATCTGAAGGTTATCCTCTTCCCTTTACTCTAATAAAATATAGAACTCAAAGCTTGATCAAAGCACTTGCCCAACATGAATGATGTAAAGAAAGAATATTTTAATTTGAAGTCATTTAAAATTCCTCAGTAGTGAAAATAGTTTTGTTTTGTTTTAAACAATCAAATCTTCTTTACAGTTGCAATTAATTCTTAGTTGGGAGAGGGCAACCCATGTGGAATGAAAGTCTCTTTGGAAATCATGTGTTTGAATTCCAGCTGTATGATTACTCTTACCACACCAGAAATTTCCTAATTAATTGCAATCTATATGAGTGTACTGAAACAGATGTAAATGAGTGCTTTTTATAGTCACTGTAAACTCCTTATAGACTTTCTTCACTGTAAGCACATGGTCAAATTAAAGGAAAGCATTAGAAGCTTTAAGCATGTACAGGGTAACTTGTATTCCCTGCCTCCTCTAGAACACGTGTAACATATTTGAGTTTAATGACTGATTAAGGTAGGATTTTCAAAAATATACAGCATTGCCTTGGGTCTACAATGAAGCACTTTTGAATATCCCACTTCCATTGGGGGTAAGCTACTTATCACGTACAGCAGGATAAGTGCATGCACATGAGCAGTAACCACAGAGTAGAAAACATGCTGAAAGCTCACACTATATTTTAAGCTCATAGTAACCTCTTCATGTTGTTACCATGAGTTGCTTTGGTAACTTGGTCATGCTGCCACACCCTATATGACTGATTTCTGACTAAATCAATTCAGAGAAAATAAATGCAATGCATACAATAAAATATTTTTTTTTTAATTATTTTTCCTGTGTTGTGCCTTTCAGTAGAAAAGATGACATTAGGACCCAGGCAGTGGCGATGTGTAGGGGGCGCACAGGGGTGCATGCACACTCCCTGAGAGTGCTGGTGCACCTCCTGTCAGATAGTGTTCTTGGCCAGGGAGGGCAGGAGAGAGTGCTGGTGCCCTGCCTGGGGAATGGGGGCTCACCCAGAAGTGCCAGTGCTCTTCTGGAAGAGCCACTTGCGGGTCAGCAGGATCAATTGTGAGTCATTGGGATCAGCTGTAGGGGGACCCCCCACCTCCCCAGTCAGTGGGATTGGCAGTGTGGGGACCCCTCCAGTCAATGACTGGCCACTGGGTGGCAAGTGCCCCCCGTGACTCGAGGCAACAGTTGCCCATGAACCCAGGCATTTGGGAAAACCCACCCGGTAAACAAATTTGGTTTTAAATGGAAAAAGCCTGTCAAGATCACAAGAAAGCTTAAATCATTGGAGAACTTAAGAGTGAGAAAAGCAGTAAAAAACAATAAAAACAACATATTGGCTCTTGAAACAGGCTCAAGAGAAGCAAGTGTGGCCTTATGCTAGTCATCACTGACTTGTAGGCTGGGATTTATTAAGAACAGAGAATTTAATGCATTAGAGAGACTAATTTGAAGTAAGTTGGGGAAATGGAAGGGAGCTCTACTCTCCACAATAGAACATAAAATGTAGAGGAGGCCCGTTAGCATATTATTCAGCAGGACTTGAAGGATTACATAACATAGGACTTCATCTCTCCAAGTCCCGCCTTTCAGTATCTCAGGGTCCATTTTTAACTCTAGTTTCCTAATCATGTCCATAAATTGCCAGGAGGTTACTCCTATACTCCTATTTGGATTAGTTCTTTCATCTACAGGATTACAAGGAGAAGTGGAGCTGTTATGCTCTTGACCAAACCATAATTTGCCCTACAATAGTTGAGAAAGCAGTATAAGATTACACAGCATAATACAAACAGGTGAACTGTGCTTTACATGCTTCAACCCAAAGATTAAAAACTAGAGAAACCAAAAAGCAACTGCAATACTCCCTAAAGTACTCTGGAAGGAATTTTATACAGCTTAGGAAAATTCAGTCAACTCAGCAATGCGATTGATCTGATTATCTGATTTTTAGATCTCAGATGGCACTGACTGGGACTCAGGAAACCTGAACTCAATTTCTGGGTCTGCCAAAGACTTCCAATGCAGCCTTGGGTAAGTCATTCCATTTCCTCATTTCTCAGCTTCTCATTTTTAACAATAATACTGCATCTCTCCTACACCTTTTCTTGCCTAGTCTACTTAGACTTTAAGCTCTTTGGAGTAGGCCATGACTCTCTCCTACTCAATAACTGTACAGTGCCTGGCACAAAGTGTCCCATTCTCCATAAAAGTTGCAAGGAATGAACACAGTACAAAATAAACTGTAATCCAAAAACAAGTAATAATAATATCAAAGCAGCATTTTTGAAAGAGGGTGGCATGGACATTTCAATTGCTAGTCTTAAGCAAGCAAAACCATATCTACTTAATATATAATTTTACAATATTACCTTTTTAAAATTCCTTCAGGGCTTCAGGAAGGTAATGAATTAATTCAGTGGAACTTTTCTCCATGGCCATAACGTGTTTTAAAAGGCTTGGTGTGCAATCAATCAATAACTGAGGAATTTAGGATGTGCATTACATCTTCCTCTGAAAGGGGGTCCACCAAAACAAGCCAATGTCACCTTGCTATTTTGTTTTGTCACAAACTACTCACATAGCAACACATGGAGGAGTTAGAAAGGTGTGGAAGGGCACTGCTAATTGAAATAAATAGGTTTTATTTTGTTCCTCCTATCAAAATGAGATCTAAATATGAACAGAGAAAAAAACCAAAGAATTATTTCATCCGTTTAGTATTATTTCTTGCTTAGCCTTTTAAGCATCTATCTCCCTCCTACTCAGTCTAGTCAGGGTTGTTAAGTGCTCCTCTGACATCTTGGGATTCATATTCAAAAAGAATCCTTTCCACAATGTGAAAGCCTCTCAGCTTCAACTGTTATCACACCCTACTCATCACTATCAGTGTCAGAGGCTATATCAGCATCCCTAACAGCGGCAGTTTCAGGGGAAAAAATCATCATGTTTATGATTAAGAATATCCAGCTGTTCCACATGTGCACTATTTTCAGCCAGACTGAAAAATGTGTTCTGAATAAGTGATGGAAACAGGTCAGTGTAAATACTTGGCATCAACAACAGACATGGCAAGCCCTGTGTGTTATTCCAGAAACCAGTACATAATATAAGTGATGGAAAAAACACGGAATACAAAGTTGAATCGGATAAGCACTCAGAGCGTTGACATTCACCTCTGTGCATCTTTTATTGTGCAAATATTCTCTCCACAAAGGAGATGTGCCCTATTTTATAGTTAGATTTTTTAAATTTATGAATAACAATCAAATAGAGAAATATGTTTTGTCACCATTAAACTTGATATGAGAGCGTCAACATTTTGGGTGGCCGGCAACAAAGTCTGATGTGTTAATAAGACTAATTTTCTCTTCATATCACTTAAGGATGCTTTAGAAAATTTACTCTGAGCAAAATTAATTTTCAGTATTATCTTCTTTGACTTCAATACATTTTTGCCAGGAATAAACCCAGCCCATTTTCAACTTGTAAGATTGACTTGATTTGCCTTAGTGTTATAAAAATAAATAAGGTGGGGGAAACAGATAAAGCTATTTTAGTTTAAGCAGCAGTCTTCCAGCTGTGTATAACTGTACGGCACTATGGGGGTATGGTTTCAATTCTAACCTGGAGCAGACTCTGAATAATCTGACATGGATCAAACAAAATTGCCAAAAAATATTCTTCCCTATCAAAACATTCTGCTGACTCTAGCCTAGTTTGCAAGTTTAAAGTCCATTTCATTTTAAAAAATTCTATGGTGAAGCAAACTAAATTGAAACACTCGAAGACAGCAAGCAATGTAAAGCTTTAACTTTCTCCCCCACCTTTGTGTGCTTGCAATTCTTTAATAACATGAGCACCTACTATTTGTTACAGTCTAATTCTCTCTCTCACATTCCCTCTCCCCATCAAAGACAATTTCAGGGCTGTCCTTAGTTATACCCTGCAGTTTCTGTAAGTGAAATCCTGCCTTCATTGAAGTCAATAGGGTCTTTGTAATTGTCTACAGCGAAACCAGGATTTCAGCCCCTTATGAAAGTTGCTGCCAAAAAAACTTAACACATACATACATCATTTTAGGACCAGAACAACAAGCCAATACACTGAAGACATACTTTTGTTCAACATCCTTGTATACTCAATTTAACATCTCCTGATATTCTGTGTTGCTCTCTGTATGCCAACCTGAGCAGGTGAAAGTAAATTATTTACAAAATACATTGTGGGTGCATCTACAAGTGTGTCCTAATGCACAGTAGCCTACTCTACTGCTCATTAACACGTCATGTCAAAAACAGTGCTAATATGCTAATACGCAGTAGAAATAGGCTACTGCGCATTGGTGTCACTAAAAAGGCCTGGGCTTTTGCTACTGTGCATTAGGGCAACCTAGTGCGCATTAATGTAGTACCTCATGTTAGAGGTACTAAACTTAATGTGCAGTAGCAAAAGCACTTTAAAATGCAGGTAAATGTGTCCAGTGAGGATAAGGTAAGGACTCCTGTGTTATTTGGTGCCCAGTAGAAAAATTCAACTAGAAGGGAGTTAAGCCATTTCTGAACATATCGACAGTTTCAAAGGAAGGATTCTCCCCTGCTATACACCCAGTGTGGTCATTGGACTTTTGTAAGGTCCTGGACTTTTGTAAGGTCTTATTTGGATAGATTGGACATTTACACAATTATAAGATAGCATACAATATGTCAAGCAGCAGATAATTAAACCCAGTTAACACAGTTGATAAGACATCAATCAGTGAAGCTGAGTGCTCTGAGAAGCAGGAGAAACTACTGGGTGATGTTAATCTTACCACCGCAGCTAATACAGACAGTCAAAAAGCCCAAGGCTGAATAGTTTAATCTTTACAGGTTAGTCTAAGATGCATAGATTGAACCAATAAGCAAGTAAATAGACATTTACTTTTGACTCCAGAAATGCAGTCACATGCCTACAATGGCCCAGGCCAGAAGCCAGGGGGCATTAGAGCACAGGCCAAGGTAGGGTTTGCAGAGGAAGTGAAAAGCATCCTGGGATGTTGGGGGACTAAGAGTTGACTTGAATCTGGAGGGGATCTGGGACAGAAGTTCAATAAACCTATTTAACTTAAATCAGTTAAGTCTGATACTACATCTAACCAGGTTTATTTTAAACTGGTTTTGGCCATTTTGAAAGTGGTTTATTTGCTCTGAACTTCTGTTGTGTTTCAGATTTGAACAGGTTTCCAATCACTTATACTGGTTTATGTGTAATTTCTGTCCCTAGCCTGAGATACAGCCTCACAACAGCACAGGATGCCTCTCCCATAGATCTGTGGTTAAAACAGCTCTGTTGAGTTCAGTGGCTAGCATTCTTATAAAAAATTAATGACAGGTTTCAAAGGCACAGAAAATGAAATACTTTCTAACCCATAAATTAACTGGAATGTCTTCATGGAACATTTTGTAAATGATAATGATGAGCTTAAGGGGTATTAGTATTGAATATCTTCCCCTGAAGTGTTTGCAACCCAAACATTTCAGTCCGTTGCTAATGCGAGATGTTGGAATTGAAACCAGCTATAGCTTAGAACAAGTCATTCAGTTTTTCTCTGAATAATTCCTTCAATGATGTATGTGAACAAAGTAATCAAACTGTTTTTGTTTTTTGGGTTTTTTTAAAGGAATATATATTAAGATTTTAAAAATTCTTACCTTTTCATAAACTCTGATGCTATTAGCAACACAGGTTAAAATCCACAATGCCATTCAAATGTTTTCTATGACATTACCCTCCAAGTGTCTGCCATACCATGTTAAATATTGCCGCAGTTACCAAGCCTAACAGCCTCAATTCATCTAGTTAAATGATACCAAGGTATGCTATCCATGACTACTAATAAAGATTAGTGTACTGATGTTATTCAAAGGATAGCATTGCTAAATAAGCCTGAAATATCCCCGGAATCAGGCTGAATGCATAATGCCAACCTACATCCCATCATTTAGGATGGGGCACAGAATGCCCTGAATATCAGAATCTATAGCAAAAATGCTTCCTCTGGATTCCTCCCAGTTTCTTGGACCTACCTCATCATCAGTCTCTACCAGCTGGCCTTCATGGATTATCTCCTCTCCCACTCACAACCTTAGAGTTGCAAGAATTTTGATGCTGACACTGTGTTTTCCTGTACATTTATACAATGTCTGGAAGTCCTTGATCCTGACTGGGGCCTTTAGATGCCATAACAACATAAAACTACCCTTTTACCTGCACATCAGGTAACTGAAGTCTGTTCCTGTATAGTCTGGCAGTATCTTGGATTAGTTGACAGAGCCTAATTATATACCAGTCAGAGCAAAGAGAGATCAGACAGAAGTCCAGCTCTAGGTGACACGACTGGATGTAGGAAGAAAATGGATTTATGAAATGTTAATATTTAACTGTTAATAAATATTTAATGTTTATTAAATAACTGTGAATATTTAAAATTCACAGTTTAAACCAAATTCAAAATATAACCTCTCTGACCTATCCTTTGGAGAGAATAAAGTTCTGGAAGCAAACTACAAATTAATAGACTTTGTCAGGACCATTGTCTGCGACAGAATGCTAACGGCCATTTTGGGCTGTGCCAGGCCCATAAATAATATCATGTAGATGCTGTTCCCTATAAAGAGCATACAGACAGGATGGGATACAATATGTTGAGTTCCATTATGCAAGATGGAAGAGATGGATTTAAAAAAAAAAAAAGGAAGCAAAGGCAGAGGAAGAATAAGAAGCCAAAAAAAAAAATCCACAGATCTAGAAAGAGGGAGACAGCTGACCGGTTAACTATCTAAAGGGCATCTTTCACTATTAATTGAACACAGGCAAGCTGCTGTGATTTAACTAGTTCCAGAAGAATTAGGTATGGTAGATTACAGTCTGAACCAGACCCTGGATACCTTGATGCTACATCTGTTGATACATTCAACTTTGCAGTCAGTCTGCACACAGAAGGAATGAAATGACTTGAGCTTGCCATAGTCTGACTGATTTAGAGCTGGTAGTCTGATGGGAATGTGGGTGCCTTTGACAGCAACTTGTATAGATGGAAAGTGAGCTATGTTATAAACCCCACAAGATTTGCGGTTGGTGTTATGCTTCTCTTGGAAAATGAATAGACTGACTAGGTCTCCTGAGAATAGCATAAAGAAAACATATCTAAATAGTGGGAAAACAGCTGATTAGCTAATACCTGTGGTGCTTTCACTGGCGGTATGGAAGGAATCCCATTCTTGTTCCCATGAAGCCCAATGCCACAGTGACCTTGACAACAGGTAATAAATGGCTATGATGCATTTGATTCTCCAAATCCCTTTTCAGCTCATACAGAGATTGAACATAGTTTGTCAAGCCTATAACTACAGTGTCTATATCTACTGCTCCTTTGACAGGATGACAAAACAAACCTTGGCCTGTATGTGTTATTTGCAGGCTAGAAACAACTTTGTTCTGGTCTCTTCAACACCCATAGAAAATGAGAAAAAACAAAGCTTTCTTTCCGTGTACACTCCCAAACAAGAAAGTTGCTTCCTGAGAAATGAGGAAGCACATGGTGCAGAGAAATGGGCTTTAAATAACTGACTACAGTAGATTTTACATGCAAATATCCTGACAATTTCCAGGCCTAACAGAGTACCAGCTCTGAGAGCTAAATAATTTACTTTTCCCCTTTGAGACTGGACCAACCCCCTGCATTTACAGTAGAGTACCCTTATGCTTCATAAACATCCATGTGACTGAGAGTTATGGGTAGAAAGAGAATATGAGCCTATCTCGAGTACTTTTTGGTAGATTTATGATCCTACGTGAACATTCTAGACAGCTCTTAAGAGCAAATATTTACATTTTCTCCTATTTTTTCTTCCCCTTTCATTTTTCTCTTGTTCATATTGCAAATTCCTTTGCAATTCTCCAGAGGACTACTGGAGCAATTTTAACTTTAAACGTATCTGATGGTTCGTATATATGATAAACCCTTTACAACGTCATATTATAAAGTACATTTAATAATCCTCTCCAACAACTGAACTCACTAACTATAAAGAAACTATATATCAAAGCATTATTCCATCATTAAATCCAGACCATAGACTTACAAATGCAAGCTTCATTTCATTATTGTATGGCTATCATGTGATTATTGTATGGTTCTCATGGCCACAGCAGCAAAACATACACTTTGTGGTAAGAAAATGAGTTTTCAAAAAGTTATGCTGGTAGGAAAGAGATCCATTCTGTCTCTTCCAAATCAAAGCTACTTAAAATCAAAATCAAGTGTTATGTCCAAACTGTGAAACCCGTGGAACACTGGAAGGACCAATTAAATTCAATAATGCTTCATGAATCAACAAAACTTCCAGCTAAATTCTGATACCATAATCTTTATAATTGATCATTCATAAGATAGTATATGTAGAAGAAAGAATAGACCTTGGTTTCCAGATATCAAAATAAATTAAAAGATCCAGTGGAACAACCAAAATACTTTATTTTGCTTAACTGAAAATAATTCCTATAAATATATTTATGAATGAATTATGAAGACGTAATCTGCAATGTGAAACATATTTTTTAAAAAGAAGAATTGAATGAGGCTTATGTCTGTCAAAAGGCTTGCATCCTTTTTAATCATTTCTCTATCCTATAATTTTTCAATTTAATACAACCTATATTCTTTAAATTAACCGAGTCCAATGTTTTCTGATATTTTAACAGGGAAAAAAGCATACTATGGCTTTTCTTATAACAAACCCTTATGTTTTTGTGTTTGGGTCAAATTTAATACCATAAAGATGAAATAATGGGCGTGCAGTAAAACAATCCAAACAAACAGATCCCCTTTCCTTTTCCAAGGGATTCATCCTATACTCACTAGAGTCAATGATAAAATGCCTAGTGGTATAAAATCAGGCTTCAAAGTTTTTGTTTTGCTTACCCACATCAGACATTTATGGAAAGCCTTTTTCCAGGTGATTATAAAAATGTATTTACTAAAAAACTGCTTTCTAGAAAACCCTAAAGCAATTTTGAATATTGCAATTCTCAGAGAAACATTTCATAATCAGGAGTTAAGTCACAATAGTGATAAATAACACTTTATATCATTAGGTATTGGAATGATACGTCATAGACAAAAGTAGTTTATTAAGAACATTTAAAGCACTTTAAATTTAAAATGCCTGTATGTAAACCTTAAGAAAGCTAATGTTAATGTTGGCATATTAACACCATTAAATGAAAACTATAAAATGTAAATGTTCCTCTTTTGCTTATGAACTTTCTTGTCTCACAGGCTTAGACTTACAGTCCAGATGGGAGACTTGCATGGATAAGTCAGTAGATGGTACTCTTTCCTGTTTACATGCTCAGGCTGACTAGGATATTGTGTTGCTAGATATTGCCCCTTTTTTTAAACAGAAAGGCCAGATTCAGATGTGCAGGCATGTGTAATTTATGGCACCACAAGCCTCTTTGCAGCACCATAAACCACATGCCTGCCATGTTAAGATGTGCCCCACACTGCAAATTTGCTGTGCAAGGGCAAAATTTGCTACCGAGAAATTCTGGTAGCAAAAAAACCCAACTCCCCCCAAAAAACCCCAACAAACAAACAAACAAACAAAAAAACCACTGCAAAAAAAGCAGCACAGCACATGCCACAGGAGCATGCACCAGCAGACATGGAGGCTTAGTCCCACCAGTCAGAGCATCTTCCCTCCTCTAGTTGTTCCCCAACACCTCCAACATGATGGGAGCTGAGAGGAGTGGGGAAACGGGAGTTACCCCAAAGCAGGGCAATTTGCCCCACAAAGCCACACATACAGGGGCGTGTGCAGCTGCAAAAAGTAGGGGCACAAATCTGTGCCGCTACTATTTTTGTCACTGCAAGCGCATGCCTTGCATGTGGGGATGGGCCCCAAAATTCCTGATTTTGATCACTTGGGATATTTAAGATCCCTTCCCTAAGGACAGCCCCAGCATCCTGACTAAAATACAATCAAGAGGTATGGAAGGCTCTAAACAATGAGGTTCATGCTGTGGTCTAAAGTATTTGGCTAATGCCTGTCTGAATAAGGGGGAGGTGGTAGACAAGTGCACATGACAGGAAAAGAAGTTTGGCTGTCTTGTGGGTATGAGCAGCTTTTATTTAGAGCTGCAGGGGTTTTTTTGGCTTACCATAAGTGGTTCTTTTTGTTTTGCTTTATTTTACTTTGCTTTGTTTTGTTTTTGCTTTGGGTGCATCCTGAAATAATTGCACACAAATTTAATTCCATAGTAGGAAGTATATTGGATTCAAGAGGAAGATTTTAAAAAGGGTTTAGGCTTCAGAGTACTTGGGTGGCTTCAACTTCAAGGGGAAATTGGTAGAAGATCAAGCCACAATGTTTCGTTCTTGCCAGGGAAAAGTGAATGCGAAAATTATTATTATAAATATGTATTCATATTGCATTATTCAGGAAGGAATGTTAAATTAAGCAAAGATTTCTTTATTGGTGAAATTACCCCATTTGTTATTAATTTTGCTTATGCAACAAATAGCTTCCCGTAAGTGATAATCAGGAAGAGTGGACAGTGGTGTTATTTGAGGCCCTTGGACACCTGGACCTCTCTGTAGTTGAGTCTGGAATTCTTCTATTTGAGAAGAAACTGCAGCCACTGTTTTCAGGGCTGTAGCCTACTGGAAATTGTAGCAATGTAATTGAAAGTACTTTTTGTTGCAGGTATTAGATTACCCAGTCAAAAAGGGTCATCCTCATCCTCACTAGTAATAAAGAGAAGCAATGAGTTATGTAATCGGTAGAGGGTGAATTAATTGTCTAAATCTGAAGAAGAATGTGTTAAGGTATTGTGGGCAATTTCCCTCAGTGTAGAAGTCTGCATCTAAGATATCATTACAACATCTGAAAAGTGGTAAGATGCATGTAGGGCTGGAGTTTTAGCATCTCCTCTAATTTCCATGGGGTCTATGGAAATATTCACTGAGGGAGTTAAATGAGTTGTTTAATGGTGGTGTATTTGTTAGGACACCATTCCACATTCCTTAAGGTGAGTAACTGTCGTTAGTGATTTTAATAAAACTATCATTGAACTGATGTTCAGTTGTGAAAAGGTTGCCGTCACGGGCAGGGGTCCTCCAGGAGGGCCGTGATCTCCTTAAGGCCCCTTCCCCCGTGCCAAGCAGGTCCAAGGGCACCCTCCGATTCTCTCCCGCCAGGTCTTTGATGTTTATATAAGTTTGGGAGGCTGCCTTACACCCTCTTGGACACGGTTCGTTGGGACCTCCATCCCCGTGGTTTCCCGGACTCTTCGTGGGTCTCACTGTACGATGGGTGCTTCCCGGTCACCCTAGCCTTATGGGCTATGCGTGGCTCCAACCACCCCTTATACCATGCCCCAAGCCTCGCAGTTGGACTAGACGTTGTTCGGTCTCTCGGTCTACTCTCATGCCCCTCTCTCCGGGGCTTCCCTGTACTACCGCCCCCTCTCTGGGGCTTTCCCTGTACTGCCGCCCCCTCCTGGGGCTCTCCATGCCCACTCTGGGCCTTCTCAAGAATACCCCCCCTCTCTTGGGGCTCTCTCTCTAATGCTGCCCCCTTTCCTGGGGCTCTCTGTGCCGACACTGGGCCTTCTCTATAATGCTGCCCCTTTCCTAGGGCTCTCTGTGCCCACTCTGGGCCTTCTCGGCCAAGCAGCCCCTCTCCTGGGGCCTTCTCGGTCAAGCAGCCCCTCTCCTGGGGCCTTCTGTGCCCACTCTGGGACTTCTCAGTCAAGCCACCTGTCTCTCGGGGCCACCACACTGCTACCCCCTTCCTCCGGGGCTCACCGCACTGCTACCCCCTCTCTCCAGGGCTCACCGCAATGTTACGCCCATCTCCGAGGTTTACCGCAATGCTACGCCCTTCCTCAGGGGCTCACCACGCCCGCACTGGGGCTTCTCAGTAGTGCCCCCTCTCTGGGGCTGGGGTCTATGCACCCCTTACGCTGCGCCCTTACTGGTGCTGGGGCCCCCACACCACTGTGGGTCCCTATGAGGCCTCCTCCATCCCCTAATAGCCTCACCCAAACCACCGGTGTAACAACAAAGCAAAACACAAACTCAAGCCTCTTGGCTACAACTTAACCATAAGCCGCCTGGCTATAACAACGCTGCTCGGACCTCTTAGAGCTGCCATCCTTTACTCTGCTTGAGGAGTACCTGCGGTTCTCGCATCTTAGCTCCAGGAGCTCCTCTCTGTCCGGCTGCTGGCAGGGAACTGCTAGCCTGGCCTCAGCCCCTGGGCTTTATGAGGGCCAGGGCCAGGGCCTGCCCCTTCCGGTCAGTTGACCTCCTGGTTGCCCCGGGCAACACACAGCTGTGCTCCTTATTCCCTG
>NW_005842153.1:884540-889485 GCF_000455745.1 Alligator sinensis | reverse complement strand
CTTTCCCTGGCAGTTTCCCCTCTCTAGGAGCAGGGTACCTCAGTGCTCTGCGACAGTTGCCAATTAGAGAACTTTTAAAACTATATAGTGGTATTTATATTATTTAATATTTTGACCATATCTTCTCTTCCCAATTCCTTGGACTTAAAATTTGTACCAGGTTTAAGCCAGCACACCATTTCTGATTTTACAGCATTGTCATGCACTGCCGAAAAGTTGTCATGTTATGCACCAGGGCTGTCTTCCAGGAGTGGATGAAACAATTCCATGACATTTGGCATATCAGATTGACAAAAACTACTGGGTCCTTTGAGCTGAAAGGCCTAAAAGTAGAACAAATGACCCCTAACAGAGAGAAATGAAGAAGGGGATTGTAGTACCTGAAAGCCTGTCTAAATCTATCCCAACCATGCAATTGGGCCAAAAATGGTATCACCTACAAAAGCTCTTGCCTCTCAACATAACGGTTACTTTATTATTATTTATTTTCCATCAATAGCTCCTGCTCAAAAGTGAGATTTGTGTGAAGTGTTCTACAGAATAATCAAAAGTTTAGGATCTTCTCTCTACCAGTCTCATGTTGAAAATCTCTAGTTTTCACATCATGCTTTTTGCTGGCTTCCATAAAAGCTAAAACCAGCCCTTTGTTGATGGTTTTAATGACTATATTTAGGCGTTGTCAGCTGCAAATATGCTGTGAAAAAAAAAGAATTTACTTGATACAATACAAATGTTTTTATATCTGAATGTATTGTTGGTTTAGCTTTACAGCTTTAGCTGGTTTCTGCAAATCATTTTGATAATTACTTAAATGTTATTTCATATGAATGTCATTATTACTAGAATTTGCAACAGCCTCAACAGGAAAAAAAATGCTGAAGCCACAAATACAGCCCATTTATTGTTTCCAATTCGAATGGGACCAAGAATGTAGAAGACCATCGGCATTTTAAAATGTCTGGAGTCTTCTGAAAGATTTCTGAAATTACATGGAATAGTCTACGGTGTTTCACAGTCTTGAGAATATTCTTGTTCCCAATTTAGTAAAATATTTAAGGGTGCATTTTTACAAAATGTGTAGTATGCTACATGCCTGATTAAAAACAGGAAATCCATGCACCAATGGGTACTTTGACAGTCAAGCAGAGAAATACAGTCATGGTGGATTTAAAACTGGTACAAATTTGTACCCCACATAATATGAGCAAAATGTAGAGGATGCTACAATACAGTAGAATTGTGTATTGTCACATAAGGTCTGCCACAGGACTGCAAAACTATCCTAGCACTTTCTGAAACCGGGTTTGTCCTTTCTAGCAGTTATACCTTTCAATGCCAGAGGAAGGCAGTACTAGAAAATGTAAACAGATTTTCACAGTGCAAAATTGCACACATATGCCTTTTGTACACAAAGACTTTAATATATGAGTCAACTAAGTCACTAGTCATTAGCATACATGGGGGGGAAAACTGTGTAGTAGCTGTATCTCTAGCCAATATAAGCATGATAGCAGGGAGGTCAGTATTTTGTAGTATGGAACAGGGAGAGGTGACCCACAGGCTTCATGGTTATGCAGACCCAGTGACAAGGCACATGTAGAAGTAGCATTGGAGAGCCTACAGTTACTATTCCACAGGCTGTAGTAATAGTTAATTTTGCCTTCCCAGCATCCTCCACTTCATCTTCATACATCAGGCTATGTCCTGATGCCAGAAGCATACCTGGACAGTTCTGTGCCATGGGTGGCGGTAGCACTCGGGACAGTGTCAGTAACTGTTCTACCACTGGTAGCAACCAGGCCAGTGGTACAGTAGCTACTATTTTTTAGCTCCCCTAATCAGTGATGTAACTAGGGGGGGATGATAGGGGCAACCACTCCAGGAGCTGACTTGGGGGAGGCCAAACCAGTGACTGCTACTGGCAGATATTCACAATTGTGGTGGCAACCAGAAACTGCTGCTTTGTTTTGCCCCAAGCTTCTGGCCACAACCCTACACTGCTGTCTCTAACAACTCAGCACCCAGAGCTTAGCTATGCTACTGGATGATGCTGCCACTTGTACTTTACATGTATAACCTTAAAATATGAAAGTATCTAGGCCAGGAGTAGGCAAAGTATGGACCATGGGCCAGATCTCACCCATGGAGCCATTTTGCCTGGCTACTGTAGGTCCCTCAGCCCAGGTGCAGGGGCAGTCCAGGCCGTGGTGCATGCCTGGGAAGTTAGACTCCATTTCCAAGCAGCCCTGGTGGCTCCTTCAAGCTGCCACTGCCACCAGCCCCATGCCCAGACAGCCTGTCCCATTTGCCCTGCACCCACCACTGGGGGCAGAACCTGTTGCAGGCAGGGCACTTGGATGGGACTGTGGGCTGGTGGGGAGCAGGGTTTCAGAGTGGGACAGGCAGGCAGGGCTGGGGACAGTGCTGTGGCAATGAAGTTTGGCACCCAGGGCAAAGCCCACAGCAGCAACCTGCCCTCAGCGGCAGCCCACACAGATCCAGGGGGCACATGCCCCCCTATGCTCACCCAGGAGTGCATGCAGCAACAGGATGAACCCTTCCCCCATCCCTGTGACCCCCAAATAGCTGCTCACAGCTCCGTCCCACACCCCGCCCCAGCTAGGCAGCACCTGCTTGCTTCAGTGCTCCCGCCGCTACGGTACTGGAGCAGGAGACCCTGGGATCTTGGGGTAGTGACAGTTTGGGACCAGGGCTGGGGCAGAGCTATGATACACTCACCCACGTCCCTACCCATAGAATCAGGGTTCTGCCCCAGCCCCACGCTGTCACTGCCCCAAGATCCTAGAGTCTCCATGGAGATTGGCCAGGACCCATGTGGGCAGGGTGCTCCACTAGGCAGATGCAATCAGAGCACCCTGCTCACGTGGCTCCTAACTGGTTTCCATGGAGACCCCAGGATCTAGGGGGTGACAGCACAGAGCTGCACCAGGGCAAAGCCATGATCTCTTCCCTGCACACCCTTGCTAGCAGAACCTGTGCCTGCTGCAGGGGTGTGCAGGATCTTGGGACAGTGACAGTTTGGGACTGGGGATGGGGCCTGGGCAGAGCCATGATACACTCAGCGCATGTCCCTGCCCACACAACCAGGGTTCTGCCCCAGCCCCATGCTGTTATCGCCCCATGCTCCTGCACTCACCTGCCCCTCCTGCTTCTGAACAATGCTTCCAGCCTGCCTGTGGCCCCATCCCACATAGCGGGTTTTGGTGAGTTGTAAAACTCCCTATGTGGCCTGTGGGCCCAAATATTTGCCTACCCCTGATCTAGGCTGTATGCTGCAAACTCCCAGTCTTTTCTGGAATGCTAAGACAAAATGTCTTTCCTCAAAGACCAAGGACTCTCGG
This sequence comes from Alligator sinensis, assembly GCF_000455745.1. Classification (NCBI taxonomy): domain Eukaryota; kingdom Metazoa; phylum Chordata; order Crocodylia; family Alligatoridae; genus Alligator; species Alligator sinensis. The sequence goes on along the minus strand of NW_005842153.1, from coordinate 886,123 downwards.
CATCATACAATTTTACATAAGACTCTCTCTCAGCTTTTACTTAAAAAATAAAGCTTTTAGCCTTCACAGCTGGGAAGAAAAGCTTGAAACTTGACCACAGTAATTAAAAAACAAGGTTCATTTTGTTTTAGATCCCACAGTTTTGTTAGACCTAGCTCATGGGGTTTTTTTGAGCACATAGGTATTCTCCAATAAAAACTGAGAACATTAGGTTAATTTCTTTTATGTGTTTAGATTTGAATCCAGAAGGGATTTTGCATCTGAAAAAAAAAAAAAAAAGAAAAAGAAAAAAAAAAACCAACAATCCCTGTTGCCTGAGCAGGGTAAGAGCATGCACAGAGGTAGTTACCACAGGGCAGCTGACAGTAAATCTTGGGGACATCTTATCTGTGCGGAATATTTACTATTCCTCATCTTATTTTGTGCACTCAGGCCTTAGGTCATTTGGGAATCAATTTAAGCTAAATTGTGTGGACAGGCTTATTTCAGGGGCTTGTAATTTGCAGTTTAATTTAACCAATGCAAAGATGGCTAGATAATGTACTGTCAGATATACCAAAATTAAATGTTGACAACTGGAGGATAAAGGTGGTGTTGGTGGGGGTGGCAAGCAGTGACCACCTGCAGGTGCCGCTGACGCTGTTGTAGGGGGTGCATGTGCACCCTCGTGTGCCCCCTATGCATTGCTAGTGACTCTTTCTCTCTCCCCCCCGCCTCTGGCTAGGTACAGATATTACACATACACCAGTATAAGTGATCAGAAACTGATCTAAACCTGTAACAGAACAGAGGTTCAGTGCACATAGACCAGTTTCAAAAATGGTGAAACCCAGTATCAATAGCCTTGGATGGCTGTACTATCAGATTTAATTGATTTAGGTTAGACCAGTCCACTGAACTTCTGCAACCAGATCCCCTCCTGACTCAAGTTAAGACGCAATCCCCCAGCATCCCAGGTGCCTTTGTGGATCCCTTGCTAACCCTACCTCCACCGCCCCTCACAGAACAGGTGGGCTAGCCTCAGCCTGCACTCTTCTTCTCTGGCCAAGCACCAGGCTGGCCCTGCCCCTAAGCTGTCACAGAGCTGAGGCAGAAAAGCCTCTGCTCCTCAGCCCTGAATCCTACCTATGCCTAGCAGCCAGGCCAGACAGCAGGGAGGTGGGGAGCAGAGGCCCCTAACTCCACCCCACCCTTCCTCACAGCTAGCACAGCTGGGTGGCCATGTGCTGGGGTCTTCCCCCTTCCTCACAGCTTGGCCCAGCACAGGTTCTCTCCACAGCTGTCAGCAGCGGGGGGGGGGCCACAGGAAATAGAGCCCCATGCTTCTACCCTGATCCTCTCCCAAGCCAATATAGCTGGTGGGGGCCCACCATTGTCCCTCTCTCCTTCCCAGCGCTGACAGCTGACAGAGGGCTGGGGCTGTGGAGGGAAGCCATGCTGGGCAGATGGAGCAGGCAGTGAGGAAGGAAGGAAGCCCCCCTGCATGAACCTAGCACCTCCAGACCCAGCCAGAATAGCTGCGGCAGGGGGGAGGCAGCATGGCAGTGCCATCCACATTCCCCCACTCTCCCACCCCCACTGGG
>NW_005842153.1:880612-884492 GCF_000455745.1 Alligator sinensis | reverse complement strand
CCTGCTGATGATGACAGGGGTTGTGGGTTTGTGTCTGACAGCCAATCAGGGAGCAATCCCCAGTAAAACTGGGAGGCATGCAGGTGTGCCATCCCCCTTCCCCCTTTCTAGACTTGGCCAGTACAGGCATCTGCCTTCCCCCTCTTCCACCAAAGGGTGAACATGTGTTCTGTTCCCTCCCAATCCAAGCTTAGAGAAACCTGTGAAGGTTTGATCAATTCTGCCTTGAACTTTTTGTATTTCTTTACTTAGCCAAGCACACACTCGCACAGGTTAGGCTTAATGGCTGCCTATAGACATGCTTGTTTGTGTCCTAATTAGAATGCATTGGAACAGACCCAATTAATTATGTCTGCTCCATGTTCTAATTGAAACGCTCCAACATTGCCTCACCAACATGTGCATTAAGCCCCCTCCCCCCACATTTCAAAATGGCTGCAGGGGTGTTTTAACTAAACCTCATCGAATGAGCTTTAGTTAAAGCACCCTGTGGCCATTTTGAAATTCAGGGGGGCTTAATAAACTTGATGGTAAGCTGTTTTAATTAGCATGGCTGTCCAGGAACCTCTCTAATTAAAAAGCCCTCCCCTCTGAGCACATGTATAGGCATCCAATATTTTCAGTGAAGGGACATTTAAATTTTTCTATGCTCCAACATAGAAGTCTCCAGAAAAACTCTCTCTAGGTTGTGCAACTAATTACTAAAGAAGTGGTATGAACTCTCTCATAACTACATTCAGTAACTTAGTCCAAATCTGTTAATGCACAATGTATTTTAAATCAATTTTTCTCATGCACTAATCTTTTAAATTTGAACTCTACCCAAATAATACTCACCTACCAAAAAAACTAAAATCAAAACCAAAAAAACAACTTGGGGAAAAAAGAAAAAGATTTTATTCAATCCAATGTAATTTATTCCCTAACATTAGAGAAATCAATTAAAACAGTTTGTCTGGATTATAAAAATCCTTCTGCACCAGACAGAGTCAAAACATTGCAGTACTGAGCCAGCACAAGAGAAATGTAAAGTAAAACCAGTCAGGAAAAAAATACTCTATTTTCATTGCCCAGGATGAAACACACACCCCAAGTTCAAAAATCTGTTTGATTCCTGAGGCATTATGGGTAAGACAAATATATAGTTAAAAAATTATTTTCAAAAACAACAAAAAGGCTACTTCATAATTCTCCAGCAAATCGCTTCTTTACAAAAAAAACCAACAACCCCAACAATAAAAAACCCTCTACTTGCTGTAATGCTACAGAAAACTTAACAACCATAAGGCAGCTGGTGCGCTTAGACCACTGATAATCATGCTGGCCAGTATTGTCTCACTGTGCTCTTGTGCTCCATCGCCTGCCTGTATCCACCTGTTGTCTCTTGTCTCATATTCTGACTGCAAGTTCTTTGAGGCAGGAGCCATCTTTCTGTTCTGCATTTGCATAGGTCCCAACACAGTGGGGCCCAGATTAGTGACTGGGGCTTCACAATCCAAGTAATATATTTTTTAAACAATGGCATTTCTAATCCGGAAACTGACTAATTGAAACTCAGGGGGGAAATGGGAGATGAAAAAACAGAACTAGAACTAGATGTTTGCTACAAAGTCTGGCAGCATTCCATGAATTTGTTCATGGAGGCTTCTTTGCATGAGCCATTTCAGTGTTGATGTCATTAAAAAGTTTTATCTTAATAAGCCTGCTTTTCTTACATACGGAGATATATCCTGGTCTTGAAATTAATACATTCAGTCCATTTGAATACTTATAATACAGTGTATTCCATTTAACTGGTGTACAGATCAAGCCTAGATTTAACAAAAAAAAGGTGTAATCCAGTAATTGGAGATGGAAGGTGAGTCTAATAAAATTTACACCGTTAATAATTACGGTCAAGTTCTCTTTCTGTAGAGATCTAGGATAAACTCAAGAGATGATTACCATAATTAAGGAATTTACAGATCTTTTTCTTTACAGACAAGCTATTTGGCAGATATTTGAAACCTGCAGAATAAAGTCCTAATTTTCTCAGCTTGTTACCAGTTCCCCATTACTCTCCCAACTAGTAAAAACCCACCGGTGTTGCTCGTATTCAGTGTCCTATTTTAATGAAATGCAACTATTACTGCCATGGGCACAGAAATATTTTCTAGTTATTTTGGGCTCCCAAGACATCGAGGAGTGCTGTCAATTTTAAAGGAGAGAAATTTTGCCCATAAGGCATTACGTAACTAACCACTTCTGGCCAGACTGCAATCTCACTTACATCTGTATAAATCAAAAGTAACTCTGTGCATATCAGAGGAGATGGCACAGATTTACACAGGTGTAACTGAAATCAGACTCTAATAACTTCTTCCTTCTCAAAGGAAAAAGTTGGAGACTCTCTTCCAACTTACTTGGGCTTAGATGGACATTACTAGGTATACTCCAAGTGCACAAGGACAGGTCACTCCTTGCCCAAAAACGGCTGAACTATATAAAGTTCTTCCTTGCTAGCAGTTCCATTACAGATGTCAGCCAAGGGGAAAAAAAGAAATCTGTTGATCTAAAGATTCTTCAGATTTGGTCTCCTGTACCAAATGTTAAGGGACTGGATACACCTTCAAATAGGGCGCACTCTCATTGAATACTTAGATGGAGCTGGTTCATTCTCAAGGATAGAGTAAGGTATATTAATCTTAGTCTAGACCAACTAATCTAGGCTCCATGGACCTTCAAAGGATGGAGAGGTAATATAAGAATCAATAATAGTCAACATTGGGAGGTGAGGAACTCATTTACATGCGCTCCCCACTTGTCAAAGCAATTGTGCAATCAAAATACAGCATGATTACTTGGTTTAATTTCATCTTTTCATTTCAGTTGGTCAGCCAGTCATACAAATAACTACACATTTTGCAAAACTTAAGATATTGAGAGGTAAAAGGAAGCGAGTGATCTGGGAATAAAAAGTTTTGGATATTAAGGCTCTGAGAAACATCATTCCACTTCGACTTCTGTTTTGATGTTTCGACGGAACAGCATTTCGTTTAGAGTTTCATTTCATTTCGAAAGCACTGTTCAATTCCATTCCATCAAAACTCTTTTGCTGTTTTGATGCTGTTTCGCTCACAGGCTATTCTGCAGCCAACTTCAGCAAGATTGGTGCTGCCGCTGGCCCCAGTCAGCAACACCAGCCTCTTGTCATCCGGTGGGCAAATCAGGGGCCTGCGCCCCCGGGAGCAGTCTGGCACAGTACCCACAGTCCTCCTGGGGGTGTGGGTGAGCCCCCAATCTACCCACTGGATGACAGGAGGCTGGGACTGCCAACTTGGGCCAGCAGCAGCACCGATCGTCCTGGCATGGGCTGTGCCCAGCCAGCAGCACCAGCCTCCTGTCATCCAGCAGGCAGATTGGGGGCTTGCCCATCTCCCCTGGGAGGGCTGCGGGACTGCTCCTGGGGGTGCAGGCCCCCAATCTGCCTACCAGATCACAGGAGGCTAGTGCTGCTCCCTGGGGCAAATGGCAGGTGGGCCTGGGGCAAATCAGCTCCGGGATCGGGGCAGGTCCCAGCATGAGCCAATTTGTCCCGGGCCCCGCACCCTCCTCAGATCAACTCTGGTGCTGGGCCCAGGGAAAATCAGCTCCCAGCAGCTTGCAGCCGCATGAAACTGAGCCTCGTGGGGGCGAAATCAGAGTGTAGTGCCTGCTCAGCCCGGTGACAGGTGGTAAGCAGAGCTTCATGGTGCTGGCAGAGCCAAATCAGAGCTCAGTCCAGCAGTGGGAGGTGGGTAGAGCTGGTGCTGTGCTCCAGTTGGCTCTGCCTCCCTCCACCAGGCTCAGCTCCCAGCAGCTCCCAGCCCCGTAGAACTCAGCCCAGTGGCGGGAGGCAGAG
>NW_005842153.1:879047-880595 GCF_000455745.1 Alligator sinensis | reverse complement strand
CCCGCCACCAGGCTGAGCTCCATGGGGCTGACGGAGCCAATCGGAGTGTGGCCCAGCAGCGGGAGGCAGGCAGAGCCGGTGCTGGGCTCCAATCAACTCCACCCCCCCCCAAAGAACAGAGCTCGGTGGTGGGAGGCGAGGAGAATCAGGGCTGTGTTCCCCACTGAGCTGAGCCACATGGGGCTGTGGAGCCACTGGGAGTGCAGCCCTGGCTCTCCCCTGCCTCCCACCACCTGGCTGCTTCAAATTTTGAAATGTTTTGAAGCTTCCAAAACATTTTGACTGCCCTCGTTTTGTTTTGAGGCTGTTTCAAAGCCCTTCGTTTCATTTCGATTTCACTGTTTTGAGCTCGAAATGAGTTGAAACGAAACAGCTGGCGAAACTTCACACAGCCCTAGTGGATTTATAGTGGTGCAGGCATTGCTGATTATTTAAAGTAGTTCCAAGCATTTACAGCTCCCATTGACTGTGTGTGAAATTGTGACTTTCTTCAAAAGCTGGGCTCATGGGCCAAGATTTTCCATGTCGGTCATAATTATAGGTGCCCAAATATGATATACTCAAAAGGGGCCTGATTTTCAGAGGTTAACCATTCAACATATTCCCAAAAAATTAGACCAGACCCTTTTTAAGTGTCTCAAGTTCGGCATTGACCATGGACTCATGCTAGTCCAGGGTTTCCCAAACTGTGGTACGCATACCCCTGGGAGTACTCAAGACATCTCAGGGAGATGCACAGGAGAAATTGTCAGGCTTATTTAATTTTCATTATAATAATAATTGGAATTTGAGGGGCTTAAAGGTATAAAACATATGCTGGTAGGGGTATGTGGGCAGCTGGTAAGTCTGGAAGGGGGTATTCAATAAAAAAAAAAGTTTGAGAACCTTTATACTAGTCAGTCCCAAAAATCAGGTTCATAAGGATTTCTAGGACTAGTTATCATTACTTAATGTTTGACAGATAAAATGCTAGCCAAGACATAGGAATAAGAGCTGGAAAGAATTCTGTCAATTTTAACCATGGCAAAAGGTTAACTTTGGGGTGCCTCAAGTGTAAGGAGGAGGTGTTAATATAAATAAAAAATCTAAAAAGAGCAGTGAAATTAAAAAAAAAAAGATGTCCATTGACAAAGTTATTTAGGTTGGTCTTCCTGTGGACTATAAGGAACTTCACAGGGGAATAGACAACATGGTGGTAAGTGACAGTCAATGTTGCCAACTGGAAGAGATGGGCAGAGAGGAAGCAAAAAAAAAAAGTCTGAACCCCTACCTGTGTGCTAAATGAGTAGTATCAGCTTTGAAGAGGGACTTGGGACTGGCTGAACAGAACAAGGAGGACTTTTGCTCAACATGCAGCTGTGATCAGATAAGCAGATGAGGTTATGCTGCAGAAGAACAGGATGAAGAATAATACAGGAAAACATAATGCTATAAATTCTGCCAAAGCTAGCTTTGTTATATACTAAGTAAATCTGGTATATTGAAATGTACTTGTCATCACGTGTCAAAAATATGATTTTTAAGGGGGTTCAGAGATGAGGCAAATAG
>NW_005842153.1:876165-879037 GCF_000455745.1 Alligator sinensis | reverse complement strand
AGAAACTATGCAGAGAACCTGAAAAAAATGGGGTGGTTTACACAGTACCATAACCAGGGCAGGCAGCCCCAGGCATAGATTTGGGGGTGGGGTGCAAAACTAACATCTGCCACTACAGGTATATGATTAATTCAGGGATCCTGGTTTTCTCCATTTAAAAATCTCTTATAAAACCCCCAAATTTTCCGATTAAAACCCAAAATATGCTTTTTTCCATGTTTAAAATGAAACAACACACACACATATACACACTATATATAGATATCTATATTTGATATCAGTGCTTTTATATCAATAAAACATTGTGTTCAACTGATACATATACATACACACAAACTATATGTATATGTATCAGCTGAACACAATGTTTTATTGATATAAAAGCTTAAGCAATTTGGAAGCTTCAATCATTCTAAATACCTATATATTTTGGTGTTTGATTTTTTTTTATCATAGAAAATCAGAGCTCCCCCTGCCCCCTTCGCTCACCAGGACATGATTCAAGGGGAAACCCACAATTTCCTGCATTCTTCTCCTTTAAAGGAGAAAATATGTATTTTTCTGCATTTTTCCATGGCAAACGGAAAACCTGGATTCCTGATGATATGCTGGCAACACAGTGGCAGCCAAACATTGCTGCGAACCCCACATGTCCTGCTGCCTTGTTACATCTCTGGGTTTATCTTAGGAGATAAATAAGAAGTGAGATGATAAAAGTACGCAAAGTAACAAATGGTATGGAAGTGATTAATAGGGAGCTTTTAGTACAAAAACAAGGGGATGTTAAATATTTCAAAATGGCATTTTCATACAACATGCACATAGACTGGAATTCATTGCCACAGAAGAGAGAGGTCAAGAATTTATCCAGACTCAATGAAGGACTGCACACTTTAATGGGTTGCAATAGTCAGAGTTAATAAAAAAGTTTTAGAAATAATATTAAAACTTTATGCTTCTCCTCAATTATCAGCTATCAAGACAAGAACTTCCTGGAGGCAAGCTCTACTGTGAGAATTCCTGTATCTTTTTCTTAAGCAACACACATTAGAGGCAGCATAGTAGACTAGGTCAACATGTCTAGCAGTTATTACTTGCCTCCTCCATCTGATCTCATGCTGAAACAGTTAATTTGATATTACTATGAAAGTGCCGCTTTGGGAAAAAAGTGCTAGCTAGAGCTGTTTTTCAAATGTTTCCATGGAAGAAAGGAAAAAGAGCCCAACAGCTGAGTGAAGAATTGTTCAGTTCACTAAAAGTTGGGAGATGACCTCTCTAGGCTTTTTACCTTGCTGATCCCCAATACTTGGGACATTTTGGAGTTTCTATTTGAAAACATTTCTGTAAACTGTGGTGAACATGAGGTTTGTCACTGGTTTGTGCAGTGAGGCTAGGGAAAGCCAAAGTTCACTTTTTGATTGAATTTTTTTTTTTTTTTTAATCAATGTGATCATCTGAGTAGGATTTTGCTGCTTGGTGAGGGAGTGCAAAGGGGACAACTAGACAATTATTTTAAAAAAATAAACTTTCTTACTAGAAAGTGTCGGCTTCAGCATGAGTCTCTCTCAGAACAACACGAAAACAGGGACAGAAATATTTGCACATAAAATATAATTAACTTGTTTATATTAACAGGTTTGGATTGTTTTTCTCTATTAAACTAGGCAGCAAGGGGAGCAGAGGTAAATGCCACTTTTTCTATTCTACCTCTCCTGTGTTCATGCCCACGGTATCCAAGCAACTTCCAGTAGTGTATGACAGTGGATAATTAGCATGTCACACGAGACATTTCTCCCTCTTCCCAGTGAGACAATTGGTTTTTTTGTTGTTTTTTAATATTGTACCACAGGTCTGTATTATAAAAGCAGGTTAGGAGAAACTTGCCTTAGAGTTGGAACAGATAGCGATGAGGTGCAGAAGCAGTAGATGCTGAAGTAGTTTGTTTCAGCATTTTTGGATCATCCCCTAAGTGAACTTTGTATCTGCTCTAGACCTCTCTTCTATCAAAATGAACCACGGTGCCAGCAATAGTCCTCATCTCAAAACTTTAAAATGATCTTCTCTATCCCCCAAATGGGATCAAACACTCTGAAGAACCAAGATCCTGGCTTTCATATGCTGAACTACTCTATCCATCTACAAGAGTAAGCCAGCCAAAATCCAATTTTCAAACTCATGCACTAAACTTACATTTCATATTGTTCATCTGTATAAATACAAGGATACTAAAGACTACTGAAAGTATTTTTTAGAAGTATGTTACCCTCCTGAAAATGCTACTGAGAATGGTGGAGAACGAGCAGGAAAGAGGAAGAAAAAGAAGAGACCACAAATTCTGGGTAAACATTCCAGTTTTTCTAAACAAGTCTGGAGGGTCCCAAATTAGCTGCAGAATAAACACTTAAACCAGGCTTGTCCAACATGCGGCCCATGGGCCGCCATGTGGCCCACCAAGCCATTTTCTGTGGCCCGCGGTGCTGCGACAGGAAACGAAGGTAAACACAGTTTACTTTCGTTCCCATCCCTTGTTCCTCCCCCAGCCCCTCAGCAGCTTCCTAATGGCTGCTGAAGGGCTTGGGAAGGGACAAGGTTCCCACACGTACCGCGTCAGCTTGACTTTGCTGACGCGGTGCATGTGGGAAGAGGAGTAGCCATGTGCCACTTGGGATAGGATGAGCCCAGCTGGAGCAACAGGGGGCTCAGCTGCACTTTCCCCCTACCTGCGCCAGTCAGTCCTGAGCGGCACACGGCTCTGCCACTGCTTCTGCTCTCTGGTGCCGACCCAGGTGGGTCTGTCCCACCTGGAGCAGCATGCAGCTGAAGCCAGATTCCCACGTGCTGCTGGGGATGGGAGGAGCACAGCTGGGTCAGC
>NW_005842153.1:841188-875510 GCF_000455745.1 Alligator sinensis | reverse complement strand
CTGGTCAGTGACTAATTGTGGGTACATCTTCACTAGCTTCAAGCCACTCAGACCTGCTGCCAAAAAATAAGCCCTTCCTACCCACTTACACTTTACCTGCTCTGAACTGGAAATGAGGCAGTGAGGGCCCTTCTAGGGTGGTCCAAGGACAGTAGAAGCAGATCACACACAGTGAGAGATGTTCCCAGAATGTCCTCACCACCATATTTCTTCTGAAAAGCAGAGATGTCCTGAGGTTCATTTAATGTTTGTAAAATGCTTGGAGAGCCCCACATAGATGCACTGCATAGAAATGCAAAACATATTTTTACTTATTTGGTTGGCACCTTGGGCTGAGATTTTCAAAGCGGAGTCAAAAGGCCAACTTCCATTAAAATGAATGGGATTTAGAGGGCTCCAAATCTTTTATAACAACTTTGTAACATGCCTATCTACCCCTTTTTGCAAATCTCAGCCATAGTTTGGAAGCTCAGCCAAAGAACATAAGAGCATAAAAAGTGCCATGCTTGGTCAACCCAATGGTCCATCTAGCTGAGTATCCTGTCCCGAACAGTGGCAGAGGTGGATGCTACAGAGGGAGAGTTTTGAACTGGTTAGACCCATTTCATTGTCACTTCCTGCAATTTCATTGGTGTCAAAGGTCACATGACATCACTTCCTGATGTGATACCCTTCCTGTGAGGTCTTTGAATGTAGCTCGCCGGCCCACTGGGTGATAAAAAGATCATGATCCGGCCCCACATTCAAAAAGGTTGGACACCCCTGACTTAAACAGTAGTCTATTCCAAGCTCAGGCACTGGTCTACATGGAAGATTACACAAGTCACTTCTCTCTCATACTTTCATATTCCTGCCAATAATGAGGTGTTAATGATGCTTACCCACCTTTGTAAAATCCTCAAGTGAAAGTGCTGTAAAATATTATAATCCCCCCAAATTAGTTGCATTATTAGATGTCTTTTAAAAACCTAAAGAGCTCCAAGGGGGTGCAGTTTTTGTTCACCTTATATTGCTGGTGCCTATTCTGTTTCCATAATTTCCTCTCTAAATTAGAGAGCTAATAGGTGGGGCTAGGGGTGCTGCCAACGTATCTTATACTGTTTTATGACTCTGAAACAAAGAAACAACCCAGCTGCCAGTCAGCTGAAGAGAGAAGTCTGCTGAGGATTTCAGAGATTTACCATGCCCCTAAATGCATGTGGCTTTTTTTACTCCCTTGCACAACTAACAGTTTCCACTACTTGGTGAAAATGACAACAACAAAAAATTCTGCCCCTGCACAGGCAACTGGATTGCTGAGATTATTGATTTTAGTCAGTCTTATTTTATATCCCCTATTCTTTTTGTTTGTTTGTTTTTTCAGGTATCTTGTGTTATAGGGCACTTGTCCACATTACACCTCTCCTGTTACCACATTACACTTATCCTGTGCCCAAGTGACAAAAATTACCATTAAGATAGGTAAATAGCATCTGTGTATCCAGCTGATTATATTGTTTTAGATTTTTTTTATCTTGGTAATTTAAAACTCCTCCATCATGTTATATTTTAGCTCCTGAATTTCTTCCATGGGTTTGTATTTATTTTGTTGTATTAAATTTTCAACATGGATCTGATTTATGCCCGAAAATGTGATTTTCCCTGCTTTGCAACTATTACACCACCAGGTACTGCTTGGGTTAACTCGGTAATCCATGGTAATACACTGAATTTCTATTGCAATACTTCAGCAAGACTCCAGGGGCTAATCTTGCAAATTTTTATTGGTGATTTAGTTCAAGGTTCAGATTAATGAAAAATACAACTTTTTTGGATTCCAAAAAAATTTTAAAAAATTTAAAAATTGTTCCCTGTGTTCACTTGCACTTTGTGGCAAAGATCAAATTGTTATGGACCTGGTTGTAGGTTGGGGGATATGACTGCAAGTGATGATGATCTTCCAATGCAGCAGTTAAAAGATTGACATGCAAATGGACTAAGTGATAAGAAAATTCCTCTCAGTGAGCCTGGGCTGTTTCTTTCTTCACCTCAACCCATAACGTGTCCCTGCTGTGTGGAGGGTGGGGAGCTCATGCTGGCCACTGTATGGTGATCATGGGGAGAGGGGGAGTTGGAATAGGCTGATCACTCCCCCCACCCCCACCCCACTTTGGAGAAGCTGTCCTGGGCACGGGGATCTCTGGTAGCCAAGGAATCTTAAATCAACCTCGATAAGAACCCCAGCCCACCCCCACACTCATTCTCAGCTTTGGAAAAAGTCCTTCTTTTTGACATGAGGATACAAATGACAGGAAACATAGGATTCTTTCTGTTTTACATAAAACTTCTTCTAGTAATGTTTCTATTCAGGCTTTAGCCTGAGTACATGATACCCAGATGCCAGCATACAGGGAGGAAGGCGCTGGGGGGGGACAGCCAGACCCTTTGTGTACCCTTGTGTAGCCCTAAGTGTACCCGACACGCAGCACCTAGTGCAACAAGCATGCAGAAAAAGCAAGGGGCAGAACTGCTTTGGGACTAGGCTTGGGCAGGGGGGCAGCACCCTTGGGAGGCCTGCGGTATAAACCCCCGATGCCAATCCAGACTTGTAAGGGGGAGGCAGGCAGGCTCACGCTTGCAGACCTTTGCATGAAAAGGATTTCCCGCCCTAACCAGCAGTGCCCCGTACAACAAGCTCCCAGAAAAAACTGAAAGGCTTTGCAAGGGAGGTGGGCAGCACTGCTTGTTGAACTCAATACCCCCCCACAAAAAAAAACAAATAAACCCCATGGCTCTCAAGCAAAGCCACCAACATCCCCCCCCCCCCAAAAAAAAAAAAAAAAAAAAAACCCACCAACACCCAAAAAAAAAAAAAAACACACAACCCAAGAAAATAAACCAACCAAAATATCAAATCTTGTCCTAAAACACCACCTGGCAGTAAAGTAGTACTGAAAGGGCAGGAGGGTAAAATTGTTCTGATGTGCCCCGTAGCACATTTTACTAGTTATAGCATAAGCCATTACATGGTAAATCACATTCACATTACCAAATTAGTCATCATAAACTAAGAAAGGAAAATTAAACCAGGAACATTTTTAGTGGGTAAATGCTGATTACATAGACAAGTGCCCATATTTACACTGTAAGTCACTCTAAATTCCTGTTCAGATATCCTTGTTATATGTATGTCCTATGCCTAGTGCAGCAAGACCAGGACTTCCAGAAACTAGTGGCATATGAATTAAGAAGAAAGGACAAGGCTTTATCTACTCTGGGGATTTCCCCTGGCTTCAGCCATCAGTGGCCAACCAGAAGTGCAGCTACAGTGGTACAGATCCCAGATAGAAATCAGGTGCAATTCACCTCTTGCCCCAATAACACTTAACTTCACTTGATAATATCTGAACTTTATCTTTGCCTGTCCCAAATAGGGATGTGTATAAACAGACTGTAATCAGGGCAAATCCAGAGTATAAAGAAGTCCTAGTTTATATCAGTGAATCAACCTTGCATAAAGACAGAGAAGGGAAACAAAGGATATTTTTAACGATTTTATTGACTACTGTTTATTTTTGGGGGCACTACTGAAGAACTTGGGCATTTATTTCTTTATTTCAAATATGGCTCATCAGTATCTTAGCTTAGTATTTTTCTTTTGACCATCTTAAAGCTCATTCTCAGCTATAAATGCAGATTAATTAGTTCTTTCAAAGCTCTTATAAAATGATTGCATTTCTGTAAGAGTTTTAGGCTATATATGGTATAAACTGCAGCCAGCTCCCCCAGTATCTGGTCATCCTCTTTCATACTTTCCTGCCACACCTTTGTTGTTAAAGAAAATTCTAAAAGAGAAAGGAAGTATTGGGAGGTTTGCCTGATGAACCTCACTGAAACCACATTATGGCTTCCTGCCTCTTCACAGGGCTCCACCAACACCTATACACTTCCCTTACTATGTCAGATGTTCAAAAGGTACCAATACTTCATCACAGTATCTATTTAAAGTGTCCACTCTACTTCAATATATATCCCTGAGATCAGGGGGATATATAAGCTTTTAATGACACCCACTGACTACATCACCTCCCATCTTCATGCTAGTTGTATGTTTCGTAGACTCTCACAGGTTCCCCAGTAGCTGATCAGGTCTTATTCCCCGCCCCCCTGCCTCCGCCCCTCCCCCCCCAACCTCAGGGATATATATTCCCTCTCAGTTTATGGCTCTCAGCTTTAATTAGTATTCAATTAAATGTCCGAGTCGCAGTTGCTCATCATTAGCTCATCAGCATAACTATCAGTGAACCTGAGCCTGCCTTACACAGTCACTTGGATATGCTCTCATTTAGGGAAACTGCCCCCCGCCATGAGCTAGTTTCCTCTTCTCTGCCTCCCACAGGCAACACTGAGAAGTGTTCACTCACCAGTCAGGCTCCCTGTGCACCCTCCTGTAATGCTCCCCTGCTGGCTCGCAGCTTGAAGCAAGCTTCTCTATCTTCTTCCCTCTCAATCAGTCTCTGTTAACTCCTTGGATAGGAGTCTGGTAAATCACCACACTTCTGCATGGTGAGCACAAGCATCTGCTCCAGGGCACCTAACCTGTCTGACCCCTGGGCTTTTAACTTTGGGTCAGTGGCCCAGGCCAGTAAAGGTAGCTTCATCTCTGCGCTGGCTCCTGACACCGATCTCAGCATGAATTGATGACTGAACTTCTTTATTGTTCTCTTTTCCCCCATCCATACAAGTAGAGCTCTCTCCTTGGCAGCAGTCCTTCTGCTCTGTTCTGTTGTGGGGGGGCTTCACAAATGCCCCATCACAGTTTCCTTTTCAGCAGCATCCCAAAGTATGGGTGCATGCTTCTTGGCTGGAGGGAAATGGCCATCAGAACAGGCATGGACAGACAAGCTCTCAGCTTTCTTATTGTGACTTTTTGAAGCCATTTCTTTACTATGGGGGTGAGGGGGAGAGAGGAAAACCCTTCAAAATGTAAAGCGTCTGTACTCAATGCAGGAACTTCTGCTTGAGTTTACAGAGGGTCTGAAGCAACAAATTTGAGAACTGAATGGTCCCATTCAATGTGTAGAAACTGGAATGAAAAAGAAGTTACTCTAAATATCAATATTAAGTTTTACCGCTAACCAAAATAGGGTAAAAGTTGTCTGAAGCAGATACATAATTTACAATTTTAGGAGACTAAACCACTTGGGCTCTTATGACAAATTTTACCCAGCATGGAAAAAAATTAAATCATACTCTGGTATCAGAGTCTCCAAAACATATGGGAGAGGACAGCACAGAAGTAGTGAAGGACACGTAAGGTCTAGCACGAGACATAGCGTCACTGGGAGGGAGGAGTATTTAGTTAAATTTTACAGGAGAGATTCAGGTTTTTAAAATATGGAAAGCACTAACTTACCAAAAAAATTATAAAATAGAAACAAGGACCTTCCCCAGGCAAGAGAATCCTGTTCTATCACTGTACCTTATATGGGCATCTTCTATGGTAATCTTCTAAAACTTTAATGTAACATCTTTTAAAAACCTAAGATGTAATTTGGGTTTTTTATCTAAGATGATCCATGTGAAAAAGTGATGGCTAATACCATCAATTTTGATACCCATGAAATACTTCAGCTAAAAGAACTGAAGAAAGGAGATTTTACTCCTGCTAAGCAATGGGGCTTTTACCAAGTAATATGAAATTATGCAAATAATAGACCTTAAGACCTTAACAGAGGACCTTTCCTCTATCAAATACATGCAAGTTTGAAATAAAGGTCAGTCAGTGGTTTGATAGGCTTCACTGCAAATACCATCTTCTTAAGAACAATGAAAGAGTATTAAAGGCCCTAGCAGAAGTCACCAGTGACTATGGAGCAAAGATGGAATTCTGTTGCTTACCAGAAATTAGATTAAAAATACTTCTTTGCTGATTATAGATAAATGGCAAGAGGGTGAAGGGGTAAGGTAGGTAAGGCAGGAAATAGCGTGCATACGTGTCTTAGCAAACAGAGCTTTCTCCTTTGTAATTATTACTTTTGTGATACATTATTAGAATGGTAAGACACTGGGAAGCTGGGTTGAACTAACATGCTTCCTCTTCCAGGAAAGTGCTGGGTTTTTTGGTTGGTTGTCCTCCACCATGTTTGCTAATCATGTCCTAATGTGTCAGTTGGCAACATCAACTATTTGTTAACAAACTTTTTTTTTTCTGCTGTAGTGACAACTAAGTTGATGATCATTTTCAAAGCTAATCTATGTATTGTTCAATGTGGAGCATGAAGTCTATAAGAAATCTGATGTTAACTTTTGTTTTAAGAAACAAAATAATACGTTATACCAAAAAGCTAAAATGTGCTTTTTCTGAATGCTGCATCTCAGAAACTATTTGGATGATTGTCTGTGTCTACCCAAAACACTTCCAAAAGATTTCCCTTCTACTCTGATGCTAATCACTAGAACACCAGACATTGAAGAATCATTTATAGATAGGGGTTAGAATATAACACGTCATTAAGCCTTACAGTTACCATGACTTCATTGAATAAAAAGGAGATAGCATTCTCCCTTGTTCCCAAGTACTGGTACCAGTAGTTAGACAAAGTAGACATGTTATTTTCATCAACACAATACACTGCCACACATACCCTATCTGTGTTGCTTCCAGATCCTAAAGTAATCTTTGAATTACTGGCTACATGTAATGATCTCCCTAATGAACCCTATCTAGAATGGTAGGATTTTATTAAAAATACAAGATCCTTACTATTTTTTGAGGGTTGTGAAAAGCATATATGCTTATGTAAGCCAAGTCTGTCAGGCAGGTAATACATTATTATTAACATCTTTATTTGTAATGCATCTGTTGAAGCCACATAGTCTGATTAACACTAAATCACATGCTCAGTTCCATTCGAACTACCTACATGCATAGCTTTCCAGGATCAGGGCCAAGTTACAAGGTTGTCCCAGGGAAACAAGCTCATATCAGTATTAACTTTGATTGTTGTCCATCTGTAACTACATCTTGGTTTCCCACCTTGAAGGTTTGGCTTAATTTAAGTTTTCAGTGTATTCAACTTCCTATCTTTCAGTTGGCTGAATTTGTCCTGTGTGATTGTATTTAAGTCACACAAATGACTTCTTTTAAGTCCAAAACTAATCATTATATTGTCCCAACCATAGACAGATCCAGGATTTTGTAGAAGGGTGTGTGGGAGCAGAAACTGGCACTTCAAGGGTGGATGAATGCCTTATTCCTAGCATGCCTCCCAACCAGGGGTGAGCATAGACCACACTGTGGGGGCAGCAGTCAGAAATTCATTTCAAGTCCCCAGAGCAGGTAAGAATCCTGCCCTGACCCATCCCCCAGCTTTTGGCACCTATTTATTCCCTTTCCCTCCATGCTCAGCAACATGTCCCCTCCTGCCCCAGGTCCCCTCAACCTGCTTGTCACAGCCACTGTCCCAACTGACCCAGGGACAGAGGGAGCTCCAAAACTACTCCTGTCCTGCTGAGCCAGGGACAATAGCAGCAGGTAGGCTCTTCCCTGAGCCTTCTCCGAGACTGTCTGGGAATATCCAGGGGGCCCAGGCATGGAGAAGAAACCACCACCATTGCCACTGTCCCTGGCTGAGCCCTCTCTGTGCAGCCAGTTGGAGCAAGGTAAAAGTGACTCTGGAGGTCAGCTGGGGACAGCAGCAGTGAAAGGGGGAAATGGAACAGGAGGGGACATGCCAATGAGCATGAAAGGGTAGTGATGGGGAGGCCTGAGCACATCCAGAATCACAGCAAGGGGTTGCAGCCACACTGCCTCTAAGGGTGAAGCACCTGGGAAGTGAAGAGAGCTCATTGCATGGGTGTCACACAGCTGAAGGAGATGTGCCCACAATCCTTTGCTGTGATCCTGGATCCTGTGATCCAGTGATCTCTCAGCAGTTTCTGATGAAACGCTATGTGTGATTTCTGAGTTCACAGGCAAGGAGTCTGCCTGGAGTCCCTCCTTTCAAGCAGTTGCAGAGCTTACTCCTTTTGCTTCTTCCTCCCCATCCCCTCCAACTCAGCAGCAGGGAAAGGAGGACACAGGAAGAACAGTAGCAGTACAGAACCTCAGGAGCTGCATGACAGAAGGGGCTGCATGTTGCTGCCAGCCACTGCTCCCCTCCTTTCCCCTAATGCTGAATTCAGGGTGGAAGAGAGGAGCTAGGGAGGAAGGAGAGGAAAACTGAAGAGAAGCAGGGACTCTGGGCAGAACACACACCACAGAGCTTCAAGTATATACGCAGCTCCCAGCAGAAGCAAATTTTTACCTGTTTTGGGGACTTGTTAAAAAAAAAAGTCCCCAGCTGCTGCTCCCATTGCGTGGACCCAAAGAGTAGGACACAGTCATATCACTGCATGCTCTCTGGATTCATCTATGGTCTTAACCTTCCCCAGTATCTTTTCTTCAGGAGACTCTTTTCTATAAAATTAGTGAAAAATTAGCACCAAGGGTTTCCACATACTTGACCCCACTCGTTGACACACAAGTTCCAACACAGAAATACTTAATGAAGACAGTAGCAAGAAAGACAATAGCATTTCTGTCCCTCCCCTCATAATCAGTTTGTAATTAAAAAGGTGCTTTCATCATGGGAAGGGTGTGTAAGGTTAAGTAAAGTTTCCTGAAGGACTCATTGACTAGCACTTTTTCCCCAGACTGAATGCATGTATTGATCTTGAAAAAGGCAGTAGACTAGAGGGACTGCAGGGGGGAATCTTCTTTATTTTTCATGGACAGTGAGAGATGTGAACTGACAAATTATCTGGCCTACAGATATTTGCATTCCTTGCCAGCCAATAGAAAGTAGGGGTGAAATAATGGCTTTCAACAGTTGCTAGAAATGAGTAAATTGCTACAAGTAAAATGATAGTCTGAATTGATTCTTCCTAGCAACAGGGAAGGCTTGTACCAAAACTTAATCCCTACCTCTGTCCCACAGTTAATTTTCTAGAAATATTTTAATCAGCTTCATAAACTTCTACAACTTCTTTATTTCAGAACTGCTGAAATACCACAGGCAAAGCTGTTCCTCTAACCAAGCTAGATAGAGGACTAAGAGTGCTTTATGTGATTTCCAGCCAAATTTGGTCACTCAAGAGGTGCTACTACTTCAGGCAGGGGTAGGACAAGCAACAGAATTTTGGATTGTTAATCTGAATTCATCCTCCAGAGGTCTGCCAATCTCTATCACTAGTCACAGCCTCAGCAATTGCTTACTCACACATAAGATGAAACACATACTGGGAAAGGGAAAAGGCATTCTTCTAGGACTCTTATCTACTGCTTTGGTTTTTCCCTTAATTTAAATTTCTGTTATTAACTCTAGACACGTAGCAGAAACTAAGAGGCCTTTTTAACATTGATAACCTGCAAGTGGACTAATCATAAAAATAAACATGGTTCTATGCAATTTAATTTTTGTGGATGCTTTAGGTATCCAAACATTTAACATGACACATAAAATTATTGCCCCTTTTATGTTATGACATATTTAGGAGTTCATTGCAAGACAATCAAGATTTGGAGTCTTATTTTTTTCCATTAACATTTAAATTTGAAAAAAGTTGACTGTTCTATATGAAATTCTGAATAATGTTATCTTTTGTACAGTTGTAAATGTGAGAGAATCACTGAATACATTTCAAAACAGTTTTTCTTCTTAAAATTGGATACAGGTAGAAAAGTTTATATCACAAAGAAGAGCAAGGAGGTCTAGATTCATTAAATTTTCTATGCATTTTCCCATCCGGGCATGACTACATGCTCTCTCTAACCTGTTCTAATAGATCTTTGCTGAAAGTTTTAATTTAGAGCATACCATTGAAATACAAGCCAATGGCCAGGACATGGCTGGCTTTCCATGGCTGTACAGAGGGCCCTCACCACATTGTGCACCTCTGCAGAGGTCAACTTCCATCTGTAACATCAGCACTAGCTACCCATTTGGGTTATATTTAGGAGCTATAAAAAAGACACATTGCCAACCTACCTCCTAACTTTCCTCAAAACAAATCTTCATAATCACCCATTTCAGCAAAAATTAAAACAAGTAGAAGCCTGAGTCCATCAACATTTTGAGGCCACTTCACCCAAAGTTCTCAAGAAAATGTCTTCTTCTCACCTCAACCAGTAGATTTCTGTTCCCTTGCAGCCTCAAGGATCTCCCCTCTCTTCCCCACTTTTCATTATAGTCCATGGTTGCCAACCAAAGATTTTTTTCTTTTTACTGCCAATTGGCAAACTTTTACTAACAGAAGAACTTTTTTGCTCTCAGTTAAAAAAAAAATCCTGAGTTGGCAGCTCTGTGTACATACAGCTATGATTTTATACACTTCTCCCACTCACTCAACATCCCAAAACACCAATAGCACACTGCACAATGCTGCCCCCAGCCCACCCCTGTCCCCAGGCCTTGCCCACGAGCTTCACTCCTCCTGTCCCAGCATGGACCCATGCACTGCTTCTCCACCCCAGCTGCACTGCCCCTCTCCCTGTATCTTCAAGATAAGCAGCTATTAGACATAGGAGATAGCCAAAGGGACCCAGCAGCAGTAGCTAGGGAGAGGAAAAGGTCTGTACAGGCTCCAGTAAGCCACAAAGCCTTGGCAGAGCAGTGTGCAGGGTGTTGCACTCCTGCTTGGACACCAGGTGGTGCTGCTGTGCTCCATCTGTCCTTCAACACTGCTTTCAGCTTGGAGCTTAGAGCTCCCAGAGCTTTGTGTTTTTATGGAAGTCAAAATATTTATATGGATTTTTTTAAAGACAGGAGTTTTTAGGGTAGTTTTTTTTTTGTTTGTTTTGGTTTTTTACATTGTCCATAAAATTATAGACAGTTGGCAACCCTGCATTACACACACAAAGATGGCTGTCTTTGCTAATGCACTTACACAGACTTTCAAAAGTTGCACTAAAAGCAGAGATGGAAAATGGGGGGTGGGAGGGGATAATAAAGTTTGAGCCCATTGCTATTTTTCTAACACAGGCACCATTGCCTCTGCACTTCAGCTTGTTGGCAAAACCATGGAAATATCTCCATGCAAATTAAAACAAATATCAGCCCTAGACAGTGTAAAGCCTGATCCTCCTTCCATTTAAACCCAAGAATATAATTATAAGAAACTCCACTGAAGCCAATCGGCTTGTACTGACATTAGACTGAGACATGAGAATCAGGCATCTAAATTCTGCTGTCATGATTGAGGTTGATGGGAGCCCACTCTGGTACGTGGAATTTTATACATTTTCAAACAATTTTGGTTACAACTTTGAAACATTAATGACAATATTTTATGACCTTAACATTTAAACATCTGCAATGAAATAAAACCATTTTTCTACAAATACAGAGCCAAGGACTTTTCAATTCTTCCTGGGAAAAGGCTGGGTTCTTGAGAGGAGCCCAAGGGCATTAAGCACCCCAGGCCTTAAGCTTAGTGTCAATTAATTATTTGTAGGGTAACAGAAACATTTATTTCACAAAATAAATATTCCCTGTTTGCTTGTTCCTCACCAATACACACATGAATCGGCACTTGCTTAGATCTACATACCAATATTTATATATAAATCCACAGTAGTCTATTTTCAGATATTTAAATCAATTCTCTGTGTGCCCACTTAGGTTGCAGAATATTAAAATGAATCCTTGACTGCCCTGTTGAAATGGAATGACAACATTTTATGGAGATCTTTAGTCAATATAAAAATGGGTTCAAAAATGTGTTTGGCTAACAATATTGCTTTTGTAGATCACACTGCTTCAGAAGCATGACTTCTCTGAGGAAACACTAGATCTTGTAACAGAAATATCTTTAAATCTTTTAGATAGCCAGTCCACAGGGAAAGGTTTAAGAAAGGATCAAAGCTTGTCCTTTCAGCTTGAATTATTCCATTACAGCTGAATGTGACATAATTACAAAAGATGCTGGATGTGGAATCTCATCAGGATTATCTGACACTCATCTTTGTTGAAAAAGTCTCCCCAGCTGTTGCTCTGATAGCACAAATGTGACAAGAGTGCAGAGCACA
The DNA here is from genome assembly GCF_000455745.1 of Alligator sinensis. Classification (NCBI taxonomy): domain Eukaryota; kingdom Metazoa; phylum Chordata; order Crocodylia; family Alligatoridae; genus Alligator; species Alligator sinensis. The sequence continues at coordinate 863,461 of NW_005842153.1, read as the reverse complement.
AAAGTGCTTGTAAGTGACCATTGCTTTGGAGCTAGCTTAAGTTCCCTAGGCCACTTTGTGACTTTGCAGTTACCACAAATATCAATGCTGCCTGAGACAGAAGGGAGGGGGAAAGGAAATGCCAAATGCAGTTTTGCCTTCTGTATTTGTTGCTTAACAAGTCAGAGAGCTCAGCTGTATTTTTTAAAACCAGACTTACATTATTAATTAGAAGCAGATACAAAACTATTTGTTCCCTCCCCTCAATGTCAACCTAATTTAGATCTGAGGTCTCTGCCACTAACAGAGTCAGTTCTGTTGGCTAGGTTCATTCTCATTAGGACAGATGAGGAGGAAAATGGTTTGTTATAATATTTAAGATGAAGTAAATGGTCTAGGTACAAATTTCTTATGGCATTTAGTAAATTCTAGCAATTGGTATATCTAACTTAAAATGATAGGAGTTGTCTTTTTTGCTATTGTATTATAATTTAATAAGTCTTTTTTTCTACTTAGACAAACGGAGCTCAATTGTAAAATATAACATCAAACATAAAATGTTGAATAATTATCCATTCTGGAGGATTTGTTAGCAGTAAAAATACTTTCCTTCCCTTCCTTGTCATGGATTACATTTTCTTCATACATTATTAATGAAGTTAAACTACTAGTAACATGCCAAATGTGCTGCATAGGAGATTTGTGCCTAATCCAGCACAAAACAGGCCCAGTCACATAATGATAGAAAAAAAGAACAAATGTCAACAGTTTCACACTGGGACTAGATTAAGCAGACCATACTTACTGATTTCTTACACAGGGATTATCTCACTTTTAGTGCTATGAGAAGACAGGCCACACTTCGCCTATATTATTAACACAGAACTGCACCTGAAAAAAAATGACACCAGAGTCCTAGAATCTCCCTCCAGACCCATGCCCATAACACTGACCTTTATTAAATATTATGCTCAGTCATTTGAGTGAGACTACAAAAATGTCTAAAAATAACACAAAAAGATATTAGTACCCAACAGCCCAATTCATCAACCTATTGATTTTAATGGGATTTGGATCCAGTTCTGAAGACCAAATATGATTCTGAGGGCAGTTAAACTCCAACTGGCTCATAATAACTACTATTTACTATTTACCCAGTCAGTTCTGGGAAGCTTTCCGTGGTTTAGGGCCCACTCTGGCCAACAGTTAACAAGAGAAGTGCCTGATTACTTAAGGAGCCACCAAGAGTCAATAGAACTACAGCTTCTATTAAGTGTTTACAAGAATATGAACTTAGGTGGTAGACAGTTGTGTCTTAAGTAATACTGGTGTTTAAACATATTAAGGATTTTTTTAAACCTTCTTTTTTCTCAAATATGTGCTTATCTGCCAGAGGAATTCTAGAGAACATGCTTACATTTTCTCCTGTTTCAGAGATGTGCTTAAATTATATACTGGTGTGGCACCTGAACTGGTAGATGAAAGGTTATCTATTTCAAAATGCATTTTTTTAACTAGTCCTTGTTTAAGAAAACCCTTAAAAACACAGTTCAACCCTGCAAAATAAGCACTATACCTACATAGTCACTAAAAAGGTCCAGTCAGCAAGGACTTTCACAGACCACACACAAAAAACACAGGTATTCGTTTTTTGAACATACAGAAGGGTAGTCAAATTAAATTTAAAACAGATTAAAAATAGGCAGCATGCTGCATTTTGATTAGACAGAAAAATGTATATAAACACAGATGAAGCATTTCCCAAAAAGATTTCCTTAACATCTAGCATGCCTTTATTCAAAACTGACTTAAGCAAAAGTATTATTCTACGTTTTATATACCACCTTAATAAAAATGATTGTTTATTTACTCTTTTATGACAAAGATATTATATGTTACACAAAACTAGTTCAAAAGTTTTAAGAACTGTTTTTAATGTTCATGCCCAGCACCTAATTTAACCATAGTTAATCCAAATTAAACTGAAACGCTACATCAGAAGTAAAATGCGCCTTCTTAGTAGGGGAGCACAGGCTTGCGTCCCAAGTAAAAGGCACTTTCTAACAACATATACAGAAAATAAACATATGAACTAAGGCTATAGACCCTGTCTTCTCCAACTTTAAGGAAATTTCTGGAGGAAGGAATATTTCATATATTGTTCAGAAAAGTGGGCCTTGCCCTTCCCCAAAGAAGGAAAGTATCCATGAAGCCTGAAATGGCTGGCCATGGGCCATCTACATGAAGGGCCTATGCCTCCACATCAGCTTTGTGGCCCCGTACTCCCTACTGAGGGTTCCAGGCATGGTTACTCTATTGAAACTGCCTAGCTAGAGCCTTCTACGAGGACCCTAGGACAGGGGATTTCAAACTTTTTAAAGTGTACCCCTTCTGGTGGCAGTGGCCAGATTCCCGGGGTGGGGGAGGGTGTCGGGGCAGGTGGTGGTGGCCAGACATGGAGCAGGGGTGTGGCGGCAGCCAGTCACAGAGCAGAGAGGTGGCAGTGGTGCATGACAGCAACAGCCACTGCGTGTGAGCTCCCCCCCATCCCATGTCCGGTCATCTGGGTGGTGCCTGTGCAGCTCACAGTGGGGAGCCACTGCCCTCACCCTCCCGCCCCGAGCCCTGCTCCTGGTAGGCGGCAGTGTGGGGTGGTGGGTGACGGCACTCTGTCCCACCCACAGGTATGTACCCCCTAGCACCTTTCCAAGTACCCCCAGTTGACAACCCCTGCCCCAGGAGACCACCACAAGATAGTATTCCTGAGCAGACAAGTGAGCCATGGCTAATGCCAGACATTTAACTTTACACAGCTAGGGATGTATATTAGCCCTGCCCTTCACCACCTCCTCTGTAGCCAAAGATCTCAGAATTTCCAAAAAGGCTGTCTGTGGAATCTGGAACAGAAGAAATAGTGCCTTTGGGGAAACTGAATCCTCCCCACAGACTGATATATGATCTCATGAAAGGTATAAATATGAAAAGATTCCTCTCCAAACCAATACAGCGTCAGGAACCGAATGCATAAATTCAGCAAATTCGATTTAGAAGCAGTCTCTGCTTACCAAATACTAAAGTAGAATCTGAGACAGAAAATAGTAATTATATTTAACTTCATAATGCAGTAGATGCCAAAACATATATGTTTACTTCAGCCCAGTGGGAGGGAACATAGAATAAATTATGATGATAAGACTTACCCATTGGACCATGCAAATCTGTTTCAGTTAATCACCCTATTTGTTTGCCCACACAAGGCATCTCTATCCTCCTCCCTACACTTCTTTAAGTCTTGGGCAATAAAAGGCCTTTAACTAATATCTTATGCTCAGATAGACTATACCACCAATAAGGCACCAATAGAGTGTTGCTGTGCCTATACTTGTTTTTTTTGCTGGCACAGCTACATCAGTCAAAGATCATACCTGCTCAGATCCCCTGTTGAACACAGTGTTGAACAGGCAGCTATGGGCTTAGACTGTTACATCTTTCATTGCAGGGACTGTTTTCTCAACGTTTCTGCAGTATTCAGCATCATGGGGCTCCAATCCCTACAGTGGTTTTTGGCCACTACTGTAATATTAATGTTTGGTAATAAATCAGACAGCTAGGAAAAGTATTAAATCCTTTTTTCAAGGACTTTAGCACATTGGGAAGGAAATGGCCCTTAGCAGTGCATATCTGTTTATTTACAAGACAGAAACAGCAAGGATGAAAGCTTGTCAAATTTCCTGTACTACCCCCAAGCTAGAGGGAAGACAGAGTCAAATAATAAACTCATCTCCCACCTCATTTATTTCTCTCTCAAGCTTTTCTATATCAGCTCTCAACCACCCAAAGGCAGGACTCCCACAGCAAAAGCCCTAGTGAAACCAAGGCTCTTGTAGGCACAGATGTTTTCCGCATCATGTCATACAGACCTTTTCTAAGAAAGATGTGGCAACCTGGGGGCCAAATGTCAGCCAGTTTATAATAGTGTTCAAACTTCTTTATTTCCTTTTTCATGCCCTTGTGACAAGGTATTTTTAGTAGAATAGGCAGATTTGTTGAGCTCTATCTGCTATGACCTAGAACTTGAGGCCACTGGGCTATCACCCATACACCTTAGTGCCTGCATCACGCCAGCCTCCTTCAAGTCACTGATAGTGGTTGATGTTTTCTTACACTAAACATGATAGTGTAAGAAAGACAGGTTAGAAGAGGTAGAACCTCTAACTGACAATAAGATGGCCAGTTTCTGGAAGTACGGGCCAAGTCACATCTCACACACTGAGCGCTCACAGCTCCCAAGTTACTGGGCTTGTGGAAGTTCAGCACCTGTCAGCATTTTTGGCCTCTTGTTAGCAATTGTGGGGTGTGTGTAATGCAGGCTAAGTTGTTGACAGTTCATCCACATTATTAATATAGCTGCCAATATCAAAGAGCACCCTCTCTGGTGGAACAATAGTAACCAAAGTACATCAAATCACCAGGCTGTTTGTGCCTGTAAAAAATGCAGGCTAGGCACTAGTGCTAATGCAAAGCCACAAGGCCAGGAGATTCTGCCTCAGAAACTTTATGTTTATACGGCTGATATGTTTCCCTCCATAGCCAGTTCAGTGGACCAGTAAGGGACGAAGATGATGCTAGGAAGATGAGCCTCTACACTCCCTCCCTGTGTCTCCCCATTTCTGAAGGACAAATTGTTCCTCAGGGGACAAGGATCAGTGTAAAGCAAAAAAGGATTACTAAGAATCCCCTGAATACAAGGAACACAATTATCCATGATCCATTCTACAGGATGATTCAATAGGGAGAAGACAACTTTCCCAAAGACAAGCTAAACTTCAAACTAACAGCATGGGAAAAGGCCCAGAAATCTTGAGGAAAGGAATAGATTGATTTACACTGTCAGGAATATTTCTATAAAAGCTATGGACATGATGAAATGACGCTGGGAGGTGATGGTAGGAACAGGAAAATTTGGAACAGAAAGCCATGTATCTGGTAAATACCGCTTTACTCTACGAGGTGCAATAAATTAACAATAAGTGAATGTTTTACAAATGTGATGTTAGTATTCAGTAAGAGATATTTTTCCATTAGAAAACCTTGATACTTAAAATGGATTCAAAGGGACTAATAAATTGGTCCAGTAGGTGTTAATCAATAGTGTGAATGAATAACCAATGAAAAACTGTCACTAGTATGCCAAAGGGGAAATCATCCAAGAATGAAATCAGTGTAATAACACAAGTGCATTGTATCCCTCAACAAATACATGTAAAACATATTAGATAGCTATCAATTCCCAGCACAGAAGTGTGTGCTCTTTCCACCACATTAAAATCCTTAATTTTACAAGGGTTAATGCATTTTTCTAATTTTAAGTCCTAAAATGCTGAATTCAAGATATGTGCACAATCTGCTTATGTGACATTCCTATTTAATGTGTACTGGATATTTTGTTTAAAAAAAAAAAAAAAAAACCACACATACACACACACCCCCACCCCATAAATTTTAATTATTATAGTAGACAGCTTTTTAGCAGAGCTTCGAACTGAGGAGGAAAATCCCCATAGATTTGCATGAAAAAAGCTGGTGCCCCTTCCCCTTTCCTCATTGAACTTACAATGACAGATTGTCAGGATAGGCAAAGCTTATCCAGTTTTAATGTATGAGGAATACAGTTTGAGAAACTCAGTGCACTTTTACAAAGCTATAATAATGTATTTTTACCTAAGCTGTAAAGACTACATAAATATTGGCTGTCTTATCTCTTGCAAAGCTCCTGATGTCTTCTAAGAGTTTGGCCTGCTGGTGTTTGCTACTCTATGCTCTCTACAAGGACTACATTACTATCCCATTAAGCTCATGACTTTTTTTTGCTGCCTACTTTGGACCCCTAGGGGAAAAAAAAGGTTTGTGCCATGTTTAGGTTTCTATCCTTGAAATGAGATTAAACTCTAAATGTGAAATGATGGGACACTAGCTGTACACCCACCTGGAAGTCCATGGAAGGGCTCCCATTGACTTCAGAGGGAATTGGATCAGACCCTTATTTGTTCCCTGTATACTCTTTAAAAAGTATGTGAACGTATATAAAATGGAGCTGCCTTTGTCTCTTTCTCTTCATTCATTTGATGACCCACCCACTAGATCATTTTCTTACCTACTTGCAATATTCTGTCAGGTGACATTCATGCCAATGGATTGTTTTTGGTGTGATTTTTTTTGGTGTGTGTATATAGGACTAGAAGTGTGTATGTTGCCCCAAATGATATAACAATCAGTGGATTTCTGCATGCATTTTTACCAGTTCAGTTTGCATAAATTTTCAAGTCCTCACAGATCTCTTCCATAAAAGTTCAATAGATAATTTTTTTTTCACCCCCAGTCCATGAAGTCTTCTCCCAGCAGGTCTGAGAACTCAAAATTAAATATAGAAATACTATGGTAGCCGCTGGTTTCAAAACTGGTGTAACTCTAGAAAACGTCTGCCAAAAAATGAATCTAGCGTACAGCATGGAGCCAGGAAGTTTCAAAATCTAGTCCCTGCCTTTGCCTCAATTAGCTGTTATAATTCTTCATGCTAATATGGCATTTTACAGATATTATAGAACAGTAATTCTCATGACAGGTTGCCTCCCTGGGGCTCAGTTTCCCAAATGTTTTGTCTAGGATCACTTAGCAAATTAGTATAAAAAATGCAATTAGAACCCAGGTTTTCTGGCTCAGTGTCTAATCCTCCCCAATGGTTCTTAAGTGAGTTCTTTAACCTGTTCTTAGGGTGTGTTTTGTTTTAACTCTGGAGCTTTACAAGTCTTAAGAAGCCCATAAGCAATAGGCAGTAAGTTTGTAATAACAACTATCTTCAGAAACAAAGGCTTATTGCAAAGCAAGCCACTTATTTGAGACTAACAGAATCTAGTGGATCCAGCATTCATCAGGGGATACATATGCTGTCATGTGGTTCAGAGACTGATTTGCCAAGCATGCCAATCATTTAATTTAGGAAGCTAAACAAAGAGAATGAAAATTACCCCATGTTTAATACAGAAAAATCACACTGTTTGGGGGAAATTTTCATGACTTTTTGGCAGGTTTGACAATTTTTTCAAGGAAAAAAGTTGACTACCAATGGTTTTTTCAGTTGTTTCAAATATAGTATTGATGAAAGATTTCCTTTGGATTTTTGTGTGATCTGTACAATTTGTGCCCTTTTGAAATTGTCATTTGGGAACTCAAAAATATGCAAATTTAAGAAGAGTTACTAAGAATTTGTCTTCACTATTTATAAGGTTATTGGACAATTGTTGCTATGTTCTCCTCCTAGTCTAATACACTAAAGACCATTTGTTAAAACGAATCTGAAGAATAGGTACAAGTTATCCAACACTAACTAGTTGTTTAATGTCACATAATTTACATGCATTTGGCTGGATCTTCTTTCTAATGTGATATTCTAAGTATGTCCCATATTTTGGGCAATTTCTTTTAAAAGGAAATGTGTTCCGCAGAACCCCTTTGTGTCAGGTAGGTGAGGTACTCTCTCTACACTCAGGAAGGAAAGGAAAGGAAAGGAAAATGCAAAAGTGAGCCAATGATCATTATACTACATGCCTGAGCTAGCTTCATAAACTAATTGCTGTAAACTTTATCCTTCTTCATCCCAGCCACTCCTTACTGCATATTAGGCACAATAGGCTGAATGGGGAATAAAGTTAGATGGCAGACTCTTAGACACAGAGAAACTGGCCCTGATCCTAGGTTTCATTTGTTCATGAGGTGGAGACTGAATTATACCACATTTACTTCCTTCAGGTCAGGGATTGTCACAGGCCCAATAGGTCTACAGGTAGCTGGATGTGAGGTCAATTGTCATTCTAGCAGCCAAGACTCACCAGAGCCTATACAAAGCACTAGTCATTCCTTCACCTGCTCATATAATGTCTCCAGCAATGAATGGGATCTGCATAGACAGTGCAAGAGTAATGTTGGTGGTCTTATATCAACCACTGATTCCGTCAGGAAGTCAGAGTCCTCAACTAATGCATTAAACCAACATTGTAGCTACTTTGCACCACAGAAGCAGGGCAAAAGTAACCATAGGGGTATGTCAGTCCACTTGTTTCTGTCTTGCAAAGCGTTCTGAAACACCAAAAATTATTAATGAAGCCCAATGCAAAACAACAAAAGCATGGTATATTTTATCGGTGACACATGTGACTCCAACTACACATGTGATCTATTGACAATAGATTGACTGAAATAATAATGGGCAGCAGAAATGTAAATCTGCTGGCCCTTCTACTGGTATGTTCTAAGCTTTTCAGTCAGTAGATCTATGTGGCAAGTGCAGGAGGATATGTCTGCTGTTGCACAGACATTTGCTGCCTTTGCTTCAGGCATTTAACCATTCAGACAAGCTCTTGCTAAACTATGACAAGCTCATGAATATTCAGCAATAAGAGTGTGGTGCACTCATTAGGTAGGATTTCAACATGAGCTACTGGAGCTCAACCTTTTGAAAATCCTGGAATTTGTCTCAAACAGCTACTGATGTCATATGGTTATAAATGCATGGTAACGCCAGCAAAGACATCAAAATATTGTGTGGGGCTTACAGAATTATGGTGGCTTGGTTTTGTTTTTTAGTAGGTCTGTAATTAAATTCTGGATTTGAAACGGTTATTTGCACTCTAAGGCGGCATCCACATAAGCACGGGCATTTGTTTCCCCAGGGACAAGAAGCAATAGCACCCCTTGTGCCACTGCTACTTGTCCCCAGGGAACACCCATGCCATGCGCCCTCTGGTGCACAGCAGGTTACCCTAGGTGGGGTAGGGGAGGCTGGGGCCAGTAATTGTGCTGACCCCAACAACCTTAGCTGGGGTCCTGGGGGCCTCAGAGCACTGCAGCCATGGTGCTCCTGCAGCTGAGAGTCTGGCCTGAAGCTGAACTATGGTTCTGGCAGGATAGGCTCCAGTTTTGGGCAGCACGAGGTGTTGCCACGTGTGCTGCCCCACTTTAAGGTGCCAGGTCTTTTGACCCCAGAATCTCACAGGGTCAAACAAACCCCAGAAAACAAAAAATAACCCCACGTTGCAAGGTAGCAGCATAGGGAATGCTTGCATGTAGTGTGTGGCACCACATACCACACATCCAAGCTTGTCTGGATGTGGCTTAAGGCCACATCCAGACATTCAGGCGTGTGTGGTTTGCGGTCCTGCAAATCTCTTTGCGGCACTGTAAACTGCATGCCCAGAATGTTAAAATGTGCTCCACACTGCTAATTTGCAGCGCAGGGGCAAAATTTGCTATTGGGATTTCCCAGTGGCAAAAAAAACACAACAAAATGCTGAAGAAAAAAAAAATCAGTATGATGCACACTATAAGCATTTCCTGGAACAAAAGAAGGCTTGGACCTTCAGGGAGCCGTTTTGGCTGCCAGCCAGTGTGTCTCTAACCGTTTCATTTGTGCCCCAACTGCTCCAGCACACTAGAAGCCAGGAGGAGTGGGAAAAGGGCAGTTTGCCCAAAGCGGGACAATTTGTCCATCACCAAAGCACACATGAAGGGGTGTGCACTGCGGCACAAAGCAGCAGTACAAATTTGTGCCACTACTGTGTCACTCTAAGTGCATGCCCTTGCACGTTTCCCCCAGCCGAATCAAATCTGATCACTAACATTTTCCTTAAGTTCACCACTAAAAAAAGGTGACAGTATATTTTAAGCTATAAATCAGACTTCACAACTGATCATGTGGCACAAAGAAAAAAGGCGTTAAAACATATATGATTGACATTTCTATTTCTCCAATAACTTAACTCTCAGTATATTTTTAATGTAGACTTGTAAATGTTATGCATTTACAACTGTTTCAAATTGGAGCTTCACAAATTGTTCAAGAACATATTCACTCGAAAAGATACTTTCAGACTCTATAGCACAGTACTTTTTTTTTATTAAAGAAACATGGCTGCATACAAATATTGTATGAGCAAAAATACACTAATCATTTTGCTTAATAATTATTGTAGTTTGGCAATAGTCAGGTCTCAAATTTACATGAGAGTTAAAAATTGGTATTTGAACTGGACCAATATTATTCTCCTGGCTGCTCATGTCACCACCTCATAATTTATATGGTAAGAATTACAGTGGAAAGTTAGGACAATTAGAAGCAACTGAAGTAGAAAAACAAGTGTATCCCAAAATCCCAGTCTCTGCTGGAGAGAGTAAAAACAGACCAACCCCCATGTCTCCATGGAAAACCATTTCTGCTAAATATCCATCTATCCAAAAATATTTATCCTCCCATACGGAGTATCCTAGAAAAACCTTCAGCCTGAAGAATTTCTAGATTTTTGCATTCTAGAAGGTACCCCTCAAAATCTGGAGGTTAAAAAGAATAACACTTGTTTTAAAATATTTTCTACACATGCTAGAATATGCATTATGTCTTGCAAAATGATTTTCTGCACTTGTTTAGGTATGCCTAAATAGGTAAAAAGAAATCAGTTTGCATCATTCAGGAAATGAAACAAGAGTAAGGCAGTCTCAGGAGTACTTTGAAGACTGCTGGGCTCTAGCATACTTTATTACTCATTACTGAAAAAATAGTGAATAAATAACTTAGACCATGAGCTAAAACATCTGTACTACTCAACCAAAATCTGCTCAGGATTCATGGAAATTATATTCCATATAATAGATATGTAACTTGGCTGTGGCAACCCCACCTCGTATCTATTTATTTATCAAAAGGCAATTAACAACTTTGCAAAATTTAGATCCGCAGTATCTAACCTTATTAATCCAGATGTGCCCTGAGAGCACGACTATTATTGCTAATTGCTAATTGTGCTCTGAGATGTCCTTCAAATCTATGTTACTAGTGAATATAATATCCATGACTTATCACCTGCATATATCTTCTTGTATATATGCATGCTTCCAGTTGTAGATTTGATCTTGTTTCTACCTACCTGCAAAATAAGCCTTAGATGTAGGCTTTCTTGACATTATTTGTTAGCTTTTAGAGTAATCTGAACTGCAGTCTCCTCACCCTCTGTTTTTCTCCCAGAAAGATAGATCAAATTAGGCAGTGACCAAACAGCTGATTTCTCAGTACCTAAAATCTGCACTGCACTAGATTAGGAAGAGAGATGTCTTTGCGGTTAAGAAACCAAGCTAGGACTTGGAAATTTGGATTTAGTTCCTGGATCATCCTTACATATACTTCTTATACAATTTTAGGCAACATAATTTAGCTTTTTTGCCTTTTTCTGTGAATTGGGGTGATGAAGCTTCATACTTCACAGAGATGTTAGGAAGATATTATCCGTTCATAAGACACTGAAACACTCAGTGGGTGCATCTACACATGCCCCTATGGTGCCATTGTTACTACTCCTTTAGGAAGTACTAAATGAAGGCACAATAACAGCTGTTACTAAGCCATGCCAGCATGGCACAGTAATTTTTAGCCACTCCATCACTGTAGTGATGTGCTATAGCAAGGGAGAGCATTGCTATAGCATCACGGCTTGTGCCCATCAATGCTACATGACCACAGCACATTGCTACAGTGACAAAGTGTCTCATGTAGATACACACAGCGAGACTGAGAGTTGAGAATGGTCACATATACCACATGGTATGATTTCTGTTTTAGTGTAATTCTAATAGGGCTCCTACCCTCCAAAGATGCAAGAATAAGCAGCATTTCCTCATTTAAACAGCCTTCAAGTGAGGTTGCGGTGAAATTTGAGCCCTACTGGTCAGTGGGAGAGTTTAGCAGAAGCAGGACTTTACCTCAAGTGTTTACTGGACTAGAGGTCTATCATCAGAAGACTTGGACAAAAAAAATATCATTCTGGGGGTGAGAGATAAAAAGTTACGTTGATAACATTTACTAGTTGGAGAAGTTTCATTTACAAAAAGGATTAATTGTGTTCATAGACCACCAGAGGAAAAATATGCTACAGCTGTAAATTTAAAAAAAATATAGAGCAAAACAAAAACATTTGTTAAATGGGCAGGTCTTAACTTTTTATAACTTGCTATTATAAAACCACCAACAGTTGTATCCTTTGTAGAAGGAACAGAAGTAGAGGGAATGCAAGCAAAGAAGCAGCTAGACAGTCTTTTATCTGTACTAATTGTAGAGCAAAAGTTACCCGCCCTTTAAGATTCACTGATTTCCTCCCTTCCTTATACTCCCAAGCTAACCTTTTACAAAGAGGCAGATAATTCCTTCAGTCATCGCATACCTGCCTGCTGTGCTGCTGGAAGTTGCGATTTAACCATCCTTGTTACCATTTGCTCCCTAATTTGGCACATGATTAATTACTAACAAGAATGATGGCAATGCTGTCTCTTAAGTCAATTGTGTTATCCCTGCCATATTTTATACTGTTAAATTCATGTGTGGTTCAACTCACACTTCACTTAAGTATTCAGCTAATGAGAGTTTTCCCACAAATATCCGACTTACTGTATCAGGGACCTTTCCAAACCAGCTAAGGCTACTATGACCCGATACTGAGAAAAACACCACTTTTAAGGTAAGTCATTTAATTCTTTCCCTCCCTTTTACAACTTCAAGAAATAACTGTTCAAAGTTGTAATGGTGAACTGCACTGGCTCCACTTCCAGAGATGCTTCTGAAAAAGATAAACAAAAGTCCTACTCTCTTGGAAATCCCTAGTTAAAAAACACTAAACGCTTAGCTATGGATCTCCCAGGCTTTTCCAGACTACTTCACTTTTTGATGAAGAGTGTCTGTAATCACAAGTATACACTCCAAAGTTGCAAATATGGCTGTGGACAGGCTACAATGCCAAATTGCCAGTCTTAGACTCCACCTATGCTCTTCCAGCTAATAAAAGTTTTCCCCAATATCTGCAAAAGCCCCTGTAGGTAACACAGCAAAATGCCTTGTTAATGAGTCATGCACAGCAAGGTAAACTGTTTGCTCCCAGATTATTACCCTATAAATCCCATTTATTCCCAGTTTATTACATAATTTGATGTACCATTGGAATTGTGTTGTGCACTACAGTAATGAAGGCAGGTTAAGAACCTATAACAAATAGAATAAAATCCTTGCATTTCCTAGGGGCCACCACATGGCATGTACAGACTTGCAAATACCCCATCTGATAGGCAACATTTGACATCTAGCCTTCTGGCTTAGCATCCCAGGCAGAGTAGGTGACCCAAATGGCAACATTTATGTGCTGGCTGGAGAAGACTTTTTATCCACTCTCCATTGCTACATACAAACGGATGACAGAGTGTGCCACTATCTTTGGTGCACAGCACATAGCACATCAAGTTACAGCAAGGGTAGCATTATACCTTGCCCACATTCATGAATCCTATTTGAAAAAAAAAACAAACCAATGACTTGATTATCCTAGAAGAGAGGATTTGGGTCACTGCAAGACATTCTACCAATATAAAACTGACCACGGAAAACCAACACAACATGTAGAGGACAACAATTTATTCTTCTTCCCATAAAATCAAGTGTACTTCTCAATAGCCAGCTGCTGACATCAGCTTCAGATGATGTACTAGTCAGCATACTAGTGGCACATTTCTTCTACTGCAACACAATCCCATCAGAGGTCTTTTACCTGTTCCAAACTGGCAGGTGAGTATCTGATACTCTGAGGGTGTCATCCTGGCTGACTGCAGACAAGGATAGCACTTATGTTCCCTCTCCTTTGTGATTCAGAGGTTAGATAACAAGGTAATTTAAATAAAAGACAGCATGTATATATGACAATAAAACGTACAGTAATTTATTAATTTTTGCTATAGCTAAAGAACATTATTGCAATCTTGGTTAGACGATTCAGTTTTAAAATTGTCCCAAATACACCAAATACTTTCCATCTTAAATATTTAGAATTGGTATTCCTCATACAATCTTTAAATAAATTTAGTTTGAGACATTTTAAAATATATAGTTTATGACAATTCTATTATGAGAGTGAAAAGAGCACTTTAGTAATAGTGTTGTTGAATATTGGAATGTAAATCCCTGAGCTCCTTGTCTTATGAAGTAAGTCTTTTTGTGTGCATAAAATATAGTTCAACATTAAGTATTTTCTACAAAACTGGGGACAAATCCCAGTGTAATCTTTATACAAAGTTATTTCAGATGCCTAATGCCTGTAAAATTATAGGCTGTGCCTGATCCTAAAGTTGAGGGTCTTTCAACATTTCCATTATAAACCCAGTTTTTCAGGGGCTTATAGCTCAACCATAAAAATTTGATTCAGTATGAATCTTGGCATAAAAATATGTAGCCTGGAATATCTCTATGACCCATGCCTATATTTTCCATTATTGAGGCCCAACCTCTCTATGGGAGCAAGTTACATATGCAAAATCTGTGCTTGTGTTTTTATGTATACAAGGTATATTGCACAGGGACATCTGACTAGCTCAGGGGTGGGCAAAATATAGCCCACAAACCAGATCTAACCCACCAGGCAATTTCAGCTGGCAAGAGCCCATCAGTTAATTGCATCTGGCCCAGTCTGCTGCTGCCCCTGCTGCACTCCACGTAGGGTCAAGTCCCATCCACTCCCACCAGGGCAGCACGCTGCCCTCCCAACCTCATGCAGTGGAAGGACTCCAGCCCAGGGGCCAACCCTAGCCAGCACACTGTTTCTAGGCAGGGCTGCTGTTGTCACTGCTGCAGCCACCCGGGGGTGCTGCTCGGCTCCCCTGGCCTCCAGTGGCTCCTCCTCCTGTCACTGGTGCAGCACTCTGGGCAGCAGGCAAGGAGAAGCAGGAGCTGGGTGGGATCATGGAGCACAGGGCCAGGGCTAGGGCCAGGGCCAGCTCAACCACAGAGCTCACAGGCAACTGGTAGAAGGGGCACATGCCCTCCCTGAGATTGGCTCCCAACTTGGCACTGCTCAGGGCAGAGCAGGTTTTTTGCTGTGCGGGTCGGCAGCATGTCGGGGGTGAGCGGAGGGGGGTTGGGGGAGAAGGTGGCACTAAGCCATGGCACACAAGTATAGGAGTGGCCCACCCACAAATTGTGTCCCCACAGACTCAGGAAGCACATCACCCCTGGTGGAGCTTGTGCCCAACAGGGCGGTGGGAATGCAGCACCTGGGTCAGCCTGTGGGCCTCCCTGTGGCTCACATGCCACCAAGGGGAAGCCCCACGTGATGGAGCTGTTGGCCTCCCTGCTCTCTGCAGCCATGTGCAGCTCCCGGGACTCTGCTGGAAGTGACGGTGAGCCCCATGCAATGGAGCCAGGCCAGCTCAACCCTGCTCCCTGTTCTTGGTGGAGTCCCAGCAGCTGCATGTGGTGGCGGGGTGCAGGGCCAGGCTGCTGGCTCCATTGCATGGGTGCCAGGAGCTGCATGTGAGCCACAAGGAGCCCTGCATAATGAAGCCAGGCTGGCCTGGCCCTGCTCCCTGTTGCCACGTGCAGTTCCTGAAACTAGCCAGAGTGGCACACTGCCAAGGGGGTTTGCTTGCACAGGCCATGAGTGCCCCAAGGGCCCACTGCCTGTTGCTGCAGCCAGTGGTGGCAGGTGCTGTGCATCATTGAGGGGGCTCCCACACACACACATATACCCTCCCACATCCCTAACAAAACCCCCACAAGCCCCATACCCACACCCTACCACACCCCCACACCCTTCCCCATACATACCCACCCCACACACAATATACAAGAGGATGGCTATTTTGAGCTATTATGCAATTGCCTCTGTATACACTACGCAAAGACACCTAAAAATCAGGATAAAAATATTTTTTTTAAATAAAATTAAAATATGATATAGTAGATATTTGATTTTTAGTATATGATTTGTTTTATTCTGGTTCCAAGATGGCAACCCTCCCCACCACAAACAGTACTTCTGGAGGGAGGCAAAGGGAGGGTCTTTCAGTAGCAAAGGTCAGGGGTTAGGGTAGGTCTACTCCCAAGATGGTGAGCAGGGGGCAGAACTACCCTTGCAGTCCTTGATAGCAAACCAAAACTCATTAAACAGCCCTCCAGCCAAAATAATTGCCCACCCCTAGACTAGCTATATCTCTAACTACCCTATCTACGAAACAGGGTTAGGCAGTTAAAGGTGTAGACATTCATATTTTGTCTGCAATTTAGCCTGAGCACTAAAATAAGTCAGCATTAGGTGTGTGGCTTTATTTACAGGTGAGGAAAAAAAAAAAGGCAGCTTCACAAGGGAAACCAGACTTCTGAAAATGTATTCAGTAGAGATTTGGAGGTTAAGCTTATAAGAGACATCATGGGAGAGTCCTAGGACAGCTAAATGGAGGATGGGTACCTCCACAGCTAGACAGCATGTGGCTGTGACTGCTTCCTCAATGCAACTGGGGAAAAGATACGAAGCCCTGGCAGCACTGGAGGATGATGCAGCAGAGGAAGACGCAGGGGAAGACATGTCCGCAACAAACACCAGGCAGGCTGAGCAACAACAGAGCAGCCAGAGGAAGAGACATGGGGTCATCGTGGTGGGTGACTCCCTCCTGAAAGGCATGGAGGGTCCTATTTGTCAAGCGGATTCCACAGCATGGGAGGTTTGCTGCCTGCTTGGAGCCAGGAAATCACTCTGAGGATTCCCGACTTCATCTGGCCCTCTGATTACTACATCATGGTCCTCACCCATGTGGGCATGAATGATGTGGCCAGGAGTAGTCCCAACCACATCATGAGCGATTACATGGCTCTGGGGGCCAGGTGGTCTTCTCGTCCATCCTTTCAGTCAGCAGTCACCATCAGCATCAGGACACCTGCATCAGGGAAATCAACCTACGGCTCTGGAGTTGGTGCCATCATGTGGGTTTTGGCTTCCGCAGCCGTGATCCACACTCCCATGAGACAGGCACCCTGGGATGAGATGGGCTTCATCTCTCTTCTAAAAGTAAGAGTCTGTTCTCTTACAGGTTGACTGATCTCCTCTGAAGGGCTTTAAACTAGGTTCACTGGGGGATGGGGAAGCAAAGGATAAGGAGCATCTAGGATCAGTGAGCCACGAGCAATGGCTAACACCAAGTCCAGCAAGGCATTTTTCCTAGTGGGATCATATACCTCCTGTGTTAGGTGGAGGTCCTATATGCAGGTTAAGAACCTACGTGAGTGGTTAGATTTAGCTGACCGCTCCTCCCAGCAGATGTCAGGGTAGTTTAGGTCACCCATGACAACCATATCTCTTGACCATATGGTCTCTGAGAGCTGTCTGGATAATTCCAGGTCTAGCTCACCCTCCTGGTGTGGCAGTCTATAGTAGACCCCCACTACCAAGTCCCTTTCCCCCTGAACCCCCTTGTATCCTGACCACCAGTATCTTGGTTTGGCCCTCCTCTGATCCCATCTTGATTACAGAGGATGTATGTTGTTCCTTAACATAGAGCAACATTTCCCCTCCCCCACCCCTTTTCCCCCACTCGATCCCATCTGTACAACCTGTAACCCTTAATGCCTGCTGCCCAATTGTGAGTAGGGTCCCACAGGTTTCAGTTAGTCCAATCGGGTTGAAGTTGTTGCTTGCAAGCAGGAGTGCAGGTTCCTCCTGCTTATTCCCCATGCTCCTAGCATTAGTGTAGAGACACTTAAGCCCCTCAATGGGTGCCCTTGGTACGGGGGGCCGTCTTGATGTCTGTCAGGCCCCTTAGTGCTTACCTGAGCTGATCCAATGCAGGGGATGACCTGGTGGGGAATCTGCAGGTACAAGGTAACCTAAGGGATAGTGACCATTGATTGATTGAATTCACTATCTGGTGAAGGGTGGGTAAACTAACCAGCAGGGCTGAAGTGCTAGACTTCAGAAAGGCTAACTACAGTGTGCTCAGGAGATTAGTTAGTGGGGCGTTAAAGCTCAAGAGCATTGGCAAAATGGGGGTCCAGGAAGGGTGGTCGTTTCTTCAGGGAGAGATCCTACAGACAGAGAAGGAGACAATCCCATTGTGCATAATAGGGGGCAAAGGGGCCAAGAAGCCCTCTTGGCTGAACAGGTAAGACCAAGAAAGCCTAAGAAAGAGGTATGCAGGCTGTGGAAACAAGGGGTAGCTACTAAGGGAAAGTATACCTCCCTGGCTTGCACTTGCAAGGAATCAGTTAGGAAGGCCAAAGCAGGATTAGAACTTAGGCTGGTGACAAAAATTAACGACAATGAAAAGTCCTTCTTCAGGTATATAGGGAGCAAAAGGAAGGTGCTGGACAAACTAGGGCAATTGGTGACAGAGAGGGGAGACAAAGCTGAGCTCTTCAATGAGTTCTTTGCATCTGTATTCCTAGACACAGATCAAGACAAATCTCCCAGTTGGATCATAGATAGACACAGGAGGGACACCAGCCCACCAACTGTTAGCACAGACTTAGTGAAGGGGCACTTGGAGGGGCTAGATGTGTTCAGATCAGCAGGCCCATATGAACCTCATCCAAGGGTGCTGAAGGAATTGGCCAGTGTCATAGCAGAGCCACTGGCACAGCTGTTTGAGTACTCGCAGTACTCCGGTCAGGTCCCAGAGGACTGTAAAAGGGCCAATGTGACCCTGAAAAGATCCAGGCCCCTCAATCTCTCCTTGTACGGGTTTGAATGCAGGCCCCTAGCCATATGAGTGGCCCTCCTCTGAACCCTCTTCAAGGTTATCCACATCCCTGTTGAAGTGTGGCGCTCAAAACCTGGATGCAGTACTCCAACTGTGGCCTGACCAGTCCTGCATAGAGGGGAAGTATCACCTCCCTGGACCTGTTTGTCATGCATCTGTTCTAGAAGTGGAGGAGGGAGGAACCGGGAAACTGTAGGCCAGTTACTCTCACCACTATCCTTGGAAAATCTCTGGAAAAAAATCATTAAGGATCATATTTGTGGGAGCCCAGCAGGGGAAATAATGCTGAAAGGAAATCAGCACAGATTCATTACAGGTAGATCCTGCCTGACTAACCTTGTTTCTTTTTATGACCAGGTCACAAAATGCTTAGACACAGGAGTCAAGGTAGATGTCATCTACCTAGACTTTAAGAAGGCCTCTGATACAGTTTCTCATTCTGTTTTTGTAAATAAACTGACAGGCTGTGATGTAGATGATTACATGGTCAGGTGGGTGGCAAATTGGCTTAGGGGTTGCACCCAGAGAGTGGTGGTGGACGGGTCAATATCAACCTGAAAAGATGCGGGCAGTGGAGTCCCACAAGGCTCGGTCCTTGGTCTGGTACTATTCAATGTCTTCATCAGTGACTTAGACAAGGGCATGGAGAGCACCCTGTCCAAGTTTGCAGATGATACCAAATTATGGGGCAAAGTTAACATGCCAGAGAGCAGGGAATGGATCCAGGTGGATCTGGACAGTTTGGAAAAATGGGCAGAACGAAATAGGATGCAGTTCAAGAAAGACAAATGCAAAGTGCTGCACCTGGGCGAAAAGAATCACCAACATACTTACAGGCTGGGGGATGACCTTCTCAGCAGCACAGCAGTGGAGAGGGATCTTGGAGTCATAGTCAACTCCAAGATGAACACGAGTCATTAATGTGACAAAGTGATCAACAAGGCTAACCACACTTTATCATGCATTGGCAGATGCATGACGAATAGGTCCAGGAAGGTGATGATTCCCCTCTATGCAGGACTGGGCCACAGTTGGAGTACTGCATCCAGGTTCTGAGCACCGCACTTCAAGAGGGATGTGGTCAACCTTGAGAGGGTTCAGAGGAGGGCCGCTAGTACGGTTAGGGGCCTACAGGCAAGGCCATACGAAGAGAGATTGAGGGGCATGGATCTTTTCAGCCTCCGCAAGAGAAGGCTGAGAGGTGATCTTATCTTGAGGCTGCCTATAAATTCATCAGGGGAGGGCAGCAGGGAATAGGAGATGCTCTATTACCCCCGGAGTAATTAGGAACAATGGCCACAAATTGACGGACAACAGATTTAGGTTGGACATTAGAAAGAACTTCTTCACAGTAAGGATTGCCAGAATCTGGAATGGGCTTCCAAGGGAGGTGGTGGTCTCCCCTACCTTGGGGGTCTTCAAGAGGAGACTAGAGAAGCACCTGGCTGGGGTCATCTAACCCCAGTGCTCTTTCCTGCCCAGGGCAGGGGGTCAGAGTCAAATGACCTACTGAGGTCCCTTCTAACCCTAACATCTATGAATAAAAATAATATCACTTTACTAAGTTCCTATGATATAAATGGACGTGGTTCATTTAGCAGATGGAATCTTTTGTCCATGTTCCTCTTCCAGTCCAGGTCACTAGCAAGTAAAATTTGCAGCATGTGAAATGAACAGATTCCAGCAATAGCATTTGGAAGAATAGTTTTACCAGGGTCTTTGAACTCAGTCCTGCTCGGGAGGAAGAAAAGTGTTCATGAATGAGAGGCCACATCTGTGAGAGAGCTACTCTTGGGCAAAGGAACACAGTAAATTGAGAGACAGGATTTGATCCTAGAACTCTGGCAAACAACATGCAAGTCTGGCAAGAGAAAAAAGGGCAGGCTGGCTGACTATTTTAGCCAAGTGCACGTGTGCTACTGCCTGCAGCTCACAACTGCTGAACTAGGCAGTGGGAGCAGACAAGGACACGGGCAGGCATCTTCGAGTAAAAGAGGATGCAAGGAGCAATGTTGAAGTTCAGTGTTCAAATTTCTACCACCCTGAAAATTCAGGAATATTCAGGTCCTGGTTTCTCCTTTAGGTACCTCTCTATTTTTGCTGCTCCCAACCTTCACCAGAAATAAGTAGCTTCCCAGCCTCTACCACAAGTAGTTCTGCAGCACTGCTGCAATGAAGCACCCTAAATAGTTATCAGGAAAGCTATGATTAAGACTGCCATTCTCTCTGCAGACCTGGAGGGGAGAAACGAGAATTATTCATGAAACAAAGTTACGGTTCTGAAGCACAACAGTGTCTAGTTTCAGACATGTACATTTCTACTCTCTTCTGATATCTACAAGTCACAGCATAGGTCACCTTGTACAGCTTTTATACTGCTAAATGTTTTTGCCACTATGCTAGGCACTGCGTGAATATGTAGCCCTTCTTACACAGAGCTTATGCTCCCTATTTAAAAGGCAAGAAGTGCAACACATGTCCTATTTGAGTGTCACACTTCTAGTGTAGTATCAGGGAGGGATGACTGATAATATTGTGATCAAGCATGTACAACTTGCTGCTTAATATGATCACAGGCTGCACAACTTGAATATTCAAATCATATTAAAATAAGCAGTTTTAGGGCCAGAGGAAACTTTTTTTAAGGTACTTTAACTTCTGCTTCTTTCTGTTCTTCTATTAAGCCACTGCCTATTTTCATTTTTTAAGCAATAACCTGTTTCCATTATTTGCATGGATTCAATTGGGGGCACTGACAATGGAATTAGGATCCCTGATCAGGCGTTGTGTGCCAAGTCACAAGCAAGATATTTTTTCCATTGTTTTTGGGGCTGCCCCCTTGTCAGCAACTTTTCCCCAAGCTATGCAATGTTAGTCTCCCCTCCTGCCTCTGCTGGGAGGCTTCCATACTCTGGAGTGTACTGGGGTCACTGCCAGATGGCTCATGCCCTGCTCTTTATTTGTGGCTTGCAAAGACATTTTAATAAAATGTACAGACTCTTTACTACTCACATTTGACATTTGGGTCTCCACCTTATTTAGATACATATCAATAGACAGCATCTCCCTATTGAGGAATTCTGAATCCACTTCCAGAATTCAGATTCTTTCAAAGACTACTTAATCAGCAGGTATCCTGGTTTTCCCCGATTAAATAAATAAATAAATCACAAATTCCCTGATAAACCCCCCAGATCCACAATTCAAATGAAATGCCACTATATATTTAGGTATTGTTTGAACCCAGTGGTTTATTGATATATTTACAAGTTTAAAGCAATTTGGAAGCCTACCAGTGCCTCAATCACTATAGTAAAATAAATTCTAAGTACCTATATATTTTGGTATTTGATTTTGGGTTTTTCATCATGGAAAATCAGAGCTCCCTCTGCCCCTTAGCTCACCAGGATACAGGTCCAGGCCCCTCACTTCCAAGCCACAGGCCCCCAGCCCTGCTGGTGCCCCTCGCTCCCTACCTACAGCTCCCTGGGCCCTGCTGATGCCCTTCACTCTCCACCCACTGTCTCCCAGTTCTGCTGGTGCCCCTCACTCCCCAAACACAGCACCCCCACCCCCCCCAGCCTTGCTGGTGCCCCTGGCACCCCATCCACAACACCCTACACGCTCGAGCCCTGCCGAAGCAAGTCCCCAGCTTCCAGGGCTATAGGGCCAAAGGCCCAGGCCTGCATTG
>NW_005842153.1:838230-841178 GCF_000455745.1 Alligator sinensis | reverse complement strand
GCCCCCCCTGCCACTCACAAGAAAGAGCAGCTGCTGCAGCAGAATGGAGTCCTCCTCCCCACTACGAGCAGCACAGCCAGAGCAGAGCCCATGGAGTGGCAGGTGCAGGCTCCCCACTGCAGGCTCGGGTCAGGGGTGCAGCTGGCTCCCTGCCTCTGTGTACACTCCAGGGGGGAACAGGGGACCCGTGCTTCCCAGATTTGTGCACTGGGCAGGGGCAGGCTGCCCACTGTTGGCTCGAGCTCTCCACCCTGCTGCCCTCCCCTAGGTCCTCTGCAGCCCAGCAGATAGGACCTGGCATGGCAGGGCAGAGGGGGGCTGGGCAGGGAAGCTTGTTGACAATGCCATGAGACCTGCAATGCCCTGGCAAGGCATCCTCTGCCTGTCCCAGAGCAGCAGGGACAGCAGCGTGGGATTGGGCCTCTCACTGGTCCAGGGCGGGTAGGGAGAGCATCACCAGGGCAGCATGGGAGGGCAGCAGGGAGGGGAGTCCAAGCCCTCAACGGGCAGCCTGCCCCTGCCCCATGCATAGATCTGGGGGTCATGGGTCCCTGTTGTCCCCCCAGAAGTGGGTGCAGTGGCAGGGAGCCCCAGCCCCAGCTCTACTCAATTCCTTCCCTCCCTCCCTATGGGGGCCTCAATTCCGCACCACAACCAGAGTTACCTGTGGAAGCTGCTCTTCAGGCTGCCTAGAGGCAGCACGACGCGCCTTGCCTCTCCGTCCTCCTCCTGCTCTCTCCAGCCCCTTGCAGGATGGAACTCTGCCAGCCTGCACAGAGTTCTTTGCAAAAGAATAAAATCCACGTATTTCTATGTTAAAAATCCACATTTTTCTCCAGTAAAAAGGGAAAATCTGCAGTTTTCCCCCATTTTTCTGTGAGAAACAGAAACCCCAGATCCCTACTTATCAGAAAAATAAAATATTTTAACAAGTCGTCAGAGCTGGGAATTATATAAAAGTAAAACCAAGAGTCAGGCATGATTTTTTTTCTTTAAAATGTTCAAAAGAACACTTTCCTATACTTAGCAATTGATTGTAACCTGCTGATTAATATATAGTTTCAGAGTTTCCTTATATTTTCTTTTGCCTTTTTCCTTCTTTTTGTGCCATTATCCTTTTAGCTTTTATTTGTTGTTACACTAAGTTGAATGGCTTAATATAAACCATTTCATAGTGGCAGTGAAATGGCTAGAACCTCTGTAGCACCACAGACTAATCTTTATTAATCACTAGTTTATTTTAAAACGCTATGAAAATGAGAAAGACTGATTGAAATTTGTATATTCTTTTTAATATTATAGCTTCAAACAAGTGATATATTGCAAGATATGTCAGACAGTCAACCTTCTCAGACAAGGGGAGTAATTACTCATTGTAACTGTTGAAACGCATTCATATTTAAATCAAATTATAACCATGCTAGACTCTCTTAATTCTATTAACACCTAGTTTCACATTGAGGATCTTTTGTAGCAGCTGTTATTTGATAAGTCAGACAAAAGTTATAGAATACACTTATAAAGATTCACTTGAGGTGTTTCTTTTATATGAAATGTATCATAATTAGTATTATGGTACTACCAACACAGTCCAGCTAAGATAAAAGTGCTAACAAACTTTGCATTTGATACAGAATAAAACTCCTTCCCCAAAGAGCTTACACTGTCTCTAAGCAGAAAGAAACATCTAAAACATATGAGACAGAGGGTGTTTCCCTATCCAGGGAGTATTTTAAAGGTTTTATAAAGAGTATGCCAAAGACTGCATCATTTTGAAATTCTGTAATCATATTAATGTATTAAGATAATTGATCTCTTGGAGTCCTCTCAGTAAGAAAATGATGCACACGTCAAATAGTATCTCAATGCATGTATAGAGTACATGTATCTGTATATTTATAAAGTTAATCATTGCAGTCTAATGTGTCAACTCATAAGGCTAAATTCTCCATTCTGATTCAGAACTTATTCTGAGCGCAGAACTTTTATTAATGTCAGTGGATGTTCCACACATGGAACAAGTACATAATATGCATCAGCGGTCTGCTCTGTGAATTGCAAGGAAGAATTTTGACCCTAACCTTTTGAGAGTACTATGTGGAGTTATGTTTAAAAGCACTATTTCAAAAGAGTAAAAACACTCCTGGGTAGAAGATTACAGGAAATCTATATTCAAAATAAGATTGGTTTGGGCAACCTTACCTTGGCTTACCAAGCAAGCATTTCCACTGATGCACATAAATAAGTGCTACTTAGTATGAGTTTGGGTGCAATTGTGGAACCGTAGCATTCTTCTTCTGACAAACAGATAAACACAAGAACTTTAGGCAATTCACAAATTACGTCCATTAAAGAGCACTCTCCAAACAACCAGCATGGTGGGACAGCTTTCTCTGACTTACTTCAGTGTGAGTTTTGTCCCATGAAAAGACATGACTTTGGATCGTGTACATGCAACTCTGCTAAACAAAAACATTGGACCAAGCAGGCTGTTGCCTACAAAAGTTTATGCCTCTGAATCAATTTGTAGGGTGCCACCCCGACCTGCTTTCTGCCTGATTTCAGACTAACAGTTAGCTACCTTACTTTAGTCTCTATTATTGCACAAAGAATCTATTCATTCTGAATCAGTATTTTGTTCTTGCATTTAAATGGGCAAGATCTAAAGTACCTAGGTTAGGTGTTCAAGTCCCAAATCCCTGAAATTCTGTAAAAGTTAGGTGTCTAAATGCATAAGGCAGTTTTTAAAATGTTACCCAAATGTTTTAAAGTTTATTTTTATCTGCTAAAGAAGTTTCAAATAAAGTTTTCCTACCCTTAACAGAAAATAAATGTATCATCTAGCTCACGGCTGTCTAACTGGTGTGGACTGCAGGTCTCATGGCCCATGAGGAATCAAGATGCAGCCCACATGGAATTAAGATGATCCCTCCTAGCCTCCCCTCTCC
>NW_005842153.1:816462-838199 GCF_000455745.1 Alligator sinensis | reverse complement strand
TGCTGAAGCAGCAGCTGGGTTTTCGGGACTCCCCCTCCGGCCTCTAGTTTCTGCTGCATTCCTCCACCCCAAGGAGAGGGATGGGCCACAGCAGTGCAGTGCTGCATAGCTCACACTGCCAGAGGAGCTGGCAGCCTAGAGTTTGCATGCGGCATAGTATAGCGGTTAGGCAGCCAAAGCTGTCCATACATACAGTGGGGAGGGGGTTTGGGGGGGAACATCTGTGTGCAGTGTGGAAGGTGGAGGAGAGGGAATGCCCATAGGTGGGCATAGCATGGCGTGGATCCTGGGGGACCTGTGACCCCCATAGCATGTGGTGCCCAGCTGCTGACGTTGGATAACCCTAGTCTAGTTAAAGAGGAGCTAGTTTTAAATATAAAGAAAGAAAAACAAGTTCAAAACAGTTTAGTTTGAATGGTTGTTTTTTTGTTTTTTTAATTACTTTAAATACATTTCCCAACTGGTATATAACAGTGTGTCTGTCCCATTACAGTGGAAATGCACTGCTCTATAAAAATAATGCCAAAAATAAGACAAATGGAGAGGAAGTTTAAGGGTAACAAGAGATTAAAAAGTGGGAAGTGTGGCCAAGACTATAACTGCAGGAAAGTTGCTGGGTGATGAGAACAAATGTAACTTTTGCAAACATAAAAAGATAATTTCCAGTAAATCTACAGTAATTTAATTTTCAAAAAACTAATGCTCTCAATACTCTGCCACGAAATCTTTTTTTGGCTAAAATGCTAAATGCAAGTAAATCAGGAAATCAGTAAACGATATGTTTAAACTGTAGTGAAATTAAAGGCATTGCCTTCCTTTTTGGTATAAGGTGCCCATAGCATCATGCATCACTGTTTTATATACAAATCTGAATCCTCCACTTGCACTTAATTGTAAACCATTATTCTCAGTCAGGGTACATTAAACACATTTTAAGCAGATGTTTGCATCAAAATTTATTACTTGCCAATCTGTATATCATTAAAATGAAAAATCAATATGTCCAATTCATGCATCAACAGAAGTTGAATGTTCTAACTGTCATTGTGGATGACATATAATTATAGAATAATGATTTACAAAGTTCAAATCATATCTCCTGCAAAGGGCAGCAAACAGTAGCAATATAAACTTTTTTGAACAGGACACCACAGCACCATTTTGTAACTAATAACACCTATGCAGCCAAATAAAACGCTATATTTAATAACAGTTATTTACTTATAGCTACACATGAACGTGAAGATTATGTTCAGTTGATGAAAGAACATGCAGCTTTATGTTACTGGGTTGCATCCAGGTTTTTATTTAAAACAGGAATACTGAAAATAAGAACTTCAAAAAAAATGTGACAGGCTTTCTGTTCTGGACCATTAATTTTTCAAGTCAGATTGAACTATCATTTAATTGGATCCTGATGCTAAAACTTGGATTCCACATTAAAAGCTTGAAGCTAAAGCATATATAATAATTTGTTATGCTGAGCTATTCATCCTAAAATGTCAAGCAAAAATAAGACAAACTCAAAATAAAGTTAGTCTACCTTCTGCGATGACACAAAGTTAACAACACAGAGAAATACAATCTTTGTGCTGGCCAAGAAACAAAGCCATTAGTGTTTCCGCACACACACACACACACACACACACACACACACACACTTGCCATTAAATTAAACATGAGTTAAAATTAACACAAAATAACAGGGAGTACTGTTCAGCAGAAATCTCACTTCCAAAGTATTGGCAAAAAAGACTGCACAAGAAAGCCAAGATTTTCAAACGCAGCTAGCAATTTTAGGTACCCAACTTCAGACTATAGAAATAGGGCCAATTTCCAAAGACAGAGAACTAGGCACTTCGTGAAAATCAAGCCCTCTTGAAGGTGTTTCACGTTTAAAAATCACTAGTACTTTGAAAACTCTTGATGCATGTGGCAAACATAAGAAAATTCCTCCCTCCTGAAAATAAGAAATGTCCTTTCCCCTGATGTTAAAATTGTGCTTCTACTCTTCTGTTTCCTTCTCTCAATTCATGAGAGAGATCAAAATGAGGATTACAATGCACCACCTCTTGAGCTTCAGCTAGTACCTGCTAGATTTGTTCCCTACTCTGCAGACTAGATCCAGAACACTGTCACGGGGACACATTTTCCACAACTACTCTACGGCAAGCTTACTAGCATCAACAGCATCCACAAAAAGGAGATAGATTCTACCAGGTTTATTAGCGGCACTACTGTATTTACTTGTATACCACGTGTGTCTTTCCCCCAAAAAATTAGCCATCCATTACTCGTGTGTTTAAGCAAGGAGGCCAATTTCCTTACCAGAAGGCATGTATGAGGATATTGTAATGACTGCCAGGGGTTGCACTGCCTGCCTGAGCCCATACAGGACGGGCAGAGTCTGATTTCCAGTTACTCATCCCCTCTTTCAAGCTCCAAAGCTCAAGTTTTAATCCTGTCACAGGATTAAATTGGAAGCAGCTTTTGGAGTTGGCCTGTCACAGGATTAAATTGGAAGCAGCTTTTTGAATTGAAAGGAGGGGGTGAGTAACGCATGTGCCTGAGAGCATTCATCCACAGTGAGTCCATGCTGTGGCAGAGAAAGCCCTGAAAAAATGTATTTTTCTTCATTCTGTTTTCCCAAAGCAAGGTGCCTTATTTTGGGGTGTGCGCTATGCAAGAAAATACAGTGATCCTGCTGACCAGAAAGAGAGAGAAATAATGAGCCATAACACTGAAAGCATCCTGGTTGCTCTTGCTGTTGGATTTTTTTGCATGACCCAAGAGATCACCAAAATTATTTTCATGCAAATTCATTCATTTCATTGAAATTATTTGCAGTATTTTCATAAAATGCATCAAGAACCATAGGAGATGAAAACTAAAGTTTTACATGACTCAAAACCTGTAAGCCCTTGTTTCTAATGGGAAATACATCTTGGGAAGAGGGTTACAATTTTTGGTCATCTGTAACATTTCAAAATTGGGGAGCAGCAATGGGGGACACATTGTTCCGATTACCATCTTGCCTCCTGCCTAATCACATTCATTCCAATCTGATCCTAGTGGCCTTCAGATCAAGAGCTTACAGATAGAGTCAATGACACCTTCTTTCAAAATCTTAGTTTTACTTTGCAAATAGTACACAATGCTAGCCTCTCATTTTAGCAATTTAAAAGAATGGCTCTTAACATTCATACTGGAACTGAATAGTAATGCAAGACCCCTATCACCCCATTGAAAGGGGTTCCATAATATAAGTACTATTTCAATATTTTTGTTATTGAAGAAAAAAAAAGTTCTCTTAAGGCATAGCATCTCTGGAAATCAGATCACTTATTTAATTAACAAAATTAGGCACCTATTTTTGTAGCTTGAATTTTCAATTTCTACTTAGTCTAAGAGTTAGGTTGACTGACCTAAAGAATTCTTATTACTACTTTTCATTTCTTCCTGTCATGTCACAGGCTACACATGTAAGTGGACAGAAGAGTATTTTTACACATCTTTATTACAGGTGATCTTGAGAAATTCGCATCGAAAGTAGAGCCGTCCTCAGATACCGAATTGTTATTCTACCTTATACTTCAAACAAAAAGATTTTCAAACAGTGTGTGTTGAATTAGCACAATCAGTTTCTTTTATTTCAGCAAGAATGTGAAGACAGGCTTAAGTCTCAAAAACATTAGTAAAACACTTTAAATTGAATCAAATGTATAATCCCTCTAATAAATATAACAACTCAATGATTTAAAACCCCTAGCTTAAGTAAAGATTTTTTTTTTATATCAGAATGCTACCCGGGCATTATAACCTTAAAACGCAACGATATACTAAAATTGAGATTTTCATTGAATAGAAACAGTCTTTCCTCACATTACTATTAAATGCAAGATGATCTGACCTTGAAGGAAGAATATAATTGATAAATTTGAAATAAGCAGGGAGAACTGATAAATGATAAAACAACAGATCAAATTGCTGTTTCCCTGCTTTGTTCATAAACATAGGGAACAATTCTCCACTGCCTTACAACGTGCATAGTCATTTAAATCCAAGTGTAATATGGATGGTGTAAACATTACTAAATCAGAATAGAAGCATTTTGCAGCCATTTTACATAATCTCAGATTCCTAACAGTCAAGGCACAAAGGTAGAAGGTGGTGGCGGGTGGAAATTAGCTTGTTTCTGATAAGTTTTCCCCTCTTTTTAATATTGAATGGTGAAGTATTGAAAGGCTGAGAGAGAGAGAGAGGGACGTTTATTGTTTTATATAAAGAAAAATACATTGCAAACTCAGGTGTCATCTGCCCTTGAAGATTCAATGGCAGCTGAGGAGCTAGTGAAATAATACCATCACACAAAACAAGACACTGACAGCTAAACAAGGGAGAAGGGGGGATTTTTAGGGAGAGACTGTTGAAGATGCTATCCAATATTCATTTTTATTAACATTATGTTTAAAATCAATGACAAATCCAAAAAGGAACTTAGGTGCTCCAATGCTAATTGTCACAATGACAAATTTTTGGCGCCTGGTTTCTGGAGTTGGATCAACATCCTGAATTGGGCACCTAAGTCCCCTATACAGTACATGGGGAGAGTCCAGTGATTCAGAAGGGGAATCAGAACAGGCACCAAAAATTGAACCTTGAAGCACTTAAACTAGCTAGTGGGAAACATTGATAAATACTCAGCTCAAGGCTACATAGAATTGGCTATATCAGATCAGAAATTAAAGCCTGGAACCTCTTGTATGAATTAGGTAGTCAACCTGTTCCTTTGGTCTTACTTTTCTTTGAGACACGAGGAGGAGAAGGTAGTGGTTGTGACGATGCCTCCATCCCACTGCCAACCTCACACAAGCTGAGTGGGTAGAGTATTCAGGCTGTGGCAGGTCTGGGTTCTATTTCTCCTTAGGAATGAGTTGATTCAAACCTGTATTCCTTACCCTCATAAGCAAGTGCTCTCAACACCTGGCTATAGGCAGTTCTTGGACAGAGGGAGGGAATCTCTCCTCTGTTGAAACTTTCATGCTGTTGGGAAAACAATTCAAGATTTATTGGACCAGAGAGGGGGAACAAAAGGAAGCAGATGCATAATGGTAGCCCTACACCCTGGGCAAAGATGGCAGTACTTAGAACAGTAGTGGCTACTGAGCTGTTGACAGCAGCAGCTATTTTTGCACCCCACCCCCCACCCCCCTCCCTCAAAAGTGGCACCTGGAATGCTTCAATGGTCACCACCCCCCCACCTTCCCTGCCACCCTAGTTATCCTACTGAGAGCGAACATCACTCTGTAGGTCAGTGGTTAGGGTTCACTCTTTGTAGAAGAGGAGGAGAGACTTGGATTCTCCTCTCTCCTTCAAAGACTGCTTATGATTTTAATATTGAACAATCATTTGATAAAATGCAAGAATAGTCCTTTGGAAGAAAGACCAACATTCATGAAGACGACAGTTGATATTTTAAGTCTCGCACCTACTCAGGCAGAAAAGGGCATAAGACCAGGTCTCTAAACAAGTATTCTAATAATTAAGCTATTGAATAAAAGGGGAGCACCACTGCTACCCCCTTCTCTTTTTCTGGCCATATTTTGAGAGTAGACATGGTCACTCATTCCTTTTTGTCAAGAGCTCATTCCTGTACGTGTGAAAGATGACGAGGATTTAGGTGGAAGAACTCCTAATTTAAAGATTTCAAACAGGCTTGAACATGACATAGACAATGAGCTGCTCATACCTGTCAGGACAGAAGCAGTTCAGAGAAGGGCAGGAGCAGAGCTTCAGGCCAATTAGTTATGCCAGGCATGGTGGGCCTAGGCCCATCAAGAGAACGATAATCTTCTCTCAGTCAGGGAGGCCTCTAGAAGTATAACAGATTTTTTGGGTCAACAAAAGAGAAAGCTGCAATGGGAGTAATGTTCATAGGCTAATAAAAAAGGGTCCAAGTGAGGACCCCAAGCAGAGCACACTGGCCAGCACTCACTGTCCCTCAGTCCAAGGAGCCTGTGAATGCCACCCATTAAAACTCTGCCTGGAGACATGCACAAAGGAGTGATAAGAAGAAGCAGAGCTTCAGGTAACTGGTCAAAAGCAGCACCCTTGTTTGGACCTTCCACAGCATTTGAGAGTAAATATCGCTCAGTCATTAAGATGTGAAGCAAACAACAGCACATGTGGGGACTTCTCCCTTTGCTGCTCTGGCTAGCTAGAAGATGCAGGCCACCTATTTGCCAGCTACATTCAGTGATAAGGCTTCCTGAATCCCTCATGGCCATGCACAATACTCTACATCCTGCTACTGAACCGTCAAGACACTTAAACTAATATGCTTAGCTTGATTTTCTATAGAAATGTATTTGTATTAATAGATAGCTGAGATACTGAAAAAGTGCATGTGCTAAGAGATTTAGGTACCTACCAAGTCTGAGGGAGTTTGAGCATTGTACCCTTAGACTTGGGTACTTACATTCTACCCACATCCTTTTACAAATTGTAAGCCTTAGACCATTAAGAAATAAGAACTTCCATAAAGTTTGAAAGCACACACACAACCTCAACAAAGACAAGAGTTGACAGCAAATGTTACACCCAATAAAAACTCCACTGGCAGAACCAGAAATACCTGATATTTCACAGAGAGCATGGAAAGCCACATGTGTACACACACAAACACATGACTGTAGGGGGAAAAAAAAAAAGAGTCAGCTCTTAATGTATCAAAAGAACAAGGTCAAAAATCCAATAGTTTTACAAAATTGTTTACATTCTATTCTGGAAGAAAATTTCTGAAATTATTCTTCTGTTTATGGTTTGTAAAAATTCTATCTTCAGGACTTTAGTTTTTGTCTTAGTTTAACATGGGAGTTAAAAGCTCTTATCAACTTGAAGAGAAAAAAAGTTACAATTGCTAAAATGGCCCCTTAGGCCTACAGCTGCCATACAAAGGGCTTGTGACTGAGAGGCATGCTGGGAAAAATTCCTACAAAAGCCTATACTGGGAAGAGTTAACAGGTGCCAGAAAGTCAAAGAAAAGCACTGCTTTTGTTAGTGGGCATTGCTCTAGGCAGCAGGTAGAGACACATAAAGCTACAGTCACCTGACACTTCCCATTATAACATGGGTGTTTATAATTCTGCCAAGACTTATAACTAAGCGGACTGTAGAATGTCAGCCTCACCTTAACTTTCCAGAAATAAATTCAATCTAAGGTACTTTGATCATTTTGCAAAAATTGTTAGGAAAACACATGTTGTTTTGTCCATTTTAGAAAAACAAAACAATATCTCCCCCCGCCCCAAACTTACAACCACTGCACTGAAAGCTTTTTGCACTTTGGAACAGGCACTTGCAATTTGGTATAGACATCCCCAAACATCTGCACTGTAGGTCTAAACATTCTCATCTACCATGTGACAACTCACCTGGTTCCACAACAGAGTTTGTTTTTCAGTCTGTTCTTTTTTCATAAAAATCTTATCATTCACATAAATGAAAAATTCCATTCAAGTATTAACAAATCTTATGCATAATCTGTATTTATTACTTTTAAAAGTCACATGTGTGTTTTATCAACCACTTGTTTTGCTCAAATTTCAAGAAATATTTTATCTCATGGTATAATACCTGCTACTTCCTGATATAAGGTTGTCTGGCACTTTTTCTATTGGAAGATTTCCCATACTTTATTTCTCCGTGCCACTAATATTGGAAATAAGTTATCACACATCTGGAGCCAATAATGATTATATTGTTAATGGTCTTTCCCCAACTCAGCTATCTCCTTTGGATTGTAACACAGTAGAACCACTGTGGGTCTACAGGTAGCCTAGTGTTTGTTATTTTGAAAAATTATATTTGTTACGATCCCTTAAAATACTGTTTCCTTAGGGCATTCCCATTACACTTCCAGGAAAATTCCAATTCACTTGCACCTTTTCCAGTAATGACAAACCCATCTTTAAATATTTTCCTTAATTTAAATAGAGCAAAGTGCCACTGGTAGGGTAGCTTCCTCTACATAATTTCTCATTTCTTCAGTGATATTTCTTTTTAAACCTTCCCCCTCCCCCTTTTCTTCATAAATGTAATCTTGTCTTCAGGGAAATAATATTTTTAAATCATTATAAAATTTAAGAGTTACAAAATTAGGCATTCTGCTGCTAAGAAACACTTTTGCAACTTTAATCCTGCTCTCTGGTATGTATTAAGCATCATATTTATCTTTAATTATATAATCACCTACAATATTTTTCCAATATTTTAGGGTAAAATATGGAGCAAATTACCAAAATATGGAATACCCACACTTTGTTTTACTTCTGCTCTAGCTAGCAGCTTCTACTGGCTTTCCACTTTAAGGACAATTTTAAAAGGTTTTCTTATGATATAAATAAAGAAACAACTTTTGTCAGCTTTACAAATGGGGAGCTGCCTAGGTTACACAAGGAGTTGCAAGTTTGGAAAGAGGGCTCTGCCTAGGTTTTGCGGAGCAAGGATTTCCAAGCTACCTACTACAGTTAATTTAGGCAATCCATTCTCCTCTCCATTGCAATTAGTTCAGGCTCTCTCACCCCTGTCTTTACAAAGGATTTCATAGCTACTGTTCCCAAGGAAGATGTTGACAGAGGTAGCAGTAACTACTGCTATGAATTGCTCTAGTTTTCTTCAGATCTTTTCCCTCCACTTGTAAAGGAAAGAATCCTGAGCCCAGCTGCTCAGGATTTCACTGTTATTTTCTCATAAGGGCAAGTGAGAAGGTTAGGCTGTCACATTTTGTCTACAGGAGAAGAAGGTTGCACTCACCCTTCCAAGCTATAGAAAAACCAAGAACTCAGGACCTGCCCTCCTTTATCTTTCTTCCCCTTCTGTAAATAATGTAGTAGTCCAATTTCCTCACCACTGCCCTACACCTTAAGAGCCCCTCTCTGCTCCTTACAAGGGAAGATTCTAAAGTTAGAGAACAGTCTCTTTTTCCTCTTACCTGATATTGTTACTACTGCCTAGATGTTATCAAGGCATTAGAAGCCTATAGCAAAAGTAATGATGTTCAATTAAGCAGTCTGCTACCAAGCAATCTCAGAAGAGAGCCTAACATGTATTTTAAGGTGTTTTCCCACCCAAACAAGCAAAATGCAGTTTCTGTTCATGCCAGATTTCACTAAAAAAAACCCACAGTGTTGTTCCTATTGTAGTACAGTCCGTAAAATGTGTGTTAGAGAGAATAAAACCAAAGCAACAAAAAAAACTGTTATCCAAAAGCCTTATGCTGCTTTCTTGGCACAAAGCAAGTGTTTGTGATTTGCAAGTTCCTAACAACTGAGATTATAATAAAAGCACTAACAACCATTCTTATTAGCATATATCATACTACTTCTAGTCACCAATGTTAAACTCATTCTAAATTTTAAATGAAGCACAGAAGATACCTTTGTGACTGCTGATACTACTTGATACACTCTGGAATCTATTCTTCTTACAAAGACCTCAGTAGTTACTCTATATTATGGTAATCCATCAGCTGCAAAATGTTCCTACATCTCCTGGTCTCTCTGCTAGAAAGCAGAGAGGACAATACATTTAAAGTAACTCACTAAGTAAGAATGTTCATTCTGAAGAATCAGAAAGAGGAAAAAAAAAACACCACCTAATTTAGGAATCCTTGTCCAGTGGAAACACAAATAGCAAGTTTCAAAATGGCATCTTTAAGACTACATCTACTTTTCTCTGCTAAATTTAAAGGGACAGTATCCCTTCCCCCAAAAGATATTTTTAAGACTATGTTCTTTAATAAAGGCAAAACTAGATGGGGAAAAGTCAGTAGGAGCAATATAGTCTAGAAAAATAAGGTGTTTTTTCAGCAGCTTGTCACTGTAACACAAAATGGAAAAAGCCACAAAACCAATAGAAGGGGGAAAGGACATAGTCAATGTGAAATGAGCTGAGGTTAGATTGATGAATCTACAACAGCTGATTCTCTAGACACATACTGCATGGTGGAGTATTCTGCCTCATTAGAGATCTATGGAATAAGTATGGGGTGATTGCAGGAGCCCTGGGTGTACCCTGTTAAGCTTAAATCAGTACAATCAGCAAAAACAGTAGGAGTTAAGTTTGCTTTGAGTAGCACTGAAGTGCAATTGAGGGAGAAGTTTATTAACTAACAGGACTTTTGACAGCAAAGCTATAGTAATACTATGCTGATTCTCAGAAGAAGGTGAATAGTGAAGATCAGTGTAAAGGAGAATGCTCTTAGTAGAATTTCAGATACTGTTGCCTCCTGAAACTTGGGTTTTGGAGGTATAAAACGTGGTCTTCTCTATGATTCTCATAAACCCCTCTTCCCTATAAGAAGCACTGACTAATGAATGCCACACGGAAAATCTCACTCTCTGTTTTTTCTGGACTTAACCTCAAGTCCGTATCTCTTTTAGAAACAAAGACAATTTCAACCTCCATTTAGACCGCTCAGTGTAGATTTAATTTTATTTTGGTAGGTGTTTTTACTTTTCCTAACCTGGATAGCATTCCAACTTGGTACTTTATTTTATCATATCACATTCAGTTTCCCAGGGCTTTCTAACATGCAATCCGAACAAGCTAGAAATGCAGCTTTATCAGATTGCCATCATGTCATCAAGAGCTGTTTCATCTATCTTATCACATTAAACCTGCCATAAATATGCATAACAGATCACATCATAAATTCAATCAGGATAAATATTTTCTAAAAGCCTTTAGTATTTTCTGTAATGGATGATGCCAGAACTGATTCATGTAATAGTAAAATTTGCAAAGCAGCATTCAGCTGGTGAAGTAAATTTACTGTTATGTTTCCAAGTGAAACACTTTTTAAAAGCACTGTATAATAAAGAGCCAGCTCTTTGACATGGTATATTACAGTGAGTAAGAGAGCTTGGCTAAGCTCCCAGACAAAGAACAATCTATTGGATGCCACTGTGTTTGCCCTTAAATGAGTGCTTTCCCGAATTGCTGCTTAATGTTTTAACCTTTTCAAAGTACTTTCAGATAGGTTGCAAGAGGGAGGAGAGAATTACAGTTGTTCCCCACCATCTTCTCCACGGTAAGCTATAAGCTTTAAAAAGAACCTACGTAGCTTGGTCCAAATGCTGCTTATCTCATTCAAGTAAGTATGCCATTGAAGTCCCCTATTAAACTATCCAGTAAATAAGCATCTCTGTAATTCTGGATAGCTACACCCTTTTTGTTTTTGAAATATTCTCTTATTTCTTTTAAACAGCCCTACTGAAAATATTTCCAAAAGAACTTTCTGATTTAAATTAGCAGTCGGTCTTTGGTGAGACTACATTACACAAACCATTGCAATCACAGTTGAATCACTTCTGTAAATCAAAAGGATTTGAGGTGTTAGAAATTGGTCATTGGCTCCTTTCCAATCAAGTGAAGACTTGAAAAATCATACACACACTGAAGAACTTCTTTTCATAGTGAAAGGTTTTATTTAACTATCCACAATTAAACACCCATTATATTTTTAAGTTAATAAATTTATTTGGCCTTTATGTTTCCACATATTCTTATAGCCACAGGAGCCTGGTTTTAACATGAGCAATCTCCACTCACCCTTTTCCATTCTCAGCCATTTATACTCCTTCCCCGAAGTACCTGCACAAGGGAAAGTTCCAGTGTCTTGAAGTTTACCAAGAAACAGGCACTGCTCTTCCAGCCTGTCTCAGGCTTTCCAAAAATCAGTTGTTTATCCTGCCTCCCCTAGAAAGCCAATTATTTCTCCTGGTAAATCATGACTACAAAGAAATTATTGCTAACCTAGATTTTAGCTTCTTATTTCTCTTATATGCTGTTTCCAGGTCTATTAACAGAGTTCAAAATGTTCATTAATTTTTTTTTAATTGTGTGTCAAAATATGCAATTGATCAGGAGACTATATAGGAATAGAGACTTTTATAAACATAAATGGTGATATTAGAATGATGTTGTAACTCTCATCTTCCAGGAATTATGTGAAAGGCTAGAATTTCTTAGGATGATATCTTTTATTGGACTAACTGCATGGTTGAGGTTGCATTCAAAAGCTTGTCTAACTCTATCTCAACCATGCAGTTAGTCCAATAAAAGATATCACCCTAAGAAATCCTTGCCTCCTGAACATTAATTACCTTTGTATATGTTTGATATAAAGCAAAGACTTACATTTGCAACTGAACCTTAGACATCAAGTTAGCTGATCGTGTTCAATGAATCGAAGTAATGTTTCCTTCTATGTGGTTATATTGCACAACTGCTCATACCCAAGAGAAGAGAAGAGATCTGGGGCAAGAGGAATTTGTGAAATTCTCCTCCAGTGTAGCCTTCAGAGGGGTGGCATCTTTTCTTCTACTACTTAGCTCCCCTCCTGCCATACACACAGAATGTGTAAAATATGCTGCTTTGGAATTCACAGGCTGCTGGAATACAGAGGATCTCAAGAGACCTGCCAGAGACCATCCACATGTGTAGTGCAGAAGTACACGGCCTATCTTGTCAACCTTGGCTCCTTGGAAATACTGATCCAATAGAATTTTCTCACACCTGTTTCTCCTCACACATGACGCCTCTTGTCCTCATCACAGAAGATATTACACAGAAAATGTAATGCTGCCTCAGGCATGAATTTTCTACAGATTTTCCATGGGGCTGGTAGAGGTGTGGTTAAGGCCCCATTGTTGGACAAAAATCCTACCATATTTTACTATATGAGCTCAAAATTCAGCTTCAAATGGTGCTAGTGCAGCATTCTAGGTGATTACTACTAAGTAGCTATTTTCACAGAGTAGAAACACACTGGCATTGTTTTCCTGGGGTGGGGAAAAATGTTTCTCTTTATTGCTGAATTTGTTATGGGATCATAGAAAAATAGGGTTGGGAGGAACCTCATGAGGTCATCTAGTATAGTCCTCTGCTAAAGGCAGGGTCATCCATGACTAAACCATCCCAACCAAATGTCTGCCTAACTTGCTCTTGAAAATTTCCAGGGATGGAGGTTCCATAACTTCTCTAGGTAGCCTGTTTCCATACTTGACCACCCCCTTAGCCAGAAAGTGCTTCCTAATTTCCAACTCAAATGTCCTTTGCTGCAACTTGAGGCCATTGCTCCTAGTCATATCTCCATCCTTTTTATAATCACCTTTGAAGTATTTGAAAACTGTTATCAAATCCCTCCTGGGTCTTCTCTTCTCCCAACTAAATAACCCTAATTCTTTCAGCCTTTCTCCCTAAGTCATATTTTCCAGGCCAATAATCATTTTTGTCACTCTCTGCTGGACTTTTTCCAGTCTACTTACACTGTTCTTGAAGAGAGGGGCTCAAATCTGAACACAGTACTCCAGGTAAGGCCATACCAGTGCTGAATAGTACAGAAGAATCACTTCCCTTGATTGCAAGTGAGACTCCTGTTAATACAACCCAATATGCTGTTTGCTTTTGTATTTTCAACAAGAGCATACTGTTGGCTCATATTCAGCTTACAGTCCCCTATTAATCTCAGGTCCTTCTCTGCAGTACTGCAGCCTAGCCAGTCTGTGTTTGTGCATGTGGTTATTCCATTCTAACTACAAGGCTTTGCATTTGTCCTTGTTGAGTTTCGTCCTATGGATTGCAGACCATTTCTCCAGTCGATCCAGGTCATTCTGGATCCTAGCTCTACCCTCCAGAGTGTCTGCAACTCCACCCAACTTGGTGTCATCCACAGATATTTTAAGCATTCACTCAATCATTAATGAAAATGTTAAAAAATGCCGAACAATATGTGAACCCCATTTTCTTTTCACTTATGGGAAGCATCCTTTTTAACAGTTGTGAGGGGAGGTTTGAGTCAAAAAACGGAAGGAATTGGTTTGGACTTCTTATTCACCACCCAGTTGTCATTGCCACCAACGTATAATCATTTTTAACACTTGAAGATGTTTGGAGGCAAGGCAGTAAGACAGGCAAAAAGGTGGGAGTGTTCCCACACTAGGAGTGCTGCAAAGATAGACACTAGTAGAAGGCTGTTTGCCAACTTGCCAACTAGACTGTTTGCCAGCTTGATCTACTCTTCCCAACAGCAGGGAGTAGGTAAACAAAGACATAAGCAAAAATAACAGGCCCAACACAGTTTACAGGAAACACACAGCTATCACCACATTTGGGAAAAAGAAGAGCACTTTTAGAGAACACACAGTATAGCAAATCCAGTCTGTTCTTTGAAAGCTGGAAAATTTTTATTTTTATTTTATGCTCCAAAATAATCACCAGATATAAACAAAAAGCAGAGGCACCCAGACAAACTCAAAGAGTTCAGCTGATTCTGAATCATTCTAGTAATCGTTTTCTTTCTTTTTCTGTCTCTCTCTCTCTCTCCAAGAAATGTTCAAAGGGTCAGAGGCTGTGGCTGGACTTAAGAATCTTAAGCCAAAGATTTTATAGCTTGTAAGATGGACTTATACACAAAAAAGAAGGCAATATACAGGAGAAGCAGTTACTTGACAAGAATGACAGAAGCTCCCTGAAGAGTGTGAGCCCAAATACTGAAAGTACCCATAGTGTGGAGGAATGATTTCCCTCCCTGCCCCCCACCATGACAGATGGAAGGTGTGACGTGTGCATGCTTTCCAGACAAGAGCAATAGACAGGCCTGTAAGCCATGACATTCAAACAGTAGCAGCACTGTTGTGCTATACCTGTTGTTTGAAAAATATGACATCCTTTTCACCCTACACTTGCAGTACTCACCAAGAGAGTTTAATTTTACCAAGTTCAGATAACCATTTATTGAGAAATTGGAGAGAGAAAAAGAGAGGAAGAAAATGTCCCCGAGTCTCTGAACACTTTAAAAAAAGGTGTTCAACACAGTATGAAAAGGAATCTTGGAAGAGTCTAGGTTATACTTACTATAAGTTTTCTGTGCTATTTTTTTTTAATTCCTCAAAATCTGGATCCAGCTCCTGTAAGATTAAATGGGGTGGTTTCATCCTTGTTTTTATTTCACCATTCTATGAAGGTCCATGAATGAAAGTATTGCAAGGAGTGTGGTGTGTACAGAGAAGAGACACTTTGAACATATTGTGCTGGACACAGGGTATAAACATCCAAGGAGTGGAAGATATGAAGTAATGAGGCCTGAAAAATAAGGCCTTATCATGCTTTATAGATATGCATCACCATTTCACAGAAAAATACTTTGATGAATTGGGAGCTCATATGGAGTATAAGAAATGGTATAATCAGGAAACTCAAAACTGTCAATGGCCACAGGTTGGGTGATAACATTTGACTCTACCAAAAAAGATACAAGGCTGAAGAAAAAACCCGATACGGACAGCAGTGAATGCCTAAACCGATAGAACTGACACTGATGAAAGAGGGCATATCATGATAAAGTCCCTAAGATGTGAATGAGGGTGCTGAAAGGCTATACAAAAGCAAAATCAGCAGCAAAATTCTGTATAGATATAGCTGATATGAAATGTAATTGAAGAGCTGTTTTTCACGACTCTGGACACCAAAATAACAAACTGACCTGTTAGGACCAGCAGAAAAATATGTTAATTTGAGAATCATTTGCTTTGTAGTTAAGGCAGGCAGACATCATTTATACAAAACAAAAACAAAATTCATAATTGCAGAAGCAGAGGAAGTGAATATCTGTGTGTGCAACCTGGGGACAAAAATAGTTTGTTTCCCTTTAGTCATGAGCTGCGATACCATGTCTCAGTACTGTATCTTTCTGTATACAAGCACTATAGATATCATTTGCATTCTAGTGTGCTGACTTTGGTAATAGATTTTTTGATGTTGATTTTCCTGTATGAATTTTCCTTTTTGCTCCTTCGCACAAACTGTATACATCTAAAGTTGATGATATTCAAACAGAGCTGCTTACATACAGTCAAAGCCAGGGGTTTGAATTTCTGATACAATGTAACGCACAGCCCTTGCTGACCCCTTCCCCCCTCTTCTTTACAATTTGACAAAGACTATGTTTCAACTGTTTAAAAGTACATTTCCATTCACCTATTACTAAATCCAGGGAGAAAGCAGCAGATTTGCAGTCACCAAAGATACCGTTGCAGTGGGCCAGGGGAAAGGGGAGGGGGGGGGGAAGCAATGCCTGCTTTATCTTCCTTTCTCTAAAAAGGTATGCCTGGTTGGAACATGCTTTCATATTCCCTGTCCTTTGCAAAAACTCTGGGTTGTTTTTATTTTATGACAAGTATCACAAGATCTGAAGGTGGCAGAAGGTTAGTGATTGACACACTAAAGACCAGAGCGATCGATAAACCGACCTATAGGTGGAAGGGAACATTTGAATATGAAACTGAGACAAAAAGTAATGGGAGTGAAAACCTGAAATAATTCTGAATAATTAAAAAAAAAAAGTTCAGAATAAGCAAACTCTGTTGCTGTCAAAGGCTCTTTTTTCTTTCTCTCCCCCTCTCTCTTTCTCCCCTCCCTCCCTCCTCTTTCCTTCTCCTTCTTCTTCTTCTTTTTAAAGCATTTTATGTGGTAATTAAGAATTTGGTGAGAGCCCGGTCAGGTCACCTCGTTTCTCAGATCAGAGCCCCATCAGAAATTCTTTCAAGTGTCCTTCTGCGTCGCCAAAGATGACAACAGCAAATCAATAAGTGCTTGAAATGAAAGGGGATGTTGGCTAGCCCCCGAGGCTACAGATTTTCACACCGCCAGCCTTTTTCTGAACTTCTAGCATTCCTTTGCACTGCCTCTCAATAAGAAGAGATACCTTTTATTCCTATTCTCATGACGAAGGTAAGTGCTCAGTTAGCATACCTATTACATTATGGGCTGCACATGCTTTTACTCTGCTTCCCTCTGGGGCTGGCTGGGGCTTGGGCTTTCTGTCTGGAAGGTAAAAGTACAACGCAGCCTCTGCTCAGGGCATCTTGGTTAAAGAGCAGCTGCTGCATGTACTTTCTCCATTGAAAACTACAGCTCGATCGCCCTAGATAGCAGAGATGCTAGAACAAACTGGGCAATATTTGCATTTCCTCTCCTTTTCTCCTTCTCCTCCTCCTTTTTTTTTTAAGAATTAATAGAAGAGGGGTAAGGGATCAAAGCATGGAAAAATAAATACAGGCATCATTGTGTGAAGCGTAGATTACTTTGTGTTAACAGAGATTGCTCTGCTCCAGTTCACACTGTCCTACTTACCCCTAATGTGCCCTGATTTAACAATCTTTCTAACGACCAACATCCTCAGGACGTTTTAATTAGGTAATTCATTAGTGAGTCAATACAGACATTTATATATTCTTTTAGCTCAAGTGGTTAAGCACTAATTTCGAAATGATTATAAACCACTGGAATATGCGAGGCATAGTAATTTTAATTTATATGCAAATCAATGGGGCCATTTGAAATGCCTAATTTTTTAACAGTTATTGTATTGTAGCGTCGGGATCAACCGCCTGAATGAGCAATTTTTGAGACAAGGTTTGGACAGGAAAGAAAATTCCGAGCAGCCAACAAATCAATAATGTTTGAGGGTGTTAAACATAGCTTGCCATAGGTATTTACATACTCGCTTGTTGTCAGATAAGGAGCTGCTGGTGGGGAGAGAAGGGAGGTGGAGGGGATTGCTTGCAATGGTTGAGATCATAATCCAGGAGTGAAGTAAATGGGAGTGAATTGCCCCATCCAACACTTTCTAAGATAGCAACAGCTGTACCGCTCTCGAGTCCCACAGTGGTGGAGGCTCAACACTTGCCTTGTGCCTGGGTCCCTGCTTGATCCTGGCTCGTTTTGGGCTAAGGGCGAGGGTCTGTTAGCTTGACAGTAAAGCAAAGCATCTTAATTCCTGTGTTGGTTTGTCCAGGACCGGCTTTGAGAATTAAAAGAATACCAGGCGACACCCCTTAAACCTTTTTGGCCATCCTGCACTCACGCCTGGCTTTTATGCCATGTGACTGGAGTCCAGGGAGACCATTGATACTCATAAAGCAGCTTTCCAGC
This sequence comes from Alligator sinensis, assembly GCF_000455745.1. Classification (NCBI taxonomy): domain Eukaryota; kingdom Metazoa; phylum Chordata; order Crocodylia; family Alligatoridae; genus Alligator; species Alligator sinensis. The sequence continues at coordinate 820,202 of NW_005842153.1, read as the reverse complement.
ATGTTGCAAGATGAAGAACTTTTAGACCCATTTTCAAATCATGTCCCGGGGAGGCGCTGGGGAAGGGATCCAAGCATGGAAAAATCGGGGGCAAAGCAAGGGAAGCTCTATGGGGCCGGAACTGCGGAGGCATCCGAGCCAATGCTGTTTCTATAAAACCGTGCCAATTTTGCAATTCAGAACTGGGCAGCTCAGGTCGGATCCCTGCTCCAAAACTCAAGGATTCAGACCTGCTGCAGCTGGCGATGAAATGCTGGCTATGTTCACCGGTGGCTCCAACTTGTTGTTATTGTCTGGGGTGGTGGGGAGGGAGAGAGAGGAATAAAAATACAATCAGCCCGGCCTTTCCCTAGCCTTCGATTCTATTATTACATTTCTTGCTTTGACAGAGGGGAGGGGGGCGGAAAAATGAAATCCATGTATTAAGTCAGCTCCACAGTTTCCAGACACCCTAGAACCCGTATTCCACAGCAGCATGTCTAATGTATTCCCTGGTGATTCTGGGCATTAATTAGTTGTTTAATAGGAGTATGACTAAAAATGTAAAAGAAGGATTAGGAGCGTGAAACGTATGTCCAGCTCCTTCCACACACTCGAGGAGGGAATGAAAATCACCCTGTATCTTATGTTTCTCTAGGAGCCATTTGCATTTCCCACCAGCTGCTCACTTCAGCTGCACCGATTCCGGGGCAGTGGAAGTGCCCAGCTCAAGTCGGGAGCCTGCTGCAGCCCCGTCCTGGGGGCAGCAACTCTGCCAGGCAGGCAGGGGCCAGCCTCAGCTCCAAACCTCTGCAGCAGGGGAGGGAGGGAGGGAGGCTTGCACACGTGTGTGTCCCCTTCTTCAGCCGGCTTCAAAGCACAGCCAGTCCCAACACCGAGTATTGTTAGCTGTTGTGATCTACCAGCACACACACCAACTCAGGGCACACGGACACCACTTTGTTTCCCCGGACAAAAATGGGGGTAGGCTGAAGGTGGCTGAGGAGCAAGTATTTTGCGAAAAGGTAACGTTGCAGTCAGTCAGGCGGATTTGCTTCTCTTCTGTTTCTTGTCGCAGCTCGGTTGAGAAAATTGAATTCACTTGGCCCGCCAGTTGCAAGGACAGAAATGCAGTGTGCCCGGAGCAGATTTGATCTGATGCGATTTTATTTTATAGAACTCACGTGCACCTATTTTAAGTCCTCTCCAAGAAATTGTTTGCGCTGCTTTTTTTTTCCAGTGGATGCTACTGGTTGTTTAAATGCATTGTCTGCCCGTGGAAGAAATTCTTGAGCCTGTTGGAAATTAGCTCCGTGCCTTTAGAAACCGAGAGGACAACGCGTTCAGTAAAACGACTCTCTCAGCCCTTAGTCATTGCACAAAATTTGTTTCCGCCCTAAGACACTAGGCAGAGGGCTCGGACGCGGTTATTCCTAACTAAATCTCATTGCGAATGGGAAATCGCTCGAATAAGCGCACACACACACACACACACACACACACACACACACACACACACACACACACACACACACACACACACACACACGGTTATGAGCATCACTAAGACAAGCACTTTTTTTTTTAAACATGGTGCAACCATAAAAGCAAACCATTAAAAAACCCAAAACAATTGCAGGCAGAAAACAAATAATCTCAGTTGGGTTTTAACATGTATATGTATACACACACGCACGCACAAACACGCACATATATATTTATTTAAAAAGGAGAGAAAATGCAACTAAATCGAACATCAATTGATAGTGGCATAAAGGCGGTTAAAATGTGACGAATATTGTATTACATCCTTAAAACGATATTGTGTGAATAACAAATATCAGTGGGAGAACTCAAATGAGGTCAATTCATTTTCCACAGTTATATAATATAGGTGGGATAGATAGATAGATAGATAGATATCCATTATATATAATTCATTATATATAATAATCAATATGTTTTAACTATATATAATGAATATACAAAGAAATCCATGAGGTATCAATATAATGAATATATATAAAATATCATATAGATAGATAGGTAGATATTATATATAATGAATATACAATGGAATCAATGAGGTATCCATATATATAATGAATATATATATATATATATGGATAGATATAGATATATCATAAATATATCGTATAGATAGCTGTTATATATAATGAATATACAAAGAAATCCATGAGATAGATAGATAGATAGATAGATAGATAATGTAGCACATAATATATAAATAGGTACATGGCCAAGAAAAATAGGTATTGCAACCATATCACACAATAGGTTTGCAACCCCTTTCCCCACCTGGTAATGAATCCCCTAAATTGTATAGCCCTGATCCCTAGCGTAGCTACGGAAATAAACTGTGATAAAGTTGCCAGCCAGCCGTGCTTGTTCACCGTGCCAGCCCGGGTTGTGTATTGAACCGGGCAGGCACAAGCCCGAGCCTCTCAAGTCCCCACAGGAGCAGGGAGCACGGGGAAATGTTGAACACGCACAGACCTGCGGGGCAGCGCCGTTCGTGCGGGGACCTTCACCTCGTCCTTTTAAAAAAGGTCTCGGTGACCCCGCGTGAACCCGGCGGTGCCAGTGCAGCCAAGGCAGTCCTAGCCTGAAATGAGCGGCGGAGCCGCAGGGCGATCCCGGCGCTGGCCAGTGCCGCCCTCCCCGCTGCAACGGGCCGTGTGTTTGCTCCTCTAGCCCGGCTTGCCTTTGAACTCGTGGGACAGTCCCGGGCCCCCTGCCTTGGCTCTGTTCTTCTTCCCCCCTCCTTTTCCTTCTGGCTCTAGCTGTTCGTCTTGCTCTTTCTTCTTTCCCCTCTTTTTGTTGTTGTTGTTGTTGTCCTTTCCTTTCTTCCTCCCATGCCCTTTCTCTTCTCCCCCTTCCCTCCGGATCCCCACCCCCTCGCCCCTCTCCCGCCTGGCACAGAGCAGGGATGTCCTGCAGAGCCTGCACTTTCGCTCGTCCTTCGCCTGCCTCCTGCCTCCAGCCTCACTCCCTCTCCTCTCCCTTCTTCCTGCTTCTCTTGGCTCCGTGTCCCTCTGCCCGGCTGTTTCCCTCCTGACTGCATTGTACCCCCCCTTCTCTGTCCCACCACCCCAGATCCCCCCTGCCCCTCTCTGCTGACGTCACGTCGCTCCCAATACAGAGAGGGAGAGGGAGAGAGAGGGAGCCGGAGAGTAAGAGGGAGCCGGACACGGGAAGATCTCGGATCCCCCAGCCCATACACAGCCCTCCCCCCCGCCGGAGCCGCGCACTCCCCTTTGGATCCTTTATTCCTCCTGCCGCCGGGTTTCTGCAGCTCCGCGCAGCCCGGCCCCGCGGATTTGCTCCTTCTCGGGGAGGAGAGGGAAGAATAACGGGGTGGAAAGCTCAACTGGGAGCAGGTAAGTGGAGGCCCATCCTTCCCCGGGGTGTGAGATAATGCGAGTCTGGGAATTGGTTCCACCCGGGGGGGATCTGCCTCCCCCACCCCCACCCCCACCCCACCCCCCCTACCGCCCTTGGGTGATTTGTGGGACTCTCCTGTCTCTTTCTTGCCGGGCTGGAGACTTCCGTGCAAGCAGGCAGACCTGATCATGAGCCATGCACGGGGCATCGCCCCCAAGCCCCAGCCGCCTTCACCTTGGCCCATCTGCAGGCACCAAGTGCACTGGCCAAACCGCTGATCTCTTTTTAAAAAATTATTATTGTTATTTTTAAGGGCTTCTCATGTTTTGCCTGGAAGGTGTGTGTGTGTGGGGGGG
>NW_005842153.1:812039-816431 GCF_000455745.1 Alligator sinensis | reverse complement strand
GGGGATCCCTTAACTAGCAATCACGTGAGGCCTTGAGAAGAGTACCTGAGAGACAGGCCCATGTTACCGGGTCACGATTTCGATGAGGCCAAACCGATCGCAGTTGAAAACCGGATCAGGCCGAACTGATCGCAGTTTTCAAGACGATCAGGCTTTCTATCAGGCCGAACCGATAGCCTGTCTTCTTTAAGAGCTACTTTGCAGTGGGTGCGAAGGGCTCTTTCTTTCTCCACTCTCCCCGGAACGAAGTTACCCGAATTACTAACTAATTATTGGGGGAGGAGAGGCCTGTCTCCCTTCTCACCCCCACCATGTCCTGCTCTCCCAAATGAAATGACCATGCTTCTTCAGACCCCCTTCCACATCCCCTTCCTTCCTAAAAGCAGCACGCAGAACATGTTGGGGGGTTTTGTTTGTTTGGTTTTATATTTTTTTAATAAATCAGTTTTTAAAGTCTCATCTTTCGGAGAAACTTCTACATTTGCTCGCGCTTCTGTTATCCTTTGCTGGATAGTCTATCCTTAAATCAAAGAGGGGGTCTAGGACAGGTCAGGGGAGGGGAAATCGCCCCCATTTTTTACCTGGTTGCAGCGCCTTGCTTGTAGGAGAAGCTCGAGTTGGATTTATGCACAAAGGATCTGCCTATGCTTGGTAGGAGACTCGCTGCAGGCTGACCTGTGCGCCGAGAGAGGCTGGGGGAGCAGTAAAGAAATATTCAGGCAATAGAAATAACATCAATCCATTTCCTGGGGGTGATGAGATCCTAAACAGCCGGACGCGGGCTGTCGTGCCATCGGAGCGACCCATGTCTGCAGCCTCTACTCACTTGAGTAATCCCGATTTAGGCTGCGCCTCTGGGTGACTCGTCTGCCTAGAGACTGAAGGATCAGGCCCGAAACTGAGCACCCTTTTCGTTTGAAGCACCTATCATGACACTTGCATAACACAATAAAAATAAAAAATCCTCACTCCTGAAGAGTGCTTCGGCTTCTTGTTGGCCGCGGACTCCAATTCATTTGTGCCTACAATAATATTAAGAGATAATAATTCAGATGATCTCTTTCGTTAGGGATATGCTGCCGACCGGGCTCAAGTGCTTGGAGCAGGCTGTTCATTAACTGCGATCTTTAGAAAAGAAAATACTTTGCGAGCCTGGGTGAGGGTGGTTATTATTATTTAGCGTCCTGAAAATCATGAAATAGGCTAGCGAGTGTCAAAGTGAATAGAAATAGAAATTAATAAACCAACCCGGAAAGCAGATTCTGCGTTCAGAGAAGCAGCAGACTTGCACCAATGGAAAAATCCTTCATTTTGCATGCCCACCTCCCTGTCCAGATGTGTTTGCAATCGTTGTTATAACATTAAAAAAAAAAAGGCAAATGAAGAGCAGCGGCTGTGGGTAGAGCTGGGGCGGCTGAAGGAAATAATCCCGTCCGACAAGATGTATTCATCCCAGGGCTGGAGGGAACAGAAAAACAACTTCCCATCCGAAGCAGGGGAGGCAAAAGTTGTGCATCTCAATTTTTTAGATAAATTAGCCATCCAGGCAAGCGCCGCGGCAGGGCAAGTGAATTTGTCATGCGAGGCTTGTCTTGACAGAGTCGGCTGCAGGGACCTGCAGAGAGGAATTAAGTCTTTTTTAATTACCTCCCAAATAATTTAGCTACAGCTCAGCCACTAGGCCCGGCCCTGCGAAGGAGCAGGGAATACAGCTCGCAGCTCTTCCTAAGGCCTTCTTTGGTTTTGAAGATAAATCGCCGAGTCATTAATAAGTCTCAGAAGTGCCCCGAAAAAACATAGCTCGACCTTTTTTATTCCTCCCCTCCCCCGCTTTGAAAAATCGCCACTTCCTAGGACAAAATCCGTGTTATTTCCCCAAACTTTTGAAAAAGTGACTAAGTGAATTTCAGCCCTAGCTCTTGTCGCAATTATTATTATCACCATCATCAGTATTATTTTATCATCATCATCGCCATCATTACTATTATTATTTCAGCCCAAAATGTTTGTGAGCTCCAGTCTGCGGCATTTTCTGTACCAGCTAATAATGCACCCAGTTCAGACATTAAAAAAAAAAAAGAAAGAAAGAAGAAGAAGAAAAGATTACCGAAATGATGATGACATGCAAATTTCCCCAGAAATTATCATAAGTAAACATTTGAAGCCTGGACTAATAAAATCCCATCTGTGTTACTTCATATCGAGTTAGTAGAGAGCTGTGATAATGAATTTTGTAATATCTCACGAACAGACATCTCAATCAGGCACTAATCCTGTGATTTTACTGCAGAATCACTAAATCTGGAGGAGCCAAATTGGGCTGCTCTTTGGCACAGAGAGAGCAGAGGCGCGGGGACCAGCAAGCGCTCCCAGGCTGGGAAACCCTGCGTTGCCAGCGCCGGGCGCCCACTGCCTGGCCGCCTCCTGGCTCCTGCACTCGGACTTCCCAGACAAGGAGCTCGGGTAGTCAGCAGAGGCTCCTTAATGAATAACAAGGACCTGGCTCGGTTCTCCCTGGGCCACACTCCTGTAATCTGCTCGTGCCTCTGCTTTACCTGCTCCCCCACTGCAGCTGCTCCGTTTGTGCCTGCTTGAACCTGCCTTCAGCACAATGGACCTGGGGCTTGCCCAGATCAGGGCAAGAACCTTCCCAGTGTAACACACACACACACATACACAACCAAAAAAAAAACAACCCCCCCTCAAAAAAAACCAACAACACAGACATCTCAATCAGGCACTAATCCCCTGATTTTACTGCAGAATCACTCATTTTACTGCGCGGCTGGGATTTTCCCCTTCCTTGCTTCAGCTCCTGTTTTTTTTTAAGGCAGAAGCGCAAGGGAGGCAGACGTTTTAGGCCAGCTGTAGGAAACTGTAGGGATCTAGCCAGTGTCACGGTCTCAAACCTCCAAGACAAACGCTAGGAGTTGTATGGGGGCAGCCCACGAGTGAGAAGAAACCACGCCGCTTCAAGGCAGCCAGGCGCACTGTGCAGCGCGTGCCTACCCCGGCACAAATACAATGCGGAGTATTTATTATTATTATTTGTCTTTACCAAGGCGGATTTGACGCTTTAATAGTGGCTGATCATGATCATCATGCTCCGAGTGTTTGCAGGCTCTTTCTAGGGCAGGGGGGGAACTGGGGAGGGGGGGCACGGGGACTTGCTTGGGACCTTGTTTGGACCTGTTTTCCTAAAGACTGATGTAGCAATCTTTGCTGGGATGTTGTATCAGTCTTTAGGAAAACAGCCCGGCTTCTTATGAAGATGATCTTCATAGAGACCATAGATAAGTAGGGCTGGAAGGGACCTCAAGAGGTCGTTTAGCCATGATGATGATGATGATGACGATGATGATAATGATTTCTTCTGAAGTGCTCATCTTTTTTTTAAAAAACAACCAACCAACCCCGATCCATTTAATGTTTTGCAGATAACGGGTAATGGAGTCCAACTGTCGCAAACTTGTATCCGCGTGTGTTCAGTTAGGTAAGGCCAGCTCTTTCCCAGCCGTGACTTTGCAACCCCGTGGCTTTTCTGCCGCCCCGCGGGGCAGGCGGTGCGGGGACATGAGGCTGCCCTCTCCCTGCGCAGAGAGGGGTGCGTGCCCTCGGCCCCGGTGGCGGCCCCAGGGGTGGGGAGGAAAGGACCCCTCTCCGGGCTGGGGGCAGGGGGGTTGAGGAGCTGGGGGTTGCCCCGCTGTGTGGCTGCGGCCCTGACCGACCGCCCTGTGCCCCCGCCTCGCCCTCTCTGTGCCCGCGCAGGGGTGCAGCCTGCCGCCGCGGGGGGGCGCACCTTGCCGCCGTCGAATGCCTTTTCTCCAAGGACGCGGACCTGAAGAAGGGAGACTTCAGTGACTCGGCGGACAGCAGGAAAGAGGCGACCAGCAGCAAGCTCTTCGGCAGGCAGCATCCCAGCGCCCACGGTAGGCCGCCGTCCCCGCCCCTGTCCCTCCGGGCCGCGCATGGGGCCGCGGCAGCGGGTGCTTGGCGGCGCGCTCCCCCGGGCCTCCGCGGGCGCGCGGCAGGGGACCCTCCGGGGAGGTTTCCCTGCCCAGCGCAGCCCGCTCCGGCCCCGCCGCGCTCAAACGTGGTCCAACAGCGACCTCTGCTGCTCCGGGCCTGCGCCGCCACGCACCGAGCCCGGCCAGCCGGGCACAGAGCTGCCTGGGACGTGTGCGTGCATGCGTGTGTAACCAGAGTGTGCGTGTGTGCGGGACCAGTGTGTGTGGGGGGGGCAGTGTGTGTGTATGTGTGTGTGTGCGCGGATGGGACCAGTGTGTGTGTGACCTGTGTGTCTGGGACCAGTGTGTGTGTCAGTGTCTGGGATGTGTGTGTGTGTGTGTGTGTGTTTGTGTCTGGGACCAGTGTGTGTGTCAGTGTCTGGGA
>NW_005842153.1:803184-811931 GCF_000455745.1 Alligator sinensis | reverse complement strand
GTTTGTGTGTGTGTGTGTGTGTGTGTGTGTGTGTGTGTGTGTGTGAGGTCAATGTGTGTGTATTGGACCTGTGTGTGTATGTGTGTGTGTGACCAGTATGTGTGTGTGTGTGTGTGTGTGTGTGTGTATGAGACCAGTGTGTGTGGATGGGATCAGTGTATATGCATGTGTGAGTATGGGACTAGTATGTGTGTGTATGTGTGTGAGTGTGTGACCAGTGTGTGTGTGTCTGGGACCAGTGTGTGTGTGTGTGTGTGTGTGTGTGTGTGTGTGTGTGTGAAAGAGAGAGAGAGAGAGACCAGTAGTGTGTGTGTGTACGGGGGATGTTGGAAAGCTGTCGCGCGATAAATGCAAGCGATTCCTTGCCCAGCTCCGGCGGCCGCCGCTCGCTGTGCACCCGCGAGCAGTGCTATCTTTCATTTTTGACTAAGGGACTGAAATGCAAAAGGGAGGTGGTGGCTGGGGCCGGGGGTGGGGGGTCTGCCTGAGTTCAAGGCACAGGATCTGTCGATTATGCGAGCGATCACCCGTCCTCTCCTGGAAATGCTAAGCCCTGCGGTCCGTCCAGCTGTAGTTGCATTGCTGTCTAGCTTGTGTGCTTTATTCCGAGAGATCTGGGCATTATCCCTCCCTTCCCCGCCAAAAGTAAACTTCTCCTTGAAAACTGCTACTCAAAATTCTCTCTCGTGTGTGGCGAGTCCTACCCCCTTGACATCTAGAAATGTCTGCTCTGGAGGGGTGGGGGATAGGCATCCTAAAAGCATTTAGCTTTCGTTGAAGGCAGGATCTCGCCATTCCTGATCCCAAGTTGAGTGGCTCTCGTAGGCGAATGCAATGTGCAATCAAGAAAAACAGCAATGCAAACATATTACAAAGAAGAAAACAAAGCGCTCTGTGTTTCAAGAGTCCGTTTAAGCCAAGATAAACGTGATTTTGTTTAAATAAAATACATTAAGCTGAATTAATAATACAGGAAACTAGACTGAATTGATAATGTAAGTATCCCCGGTCCCGTGGTTAAACACTTACTTGGAAGAATATGGTATTACCCCTATTTGGCTAAGTAGCGTCATATTTCTCAGATAACGTCCAGCGAATTCAGTCGTGGCAATGGTGCTTGGTGGCCTATTCCTTCCTTCCTTCTTTCTTGTGTCATTGCCTTTGGAAGTTTTCATCGCTCCTTCATAAAAATAAATTACTAGACGCAAGTTGGTTAAAAAATCACGATCAGAGACAACTCCAAACGTATAGGTATTACGACCCAATCATTTTAATCCCGGAAACATACCTGATATTAAATTGAACACAGATAGGGTTTACCAATGTTTGACACCTTTTTTTCCCCGACAAGTAATAACTGCTAACTAGCGTGGAGTTGCAGGATGACATCGCTTTATATATGGTTGAGAACAACAAAAGCCTTTTTACCCTTCACCGGTTTTCCCCCCTCAATGAACAGGTGGTCTTAATCAAAGACTGTATGTAGCACGATGTAATGGGAAAGTGGGGACCTTTCTGATATAATAAATTTATGAGTCCTTACAAGCCACTTCTATACTGCTAAGTATTTAGAAAAGAGAAATCCTCATATGCTCTGTGACGGTAACGTAGGCTTCCTTTGCTGAGAAACAAATGGCTATTTTCTTAGCCATTAATTATGAAACGGGATTATTATACTACACACAAAATTTCCTGCCTAGTACAATATCAATACGTCTATTTTTCTAGCCTTCGGATTGAAGGGGAAGTGGCTATCTAAACATGTTTAATACCATTAAGTAAAAAATGACTCTGATCTAAAGTAATGCTGAAAAACGTGACTACGTTGCCGTATTTTTTGGAGAATATTTAAAAGCTCCTGTTTAGTGGGCCTTGCTATAAGTAGCGCCATCTACGAATGCAGAGCGTGAATTTATATTTAATGGATAATTATGACTCTAGAAATGTCCTCAGTTGTAAGTGGAGAGTCACTAAAAATAAGAAAATCGCTCCCTGGCTTTATTTCGTGTTACAGCACATTGTCCTTGCTGTTGTTGTATTGAGTGTTTGGAAGAAAATACAACGACTTCATATTTCATGTTATTTACTTCTAATAAGTCTTGTCCTCCGGTCATCCTTTTTTTTTCAAACTGCTGTAATAGGAAGGGAGGTGACAGACGCAGGAAACGATTTTTTAAGGACCATAGCCTGCTATAGTTCCCTTTGGGGTCCATATAACTGTTGGGTTAACAGGCAGTTATATAAAAGGAGAGAAAAACCATATTCGTTTACAGCCTACAGAAAATCAATGATTTTTTGGGTTCACACCAGTGAGCACATAACCTTTTTCGCAGAACACAATGTAAAGATTACTTTAAAAGAAAAGGGACTTCGGACATAGCGATATGAAAAATCACTGCTATGAAATATGAAATGGAAATATTTTGATCTTATCTTTAGCTATAAAATGAATTGACGAAAAATATTTCTGGCTGATAAAGCTAAAAAAAAATTCCTAAAACTAAAGTACACGTACAAATTATTGTCTTTTATAACTACTCTTTTAAAAGACTTTATTATTTCGCTTTTATGTCCATACAGCGTCCTGAACGCTTTGGCTCAGGATGCTTTATATCTTTTAAATATTATTCATTACTTCTGTAAATTCCCTGTAAGAAATCCTGTTAGGTGATCAATAACTACTGAAACTGCAGGCTCCTAACATGCAATTGCTAAAAATGGTGTATTGGAGTATTTCATCCCTCCCAGCATCACAAATTGATCATTTCAATTATAATAATTTTTTTAAATCTTTCTTTTGGCGGAATATGCCATAGCTTTAAAAAAATCTAGGCGTCCCCCTCTATTTCCATATTTCCTAGCAAAATTAAAGGCTCAGAGGAGGTGCTGTTTCTCGTTTATTTTCAGCCCACGTATACAGGTATAGAGGAGGTATATAGGAACCTCCGTTCATCAGAGTTGCTTGTGGGACCCCAACAGCAGGAGTTAACCCACCGCAAGCGTGTGAAGGGCGACTTGTGCCTAGCTCTCAGCCTAATAGAAAAGCTCTTTCTCCTGCTACAAGTTTCAGGGGCACTGCCCTGGCACTATAATGTGCCACTGGCCTCAGAAATGGCACCCCGGCTTAGAGGGAGTGCCAGGAGGAGATGCTGCTCTGCTGTACTGCAGTTGCCCAGGAGAGGACCAGGATTTAGTCTTTCTAGGAGCAGCTTGGAGGAGACTGGCCTGAGTAACATGAGAGACAAGAGAACTGGCGTGGAAAGGATTGTGAGAGAGCTGAGGTAGTGCTTGGCATGGCCCGGGAGTGGAGAAGGGCCTGCCAGCTGCACAATGAATGGGGGGAGCCTGGAAGGGAGAGAGATTTTCAGGTCCTTAATGAACACCACTGAGGCTACATTGATTGATTCCCCTTTCCGTGGCTACGCGCTTCCAGCAGCTCCTGCGCCCAATTCGCGTTTGCCTTCCCCTAGCCCGTGCAAAGTGCAAACGAAAAGTTACTTTATTGTTCCTTTGATATGTCTTTTCCGCCGTCGCCTGACAATAATATATGCAGCAGTTGTTAGACTGGCTCCAGGGAAAACTAAATGTATAACGAAAGCTTATTCGTGAGGAGGAATATACTAATGGAACAATCTGATGTCTTCTTAATCCTATGTAAAAAGCTTTGTAGTCTTCCTAATATTGACTGAATGGGTAATTAATGGCTCTTCATCTCGGAGAATACCCGGTAATCCAAGATAGGCGAAAGACAACAAGCCAAAGGTAAAAGACAACAGGACTAGCTGGAGACTCTACATAAGAACCAATTTATCCATTTAGGAGAGTATTACGTCTAGAAACAATGATCTTATAGTAGATAAAGGCGAAAGTGGGAAAATAAATACCTGCAGTGAGTCTTGCAAACACACCAGTAGCCCGCTAAGCAGGTCAGCTCAGCTCCTGTTTCCAGCTCTCTGGGGCTTCCTGAGATAAGTGCAGATCTCTGCAAAATTAGGGGGCTGCTCAACCACTGTCCCCCGAAGCTGGCTTGAGGCACCTAAAAGTTACCAATGACCTGGATAGATAGAGCATGGGGCTTGCCAGGCATAGTGGATCAAACGAGCTCATCTGGGAGCATGTCTCTGAGAGTGGTCAGCATCAGCTGTTTTAGAGGAAAGACTAGGCACCCTGCAAGAAAAAAAAAAAGAAATCTGTCCATAATAAAAGTTTCTTTCCCCCTTCTCTAAATCCCCATTATTTAGAATCTAGTTAATACCCTGAGCTCTGGCTCAACGTGGATACTTTTCTAGTAAGCCTTAGCACTTTTAAACTAAACATGAAGGGTAATTCAGCAAAAGGTTGTTTTTCTTTGACAGCCTGGTGCAGCCTGTACAGACTCGTGCGTGTGTATGCGCGCGCGTGTATTAGAAATCACAAATGCCAGAATCACTTCATTTGGAGCTTCTCGAATGGAAACAGCACCACAGATTTTACCAGCAGTTAAAAAAAAACAACCCAGACACTTTTGACATTTTAATTCAAACCTTTCCCAGTAATACATTACTTGGGTGACTACAATTAGGTTGCTTTTTTGTCAGCTGACAGCTTTTAAAATATTATTTCGCTAGGGAAATAAAAGCTTCATCTCAGATTATAGGTGGGTATTTTTGGATTTATGTGATTTATGGTCACCATGACAACTAATGCTGAATGTTAGCTACCCTCCTGGCTGGGAAAAAAAATGCAGTGGCGGTGTTTTAATCAAAGTATTGTAAATAAGTGAATGCAACTTCCCCTACGTCCCGATGCGTCCCCACCCGGACTCGCCACTGCCCGCATTCAGGTAGAAGTGGTCCTAGGTTTTAGGGAAATGCTTCGCGATAGGGTCAGCAAGAATTTCAATCACATTTTTAGTTGGGTTCTATGTGTTCATATATTAAATATATTAATATATGAAGGGTGTTCATATTAAGAACCGTGGTTATTTTAATAAAATCTCGAATGGAGAATGGGGCCAACTTTACCTGATTTAGACAACCGAGATGGGGGAAGAGACAGCTTAACTGAAAGCCACACACAAGAAAGAAAAGGAACCCAACAGGGTCCCGGGAATTTAAGCGTTTGTTAAAGAAAAAAATGACTGTTGCTGGAGCTTTTATTCCATCTGAGCCTGACAACCAGGCAGTTCTGCGATTTAACAGATCAGAGCTTCAAATGCGTAAAATGGGTTTGTTGAGCGAATAGGAAAGAATCGTGCTGGAGTCATTTATATGCATAATTATTCTTGACGGTTCTAATAACAACAGGAAAAAGCTGACAATACCGAGAGCAAAATGGAGGGGATGGATCTTTATTTAATTAAGAAATTGGAATATCCTATGGGAAGGGGGAGAGACGTAAAAGGCAGCCAGAGAGAGATTCCAACTTGTAATCTGTAACAAATGCGTGTTAAAGGAGAGCACTGCTGGCCACACAGCCATTCTCTGAGTTCAGAGCAGAGTGTGTTTTGGGAGCTGGCCGTCTTGATTTTATTCTGAACTGAAGTGACAGATCCAAGGATCCACTCCTTTACGTTGTGGGGTGTTTCCTCGGACACGGGTTTGAACAGCTACAGCTAACAACCCTGGCAATGAGTAAGTCTATATGCATAATCGGTTGCTAAAGACAGCGTCAAAAACCGCAGGGCGTTTTGTCAGATCTAAAACACTCAGGGCCTTCTATCTTCCCTTCCCCCGCCCCCCATCCACCACCACCAACAAAAATCCTCCCCATAACCCCTCCCCCCCAAAAAAACCCCTTCAGTTAGAAGATAAAATAATTCGAATTAAGTGTCCTGTCCGGGGACCAGACATCGCATCTATGCTGAAGTTCCCTCGTGGCTTTGAGCGTGTTAGAGGAGTCCTGTGTACAAATTTGACCAGCGCAAAGCTGTGGCAGAAGCTAAAAATCATAATGATTTATGACCCAAAACAAGTTAGAATTCAACACAACATCCTATTACAGAGGAACCCACAAAGTGCATAATAAGTGCCTTTCAGCTTCCAAACCAGAAGGCTCTTCCTCTCGATCGCAGGATTCACAGGGAAACCACTGCATTTCTGCACTAACAAGACGCATCTTCAATAAAATAAAATAAAATAAAATAATGAAGGCTAACTCTCCCAAGCGCGCACACAGGCTCAGCCTGTACCCCGCAATAAAATTGGAACCATTCTTCCAGCCCTCCCGCTTTTGTTTGTCGTAGAACCAAAGGCTCTTGTCCATGAACCAGTCGTTCAAAGGTAATCTAGGTCTTCCCTCATTTTTTTTCCCCTCAAGCAGTTGTTTTTTATTTATAGTCCTGCAATGCAGAATTAGAAATCTCGGCTCCTCTCTGAGTCTCCAAGAAGTCAGTTTTGCACAACTTTGCAGTAGTTGTGCCCCTTCATATCTAACGCGGGGGAATGTCCCAGCCTTGCGCTGACAACAGCGACACTGGGACTCCTTGCTTTGTCCCTAGTGGAGTCCATTCATTAAGGAGGCTGGGGGGATTTATGAAGACAGGACCACAGTCTTACAGAGAGGTTAAGAAGAAACGCGGATATGATTAGTAAACAAATTGTGCAGAATGGAGCTGGTTTCATATTGACTTAGTTATAGGTCATCTCCTGCCGGTGCAAAGGGAGGAAATATTTACTTTACACATATACTTTATGATCTTGGGGGAATTAGAGGAAATTCAATAAGAAAACGGCTAGAATCATTTAAAACCCTCTATTTAAAAGACTTAAGCAAATTAGAGTCTTATCAGATTAAAATCCACTACAAATGTAAGAGCATTGTCTCCATCGAAACGCTGTGGGGTCTGAGGAAAGAGATTCTTTGCCAAATCTCAGGGATAAAAACACGTCATTTAAACACCAGATAATGAGCAGAATGTAAATTAATTTAACCTTCTTTACTAACAGACTGCTAAAGTAATATGGATAATTTAGTGATAAGTACGATTGCAAAGAAACGATACAAGGAGGGAGAGCACCAGCTAATAAGAAGGACCCAGCAAGGGGGGGGGGGGGGGGGGGGAATCTGGATATAAGGAAGGGGAACTGGGAAGATGTCTTTGGGTTTAAGAAGGGCCCAGTCTATGGGAAGTTCTTTGCAGCTTCCTCAATGTCTGGAAATGGGAAGAGGAATTTTGAGTAAAGGACCTTTGCACCCACGTTTTCAGTGTCTGGGCTAGTTCGTGCCATCCATTACTAATCAGGACCTCTCTCATCAAGGAGTAGAAAACCCGTGGCAAGCTCTGGAGCCTACCGACTTTTGTGGGGAGGGGGAGTTTTCTGGCGATCCAATCCAAAGGAGACAAGAGTGATAGATTTAAACCCATCGCATAGTTGTCTCTGGCTTTATCTGTGGGGCAGGCTCTTCTGATTGTAGAATCTTCCATTGAGCCGGATTACAAGGAAGGACAAACAATCCCACGGGGCTGGAACTGCCGAAGACCCTCACCCCCTATTTTTCTACTGCAAATCATTGACTCCAATATCACAGCCCTGCATAGTGCAACAGTATCACCGCGCCTGATAAATAATAGCACGGTTGCAACACCGAGAAAGGAGATTAGTGCCTGGGTTCAGAGCGGAGATACTGCCCAGGGTCACTAACTGGGTTGTGGTTTGGGGTTTGGGTTGAGAAAATAAAGCCATGTTCTGTCCTCGTTGCCTTGGGAGTTGGAGTTGAATCGTGCCAGGGGCGGGGGAAGGAGAAGGATTTGGTTCTGGTCGTGTGGGATTTCTGGATGGGTTTTGGACTGGAAATAGACCTCTGAAAAACGTCACCGGGTTCTTCTTAGTAGCCAGGTCTTTGGTGTAAAATGTACAGTGTAAATGGGGTTAGGAGAGACTGTCTGCACCTGGGCAGGGACAGGGGCAGGGCACCTCCCTTTACTTGGTGTTCTCGCTTCGTTTTGTTCCTCTCCAGTGGACAATGCGTGTCTTACTCGGCAGGGTGATGTGCTCTATATGGCAGGAAAAGGAAATGGCCTTAAAAAAAAGAATGGGCATTTGGAAAGTTTCCTTGTGAGGAGACTTTTGAACCCGCCCTGGACGGAAGGAGGCAGAAAGACAGAAATTGGCCTGTCTTCTTTCATTTGACGATCTCGCAAAGGCAGGATGAAGGCAAAGGCGGACTATTCAGCTTTCCAAAAGCACCAGTGAAGACTTCAATGCTGTCTACCATAAGGCATGGTCTTGCCTTCTGCCTTGCGAGCCATTTTCAAAGCTCGCCATGACTTGAAACGACCCCGCAGGGCTGTTCAAGGAGCATTGGGTCTCGACTCGCGTTCACCCTGGGCCGTGGGACTTGTGCTCTGCCTGCCGGGGAGCCCCTCGGGGAGCTGCGATGCTGAGCCCCCCAGGGGTGAGCTATCAGCATGGGCATGCCCCCCTGGCGACCCCGGGCTCGGCTGGGATGCCGAGTTAGGAGGCGGCCTTGCTCTTCCCCGCGATTCAAGGGCGGCTGGAGAAATTGGGTAGAAAAAAGCGAAGAGCCGGGGTGGGTCGGCTCTTCTCTGCCCTCCCTCGCCACGCCTCCTTTTGAGACAATTGTCTAGACACCAAATCACGCCGCTTCCCCGCCTGGCTCTGCAAAGGGATTACAAGTGATCTGGAGGAGCACTTGAACCCCCGGCGCACACCCCGAGAGGCACACGCCTGCCCGTGAGATCACCCCGCTTCCCCGCCCCAGGCCCCCGCGGCTGGCGGCCGGGGGCGGACAGGGTGCCGTAGCCC
>NW_005842153.1:783986-802658 GCF_000455745.1 Alligator sinensis | reverse complement strand
CGGGGACGAGGGGCTCCTCGGACGCTGCCCACCGCTGCCTGGCTCTCGCCCGCCCCAGCCGGGGGCCAAGCCGGAGCCGCCCGGGACCGGGGCAGCTGGCCGGGCACAGCCCTCCGCAGCAGGCGCCCGCTCGGCTTTCTCTTGCCCATGAACTGCATGAAAGACCCATTAAGCCTGGAGCGCCTGGGAGCCGGGAATAAGCTGTGCTCCACTTCACCCTCCTCCTCCTCTTCTTCCTCCTCCTCCTCCTCATCTTGCCACCATCACCAGCCGGCACTGGGCATGGCTTCTGCTCTCGCTCCCGGGCAGCCTCGCTCGTCCTTGGACTCCTCCAAGCACCGGCTGGAGGTGCACTCCATCTCGGACACCTCCAGCCCCGAGGCCGCAGGTTAGAGGGAGATCCCCCCCCGCCCCCTGCATCCCCTCCTCCACTGGCGTCTGCTGCCTCCCTTCCTTCTGCTCCCCCGGGTGACTTCTGCAGCCTCGATCCCTCCAACCCCGGGGCTGGGCCCTCGCCCCCCGCTCCCACCCCGTGCGGGCACCGCTGCCCCCCGGGTTCCGCAGCATCTTCTCCCGGACTGGCACCCCGCGGAGCCGCCTCCCCCGGGCAGAGCGGGGCAGCTAGTTGCTTTCTTGCGGGAGCTGCCGTGGGATGCGGCACGTGCAGGCACTCCTCTGCCGGCCCATTGAAACCCGCCCGTGAGGACCGAGGTGTGTTGAGATCTGGCCTGTGGATCCACGCGCTGCGAGCTCCTCGTGGCCCGCACGAGACCTGCCTGCAGCTGGATGGACTGTGCGGGGCTAGGAGAGCTGTCACGGGGCAGCCCACCTGTCTGGGGAGCTGTGCATCCAGGGGCGGATGCCTGGAGCTGCCCCAGGACGGGGTCGAGGTGCAGAGACAGGGACAGGGGTTGTGCTGGAGGGACGACCCCTCGGCCTCTAGAAGGATGCGCAGAGCTGGGGAGTAGTCGTGGTGGTGGGATTAGTAGCGAGGGGGTGTGGGTGTTGTGTGTCGGTCTTGTGCGGGTATGGGGAGGTGTTGTGTGTGTGTGAGTGTGAGTGCTGCTGTGTCTAAGTGTGTGTGGGTGTTGTCGGTGTTGGGGGTATGTCTAGATGTGGGTGTTGTGTGTATAGGTGGGTGTGGGGTTTGTGTGTGGAGGGTGTTGCGTGCCTCTGGATGTGGGTGTTGTGTGTGGGAGGGTTGTGTGGGGGGTTGTGTGTGTACGTGTGCGTGGGTGTTGTCGGTGTGTATGTGTCTGTAGATGTAGGTGTTGTGTACATAGGTGTGTATGGGTGGGTGTTGATGTGTGGGGGGTATGTGTCTAGATGTGGGTGTTGTGTATTGGTGGGTGTTGGTGTGTGGAGGGCGTTGTGTGTGTGTGGATGTGGGAGTTGTATGCATAGGTGTGGGTGGGTGTTGGTGTACGGGGCTGTGTATCTAGATGTGGGTGTTGCGTGCATGTGTTGTGGGTGTGGGTGTTGTGTGTGTGCGGATGTGGGTGTTGTGTGTGGGTGTTGCCCAGCCCGTGTCCATCGCATGCAATCTGCCGGGGTGCCTCTGCTTTGCTGCCTGCCCTGGCCCTGCGAGAGCAGGCTCGTGACTCTGGGCCGTCCCTGCTTTTGCAGAGAAAGAGAAAAGCCAGCAGAGCAAGAATGAGGACCCGGGGGCTGAGGATCCGTCCAAGAAGAAGAGGCAGCGGCGGCAGAGGACTCACTTCACCAGCCAGCAGCTGCAGGAGCTGGAGGCCACTTTCCAGCGGAACCGCTATCCGGACATGTCCACCCGGGAGGAGATCGCGGTCTGGACCAACCTCACGGAAGCCCGAGTGAGGGTAGGTGCGGAGCGCGGGCCACCGGGGGTGCGGGAGGCGACCGGGCCCGAGCCGCTCTGTTCCTCTGCAGGGCGCGGGCTTGGCCGGGAGCACGGCCCGGGACAGGCTGCAACCTGCGCCGCTGCTAATGAAAAAAAGGTGCAAAATCCACAAGGGCTTTGACTTCCTCCTCGGCGCCCGAGACGTGCCCTTCCTTGCGTTTTCTCTTTCGTTTGGTTTCACAACTCTCCCGGCGCTTCCCTCGCCGGCCCGCCCGGCTCTGATTTATGAGACCTCAGCAGCTCTTGGGCCGGATCCGGATCTCTTGCAACTCCCTCCCGCTCCCTTCCCGCGGCTCCCAGACACATCTCGCAGGGCTCCCTGCAGTCTCCACGTGCAAACCAAGACGTGTGGCTCGCTCAGGGGGTGCAGGGGCCCCTGGGGAATGCCAAAAACTGCGGCTGAGCTAGGAAATCAGTGCATCGCCTTTAGCAGTAGTGCCAGTGTACTAGTACTGTTACTCTTAGTGTCATCGTTAGTATTAGTGTTAGTTTTGGTGTTAGTGCTAGTAGTAGTGTTACCATTAGTGTTATTAGTATTAGTATTAGTAGCAGCATTAATCGTAGTTTTAGTGTTAGTATTGGTGTTAGTGTTATTAGTATCATTAGTGTTATTATTGGTGTTAGTGTTAGCATCATTCGTGTTTGTGGTAGTGTTATTTGTATTACTGTTAGTATTGGTATTAGTGTTAGTATCATTTGTATTAGTGTTCGTGTTATTAGTATTAGTGTTAATATTAGTGTTGGTATCAGTATTAGTTTTCGTTAGTATTAGTATCATTAGTATTAGTGGTAGAATTGTTATTAGCGTTAACGTCATTAGTGTTAGTCTTATTAGTGTTAATATTGGTGTTAGTGTTATTAGTATCATTAGGATTAGTGTTAGAATTGGTGTTAGTGTTAGCAACATTAATGTTATTAGTATTAATATTGTTAGTGTTAGTATCATTAGTATTAGTGCTAGAATTGGTATTAGTGTTATTAGTATTAGTATTGGCTAGTATTGGTGTTGGTGTTATTAGTATCATTAGTATTAATGTTAGTATCATTAGTATTAGTGTTAGAAATATTAGTAGCATTATTTCTGCTGCTGCTGCTATAGCTAGTGCTGTTATTATTCTTCCTGTTACTATTATTACTATGACCATTACTATCAGTAGTAGTATTATCGACCACAATAACAAACCTCCCGACTTGAGAATTCCCTTAGTTCTGCTCTCAAAAAAATCCCAGGTTCTGGATAAGGGGCAGCTGATTATATAGAGATCGGGGAGCAAGTGGCGATTGCCTTGCAAACGCGTGGCATCGGAGCTGAAGAGCTGGGCTGGGCGGGGAGGCCGAGAGGGGAGCACCGGAGGAGGCCGGAGCAGGCTGTGGCTGTGCCGGGCGGGAGGAGGCTCTCACGCCGTGTCCTTGTCGCGCCGGAGAGCCATGTCCTGCCTGTGCCGGAGGAAGACTCTCCGGAAAGCAGCGCTGCAGATTTAGCCCTCCTGGGAGGTAAAATCGGAGATGATAGAAATGCCTAGTGTGACTGCTTAGCAATCGCTTCCCTCTCCGTTCATGGTGGTGCGCTGGAAATGGGGGCTGCTTTGCGGGGTTTGAGGAGGCGCGATCTGGGTTTAT
Organism: Alligator sinensis; assembly: GCF_000455745.1. NCBI lineage: Eukaryota > Metazoa > Chordata > Crocodylia > Alligatoridae > Alligator > Alligator sinensis. The sequence goes on along the minus strand of NW_005842153.1, from coordinate 799,165 downwards.
AGCTCCGAGCCGCGCCGGGGACAGAGGGGGCAGTTCACAGGGGCTTGTCAAGTTAAAAAAGCCCGGGCAGATTAAACAGCAAGGGGAGCCCAGGAAGGGCCGCAATACACAACCAGCCCCGAGATGTGGATTGGGAAGGCGCTTGGGGAGGCGCACGCTCCCATTGTCTGCCCCGGAGCTCACTTCGCACGTTGTCAGGGCCGAGCTTTGCCTAAGAGCAGTCGGACAAATCGGTTGAGAAGTTGTTTTTCGCTAGTGGAAGTTGTTTCCCCCCCTAATCTTCCACCAGTAATACTACTACTGCTGTCAGATTAGCCTGTGAAGAGCTTGTAGGTTTAATTAACTGTGGAGGCACCGATTTATTAGGTCTTGGACCTCCCCCCACCCCTGCGATCTGTAAAAGGAAACATGCTTTTTATTTTTGTCTCCCCGCTGACCAAAAGCCTGCTGGTTTCCAGACATTTTCTTGTCCTCGATCTGCAGGTTTCTAATTTTTCCCCCCCTTCACCTCACTGGAGATTGGTCAATTTGATGGGAGCACCAGCCGGGGCTTGCTAAGTGTTTTGAGGTCGCATGAGAGAGAAGTGTTGTGAAAAACAAGATCCTATTTTTTTCTTTGCCTGCTGCTCCTTATGAACCTAAGACATGAAGGCACCGCGGCAACATGTTACCGAGCTGCTGGGGAGTTTCTTTGGCAATTCTGCAGTCGGTAGTGCGGATTCAATTACTATGAGCTTGCCCACGCGATTGGGGTCTACTGAATGCTTCTTTTTTTAAGCATGCCAATATCTGTTCACGGTGGGGGGAAATGCAGTGCTCCTTACGCCGGTCAGCTCCCTTGTCTGAAGAGTTTGTGAGTTGTTGTTTTTAATGACCCTCACTGTTGGCGACTGTAGTTTTTGCATAACTAACCCGAGTCTTACATTTCCTCCCCCCACCCCCCTCCTTTCCCTTAAAGGTTTGGTTCAAGAACCGCAGAGCCAAATGGAGAAAGAGAGAAAGGAACCAGCAAGCTGAGCTTTGCAAAAACGGTTTTGGTCCGCAATTTAACGGTCTCATGCAGCCCTACGATGAAATGTACCCGGGCTACTCTTACAACAACTGGGCAGCTAAAGGCCTGACCTCTGCTTCCCTGTCCACCAAAAGCTTTCCTTTCTTCAACTCTATGAATGTCAACCCTCTGTCTTCTCAGAGCATGTTCTCCCCTCCAAATTCCATCTCCTCCATGAGTATGTCTTCAAGCATGGTGCCCTCTGCAGTCACTGGGGTCCCCGGTTCCAGCCTCAACAGCCTGAATAACTTGAACAACTTGAGCAATCCCTCCCTGAATTCTGCAGTGCCAACGCCAGCTTGTCCTTATGCTCCTCCAACACCTCCTTATGTTTATAGGGACACATGTAACTCTAGCTTGGCCAGTCTGAGACTTAAAGCCAAGCAGCACTCCAGCTTTGGATATGCCAGTGTGCAGAACCCAGCTTCCAACCTGAGCGCGTGTCAATATGCTGTGGACAGACCCGTGTGAGATATTCCAGTATAAAATACTGAACGGGAATCCCTCCCCTTCCCCGCAGAGACTGAGAATTAAACTAGAAAGTAATGGGCACTATAGAGAAAGAGAAAGGAAAAAAGGAGAGAGAGAGAAAAGAGAGAGAGAAGGAAACCACTGAAATAAGATAGCTCCTTTGTTTTCAAAGGATCTCCGACAGTTTCTGACATCCTTCATTTAAGAGTATTTCCAACAGTTACAAGGACATATATATATATATATATATATATATATATGGACAGACAAATGTTTGACTGGATATGATATGACATTTTAATGTTACTATAAGCTTGTTATTTTTTAAGTTTAGCATTGTTAACATAAAATGACTGAAAGGATGTATATATATCGAAATGTCAAATTAATTTTATAAAAGCAGTTGTTAGTAATATCACAACAGTGTTTTTAAAGGTTAGGCTTTAAAATAAAGCATGTTACACAGAAAGCGATTAGGATTTTTTCGCTTGCGAGCAAGGGAATGTATATACTTAAATGCGACACTGTATGTTTCTAACATAATTATTAAAAAAAAAACCTTGTGTGAATATCAGTTTTAGAATAGTACCTCTGGTGGATGCAATGATGTTTCTGAAATTGCAATGTAAAACATGCCCTGTGTATAACATTTCGTACAATATTATTGTTTTACTTTTCAGCAAACATGAAAAAATGTGTTTTATTTCATGGGAGTAAAATATACAGCATACAGTTTTGTCTGGATTTTTTTTTAATCAATTAAAGTGTGCAGCGGCACCGCCCTGAATGATTGACTGATCGATGACACTGGATCCCCTTCTTTGGAAACACAGGGCAGTAATTTTTTACTGCAAGACAAATAAATTGCAGGGTTTTTCACACACATACAAAAATCCCTCCTTCTAAAGTTACACGCTAAATAAACTCTGTCCTCGCAACTCCCTGGGTTTCTGCAAAGTAGACAAGATTCCTTTATTCCCAGGAACAGAGCCGAGAAAAGAGCTTGCTTGATACTGCTGGACTCGAGATTTCACCAGTCAAAAAAATAAAAGTTGGTACTTGTGGAGTAGCAACCGCTCCCGCTGCGAAGGAGGCTTTTATTAAATAAACCCCCCGAGTTTGCAAACAAACACCTTCTGTTCGCAATAATCCCCCACGCTCACTTTTTTCCCCCCTTAAGTAGAGCGATCTCTCATGTAATATTACATTTCCATCTCCAAATCCCTTTTCAGACATTAGCAGAAACAAAGACCACTCCAAGCTCTGAGCGCCCGAAAGGTTGAGAGGTTAGCCTGAAAGTTTCCTGCGCCTTGTACTGCGGGGTGTAGTTGAAGGGAAAGGTCGTGCTCTCTGTGTTTTGTTTTAAATAATATTGACCCATTCATTCTAAACCTGCTTGTTCGTGAAATGATACAGGATTATACTTTGCAATCTCCGGGACAATGAAGCAAATCAAGATGAATTACAGCTTTGGCCCTCCCATCTGATGACATCTGAACTGGCAAGGAAAAGTCTGGGACTGTGCAAAGCGTTGAGGAGTGAGTGCGTGTGCGAGAGAGAGGGAGAAGGAGGGGATTTGGGACTTCAGCATCAAGAGGGAAGTATTAAAGCACGGAGGCGACTGAAAGCAACGAAGCTGGCTGGTGGGGCGAGACTGGGAATGGGCTGGGACCTGGAACTGGGATTCCCCCGGGCCTCGGAGGAGTGGGACCCGCGTGTGTATGTGTGTATGTGTGTGCGTGTTCCTTTGCGCCGGGGTGTGTCTGACCCGCCTGCAGCTTCACCTCCAGGCAGAGCAGACACTGCGCCTTTGTTCTGCCCGGACTCGCTGCCACTCCGACCGCGATCGCAGATAATGCCCCGCTTTACAAGCCGCGCTCGCTGCACATTAACTTGCGTCTCTTCTCTGGAGGAACCGCTCCGAGACCTGCGGGTCCAGGCCCTTTGGACAGCGAGTCACCTCCCGCCTCCACCGGCTCCTTTGCAGCTGGGGTGAAAGGGGAGACCCTGGATCTGGCACTGGTGGGTCTTGGTGGGGGGCGAGGTTGCCTGGCAGGTTGGAAGGGGCAAGAGCAGGGTTCCTGGGAGCCGCTTGGCCCTCGGGCGATGCAATTCAGGCCGGATCCTCAGGGGGCTTCAGGTTGGGCGCCCCCAGCAAGGCGGAGTGGGGCAAGGGGGTGGAGGTGCTGGGGAGGGGGGTTGTGGCTAAAGCCTCCCAGGCGCCTGAGGCAGAGGGGCTGCTCCGGACCCCCCCCCCAACACACACACACACACACACCCACACACACACACACACACCCCTACCTCTCCAACCCGCACCGGCTCCAATCGATTCTCTGCACCATGTCAACACTTAATGCTGGTGAGTGCAAGGGGGGGTCGCTGCGGGGCTGCTGCTTCTTCCTTCTTTCCACCCCCCTGCGTGATGTCCGGGCTTGCCGGATTACAGCCTGCCCCGCCGGGCTGCGGGTCTCCGCGGGACCTGACTCCGCGGGGAAACACGGTGACCTCACAGCCCCCTTCGCCGCCGGCCTCTCTCCCGGCGGGGCAGGACAGCCACCTCCTCTCGGGACCTCCCAGCCGGGCGCGGGGCACGCCAAAGTGTCCTCCTTCCCGGCGCTCTTCCTCTCCCGTGCGGGCCGCTGCTTCGCTTTGTGCCTTGCTTGGTTGTTTCTATTTTGTGCACCTTTTGTACATGTACCGGGGTGGGGGTGTAAGTATGGGTGTACACGGACGTGGATATATGTGTGCGTGTGTATACACACATTTACTATATATACTATAGTTAGTATATCTAGTATAGAGATATAGAACTATATACTATATTATAGTAATACACAATATTTATATATCTCCAATAGTCTGGGTCTGGGACTGTGTGTGTGTGTGTACGTACGTGTACACACACACACACATACTATTGGAGATATATAAATATAGTTACAGATATATAGATTTCAGATCCAAACTATTGGATATGTAGATGTAGATGTAGAGGTAGATGTAGATGGAGACATATGCAGGTATATGTGTACATGTACCTGTACCTGTACATGTACATGAATATCTATCTATCTATCTATCGAATATATGTGAATATATTAACATGAATGTATTAATATATATTCATATATTCATTTTAATATACTCATATATATGTGTGTGTGTGTGTGTGTGTGTGTGTATCTCAGACCCAAGATATTGGAGAGATATAGATTTCAAGATATATAGATCCCAGATCCAAACTATATGTATATGTATATGTATATATTTCAGCCCCCAGTTCCTGGATCTCCGCTCGTGCCCGGCTCGGAGGCCGAGAAATCCGGGGGCCCGCGGTGGGGGCACACAGCCCGGCGGGTGTAGGCTGAATTTCTCTCTCTCCCTCAAGTCCAGAGGCTCATAATTTCTCTGCGCCACTTGACCAAAGATTTAATGTTTGGATGAGGTCGTAAATCAACATGTTTTCTTGTCTTCCCTTCCCCTTATTAGCGATGGCAGCTTGAACACGGAACAATTTGGGGTAGTAAATATATACATCTACTATTTTTAATGAAGAAGAAGAAAATAAAGTGGAGTCTTAAAAGTCCCAGGGCTCATAAATTAACCAGCTGATGTGCGGCTGCTCTTTTGAGGACTCTATTAAACCTCGGGCGAGTGAAATGGCAGAGAGCCCCAGTGTGAACAAACATTGCTGTCTGGGTCCCAATCCACATCTCAATCCACAACGGCACCGGCGGCCCTCGCCCCCCTCCGGCCGGCCGAGCAGACCTCGCGCTGCAGCCTGCCCCAGGCCTTCAGTGCCGCCGCGCTAGGGAGCGGGCATGTCTCCGAGCACAGGCCGCTCTGGACCGGCTTCGGCGCTGCTCGGCTCAACTCAGCTCCCCCGTGTCGCCGGGCCCGGAGCAGGAGGGAGACGCGAGAGCTCGCTCGCCCTGGGGCTTAGCTGGGGACGGCCCACCCGCCCCTGACCACAGTGCTTTTCCCGGGAACACAATGCCCTTTTTATCCCACAACGAGTTCACTTGGAACCGCTTCCCCGAAGGTACCTGATTTTTTTTAAAGATCTATTTGCAAACGAAGCAAAATAACCAAGCCATGTTTATTTCTGCAAGCTTTCAGAAATAGCCCGCGATTGCTTTCTCTGTGTCCCGCTCTTTCAAATATAAGCCTTAAAAAAAAATTCAAAAGTCTCTTGAAGCAATAGTCAAAGGTTTCTTTCTGTTTGTTGTGTGAATTCAGGATGCCCCCCTTTAGCTGCTACCTTTGTGATTCAGGAGACAAAACTGCAACTGTTTTAGTTTCTATAATTAAAAATATTATTTTCAGGATGCGCTGTGTATTGTAGTGACTAATTCTGGATTCGCTTAGAAGGGGAAAGGAAATTAAGAAGAGGCAAGCCTATGCAGTTTAATCCTATGCAGTTATTTACTGCAAGCAAGAAAGGAAGCAAGAAAAAGAAAGACAAACACATACAGAAAGAGACTGGCAGAAAAGGCAGGAAGGAAGGAAAGGAAAGGAAGAAAGAAAGAAGTTTTAGCGTTTCTACCACTAAAACTTCCATGAGAATCTTTTGGCGGGGAAATGACTTCCTTTAGAAATAGGCGACATTTAAGATGAGATGTATTCAGCACAGGAATGTCTGAAAGCAGCTTTGCAGGTTTTCCCGGGATCATATAAAATGGACACGCCAGGGTGCCTGGGAGGGTCCAGGATCGTGGTGTTTTCCATACAGTACCCCAAGCTCCGCTGGGAGGAGAGGAAGCAAGAGACATCTGAGCAATGAAAACACATCAACTCTTCCTTCTTCCAAGTCTGGGGTTTGCAATGAGCTCACTTTGCACCCAGTGCTGGCGTGTGAATGCGAAGCAGTTGTCCTCCTCTGCATACGTGTGTGTTGGCGTGTGTGTATCTCAGTCACACTGTGGACATGCCTGTGCATATTTCAGGCTAACTCTGTGTGTGTGTTTCCAGCCCAACGCTGTGGGTGTGTTTCAGGCCAGCTGTGTGTGTGTGTGTGTGTGTGTGTGTTTCAGACGAGTCCTGGATGGGGACTTCAGACAAACCGGCACAAGCAAAGCCAGGGTTCAGCTAGAAAGTGTCCTTAATCCTCTCCATTGTGCCTGCCTAGCCATGGCCGCGGGTCGCTGGTGTGCAGCCTGATTTCACATCTCACACTTTCAATAATACCTAAGCATTCCAAGGGCATATAATTTACCTTGCTAAATGCCTGCTTTGGTACGCATATTATACATGTGTAGGTCTGAATATTATGCACCCAATAGACCGTAACAGTCAATAATCCAGGAACCACGAAGGATTTACGCCTCCAGAGCACCATACCATGCTGGACTAATTGATTGCTAAACCCACGTTTTCGAAATCAAAGCCTTTAAAAAAAATTCAGTTCTCCAAATATCTCCAATCGCCGCTCTTAATTTCTTTTACTTTCTTTCTTTCTTACTCCCTTATGACCGGGTGGTGGCAAGGTCTCTCTCTCTCTCTCTCTCTCTCACACACACACACACACACACACACACACACACGGTCTCGTATCTATCTATCTATCTATATGACCTTGTGTGTGTGTGTGTGTGTGTGTATATACACAGAGAGAGAGAGTCATACATATATCTATATATAGGCACATATATCTATCTATATATATTTATGTATATGTTCATAGTCTGTGTGTAGACTTTTCTCTCTCTCCACACACACACACACACACACACACACACATACCTCTCTCTCTCTATATATGTATACCTCTTTCTATATATCTCTATATATCTATGTATATATATGAGACCTTGCCACCACCCATTCATAAGAGAAAAAGAAAGAAAGATTTTTCCTATCTTCCTCTGTACATACATAGTGGAAGATAGGAATATATACAGAGAGAAGTAAAGGACTCATGTTGAGCCTCTGTAATTGTAAACCAAATTGCACCCCCCGGGATGGTTGACCTCTGCGTTACAAAGCCTAGGGTGGGAGCCGCCTCGGCGGGGCTGCACACGCATCACCTGGAAATATGTCGGTGAGTACCGGAGATCGCCTCTCGCCAGAGGAATTCTTTGCTTGATCCCAACTTTCTTTGTGCAGTTGGTAAAGCAGCTGCCACCAGGAACCGTCTGACACCAAATGGGAGCAGGGATCAGGCGCTTTGCCTTTTGTTTTGTTTTCCACGTCCGCTCCTGCACTGTTTTTTTCCCCTTCTTTCTTTCTTTCTTTCGTTCTTCTTTGAGCCTGAAGGAGGGGAATTTGGGGCAACATCAAAGTTCCCCCGACCGCCCCACTGCTGCTGCCCTGGATGACCAAGCCCAGGCTATTGTTTTGCAGGGCCCTTTCCAAGAGCCCTGGCTTGACAGCTTTGTACAATGAAGTCAGTGAGAGAGAGAGAGGGAGAGAGAGAGAGAGAGAGAGAGAGAGCGGGTCAAGCGATTGCAGCAATCGGAGGTGCATAAAGCAGAGACTTTATTAATTTCTAATGACACAAGACAAGGCGATATGTAGTCTGATGGGGGGCCCTCGGGAATGTGGCATGTGCGTTCCCCAAAATAATCTGATCTCCAAGCGAGAGGGCAGCTGAAGGGTCCCCGTCCCCCCCCGCCCTCCCCCTCTTGCTGAGACTGCTGTGTCTCTGTGCACGGTCATCCCCGGAAAGTTTGGGCTGAATTTGGCTACCCTGCTGCCATGTCAGCTGGCTGCAGAAAGGAGAGCTGGCCGCGACGGATCCGGGACATGTAGCTCCGCCGACCCCCGTTAGAGCCCCGCCTTAGCCCCCCGGGCGGCGGTGCCGCAGCGCCGCCCCCGTCCACCCCCGACCTCCCGGCCAGGCGCCGGCCCCGCCGTGCAAAGCTGAGCAGGAGCGCAGTGAGAGCAGGGGACCGGCCCCCGCGCCTCCCACTCACACCTGTGTGCATCGCTCCGCGATCCTGCTGCCGCTACCCACAGCCCCAGCAAGGAGACAGGGCAGCCACAAAGCCACCCGCACAGCGCGGGCACTGTACATCAGACTGCACAGTAGGTAGGACCCAACATGTAATGTATACCGTGTGGTACATATACATAACACATATGATATTACAGACAACATGGCACGGACAATCCACAACCCATAGCAGATGTAACACCCAACCTGTATAATGCCTTTTGTGTGATGCATAACAACACGGATCATATCATATCATATCATATCATATCATATCATATATGATGGGGTGTGACATGGCGTAACATCACATAATATAATATAATATAATATAATATAATATAATATAGCATGACATATAGCATGATATAGTGCAGGGGTGGGCAATTATTTTGGGCAGAGGGCCGCTTACTGAGCTTTGGCAAGCCATTAAGGGCTGTATGACAGGCAGCCCAGGGCAGATTAATATTAATTTTCTATAGGGGCCCCAGGGGTTCCATAGAATGGCTTGGCAGGCCGCATTCAGCCCGCAGGCTGCATTTTGCCCACCCCTGATATAGTGTAACATAACATAACAAGAAGTGATGTGAAGTGACATCATGTAATAATATAATATAATATAATATAATATAATATATGATGAGATATGACATGGTGTAGTATCATGCAATATAATATAATATAATATCACAACATAATACAACATAGTGTAATATAACATGACATAATATAATAGCGTGTAACATACAGCATGAAATGTGAGGTGACACTACATACTAATATAATATAATATAATATAATATAACATATGATGGCGGGTGTCATGGTGTAACATCACATAATATAATACAATATCACAACACAATATAATACAGTGGAATATAACATGGTATATAGCATGATACAATGTAACACAACATAAGAAGTGATGTGAGGTGACATCACATAATAATATAATATACTATAATACAATATAATATAATATAATATAATATAGCATGAGGTAACCTAATATAATAGGTCATACAGTACAACACAATACAATACAATACAATACAATACCATATAGTATACTATAGCATGAGGTGATGTAATATAATACCCGATATGATATGATATGATCTATATAAATATCATAGGCAACGTATACTACACAGTACGTGCCAGGCGTGGTAACACATCATACCTTGACGCCAGTATATGGCATACTATAACACCGGTCGCTGTCGTGTCCAATGGGCCCGAGGTCTGCAGAGCGCGCGCAGGCGCGTGGCCGGGGCAGACGGCTGGGCCGGGCTCCGCGCACAGACCCCGCAGCCCCCGCAGGCGGCGCGGGACGGCGAGGGCGGGAAGGGCTTTCGGTCTGGCCTTGCAAGAAACTTTCCCCGCGCGGAGCCAGCCAAGCCTTCTCCCTGCCCGCCATCCCTGCCTCTGTGGGCCTCGCAGGTGGGCTTCACTTCCCACCCCCCCAAACCTGCTGCTGGTGCATGACTGCGAGAGGTCACCACCCCTCCCTCAAATCCCAGTGCTTTGATCCCCACCAGTTCTCACTGTCCCACCCACTCTAGAAAGTAGCAGGGCAGATGCCAGAGAGCCAGTGGTGCTATGAGCTAGAGGCCTGTGCGGTCAGGGGCTCCCCACTCCCAGTAAACCTGAGCTTCTGCCTGGGGCTGTGTGTGGGGGAGAGGGGGCTGGCTCCAGAGGAAAGCAATCCCTGACTGCTTGCATGCACAGGTGGGCAGGAGAGGGAGGGTGGCAGGGGTTTCTTTGCTTTCATGCCTGGGAATCTGTGCCAAGGCCCTTGGAAGCAGCAGCTTGGGATGCCAGGCGGCCTCTCCTATCCCAAGCAAAGCCCCACTTCCCCTCCCCTTCCCAAGGCAGAGAAGTGCATTGCCTAAGGCTGAGAGGCTCCTGGCTGGACCCAGTGCCAGGGTCACAGGAGCCAGCCCTGCCACTGTGGGGTTTACCAGCTGCAGGAGATGATTCTGTGTGGCTTGCACAGATTGACTTTGATTGCCAATCTCAGGGCTTTTTATGGCTCTTTTTAAAAACAAATAGAGATCAGGGGATCCTTGCTGTTAAAGGGGGTGGGGGGCACAGCTGCAGAGGGAGCCTCCCAAGACCAGAACTTTTGAGGAGGAGCAAGGAGTGCCAAGGCTACAACTGTGTCTTGCTCCATACCCCCCCAGCCCTGATCCCATCAGTGGAAAGGGGTTTTAGCGCCCTGCTCTGCCCTGGCATGGGAGGTAAGGCCCAGCTCTCACAGGACTGGATGGGGAGGGGCCAGCGGCTTGGCTGGGTGGGTGCCTGGTGAGTGGTTGTCTTTATTTATCACCTCCCCTGCCACACTTCTGGTCGCTGATCTGCACCCACAGCTCCCCTTTTAGAAACGCGATAGGCAGATAAGCTGCCTTTCTTTCTATAGAAGCAAAACATTTAGGGATAGGGCCCATTGGCCTTTTGCGTAGCTGTATCCCCGGGTTGGTGGTTAGGCTGCTCAGTAAGCCAGGCAAGAGTGATAAGCACACGTAGGTCATTTAGTAGACACAGAAGTTATGTTATCAGAAGCAGTAACCATCCTACGTTATCTCTCTGCAGAGAAGCATCGTCTCTCCAGAAGAATGAAGCCGGGCTCCTGCTCCATTCTGACCCTTCCCCTCACAGCAAAAGCAAACAAAAAACTTAGTTCAAAAAAGAAAGCAAGCCAAGCCTTTCGAACTTGTTATAGCTCATGCTGCCATGACAGAAGTTTTCCATTTGCACTGCAAAACTGTCCTTGGGCATTCAGGTTGAGATCCTGCCCCCATTCAGATTGAAGGAAAATCTCCTCTTGCCTGAAAGGAGCGTTTTACCCGTGGTGTTCAACCTACCCCAGGATTTTATCCCTCATGTCCAACATTTTACAATGTGTTGTATAAAAATCCTTCTGTTTTTCTTCTTCCCAATGTGAGATCTACACACTCCATAATAATCTTAGTCTCTTTAGGCTTGACTGTTTACTCTTGCTTACTCCACTGTTGGTAACAGTTTTCAGAGCCCTCATGCACAATGACCGCTGTTTGAAATACTGCACAGGACTGACAAGCTGCATAGTCCACTATCAGCACATGTCCCTTGTGGCTCCCAAGCTTGCAAATGCTGATGGAGCTGGATCAACAATAGCACAAGGTTCACTTTTCTTGCAAAATTGTTTAGTATAGCCCAGACTTTTGTGTCCACGAGGAATGTTGCTGTGACTTTATTTCATTGTGGCAGCTTTAATGGATATCAGAAGAGATATGCCCATATGATATCAGGGTGATATAGAACTCAGTAGGGGTCATAGACACACATCTACTGTGTATTTTTATATGGATTTTATATTACAAATAAGACACTAAGTGACAGCCTCAGGACCCATATATCTATATACCAGAGTCACAAAATTGATTGTTTTAAAACAACAATCAAGACTTGTATAATGTGAAGATAAATCAGATGAGTAAGTCCATCTCTGAGTAAAAGACAGAAGTAAAAGCATTCACAAAATGGCCTTTTATGGAACAAAGCTTAACTAAGCACATGAATTAGGTCCCCTGACTTAAAGGGATGTGTTTAAAGGTACACACATGCTTGAATGCTTTTTTTTTCATTGGCACCATACATAATGCAAATAGGCCACCTATATGCCTATGTTGCAACATATTTTACTAGAAAAAATAATTACAATATAAATTTTAACATCCTCAGCAGGATTCTACTGCATTCTTGCATTCTCTGCATGTATTTTATTTCACCTTACCTCTGTTGATGGTCTAATTTCGCCTCTGCATGGTACTACCTTATATGGGCCCAGAAAACACTATAAGGTTCACCAGCAGAGTTTTGTCTGGGTTTTTTCATCAGTGAGGTGTGTTTTTTTTTTTAACCTTCCATGGAAGAAACTGGAAATCTGGTCCTCAAACCCAGCAGGTATTCAACATTTAACAGGGGTCAGGATTATCCTTGGGACTTTATTCTAAATGTGAGTTCTCAGAAGTTCTCTACTACTCCAAAACACCGGTGCTTCATTCTGAGCCTCCTTTAGTGAGAGCCTTTTTGACATGAGTCGAGAGGACATGGGTTATAAAATGCTAATACACTACCTGGTTGCTGGAGGATTTCAGTATGACTGGAGAATTGGCAAAATTATGACATTGCAACAGTACAAAAATACTGAAAGATGAACAAATCATGGTTCACCAACTCTAGAGGGCAATCCAGCATAGTAAAGACATTGTTTCATAGCTGTTAGAGACTGGAAAGGATCTTACAGATCATTGGGTCCAGCCCCCCTGCACTTGGGCAGAAAAGACTGCTGGGACCAAATGAACCAGCAAGATGGGCGTCGACATTTTTTGAAGACCGTCAGGGTGGATGACTCTACCATTCTGTGGGGAATCTGTTCCAAACCCTTAGCACTTAGCTTGTAAAGAAGTTTTTCCTTATGTCTAGTCTGAAGTGATCTTCAATCTGTTTGTGCCCATTATTTCTTGTCCTCCCCTGGGGGTCCTTGGTGAATAGATGCTCTCCCAAGCCCTGATCTACGCCCCTGATATACGCTGCCACCAAGTCCCCCCTGAGTCTTCTCTTCTCCAAGCTGAACAGTCCCTCAGTCTCTCCTCATATGACTTCATCTCCAAGCCTCTAATCTAGTTTTTTTTTTCTTTTTTTTCCTTTTTTTGGTTGTAATTTTTATTTTTAGAAGACTGCCATGGGATGAAGTTCTCCTACATTATAGAAACAAGTGGAAGAAGTGGGGATTTGGAAATGATGGACCCCTTTGTAAAAATAAAAGGGAGAGCAGGGACATGCCTTTAAGCAGAAGGGATTTTTAGGTTAGACTGGGGTTTTGTTTTTATGAGTATTTTTTTTTAACTCCAGTGTCCAATGAACTCTTGAGAAAGAAAATAAGCTTTGCAGGTATAATGATGCTGACCTTTTAATCAGTTCATAAGACTTCAGAATAAGCATTTCTGGAGATCCCCAAGTGGTTCTCCAACAGATCCAGAAAAGACCAGACTTGGTAAGTTAAGGTAAAAAATCAAGAGACTTCTTCCTCTCTCTTTCTTCATTTTATTTTTAAATGATCACACTTTTAAAATATATTTTAACAAAACAAGGGCTGGACAGACTCTTTCTTTATATATATATATATTTTTGCAGAGTACTTTTAAGTCTATGCTCCTATCCAAAAAGCAAGGGATCCATGAATTGTGTATCTGTCTGCTATTAATTCCACTAGTTTCCACACTTTAGGATTTTTTTTGCATGTAGTTTGATGGGCACAACATTAAAAATCAAACTGGGTTCTCTGCTGATGTACAGAGAGCTGCTACTGAAGAAACTATGCTCTGCTGGAAGCTAAAGACTTTGATTCTGGCACAGGTGGTCATTTGGCATGCCACTGAAGTCACAGGAGCTCTGCAGGGGTCCTTGTGAGCAGATCTGATGGCAGGACTAGAGAATAAAAGAGCAGGAACTCTAACCCTTACACTTCGTAGAATCACACATTTAATGATTTCTCTTGTTTGTGTGTGTAGAGCAGGACGGTGGGAGTCACAACACTCTCCCAGCACCTCAGCAGAGGCTAGAAAAAGACAAAGAGGAGGCAGGTATGATTCTCCTCTGCCCATCTTCTTGACTTACTGTTTCTGTGAAGCCTGCACTAGGACTGCAGTTTGAATTGTTTTACTTCAAGTTAAATGTACGTCGAATAAAGGAACGTGACCCTAGACTTTTGGCAACATTTACTACAAAATCATGACTGTTTTCCTGTTTCAGGACTAGATTATGTGTTTTCATAAAACTTCCTGTGACCATTTTTTTACCCTTGATCATTGTTAAGGTATTTGCTTCATACTTTTCATTTAGTCAGCATAAAAATGATACCCAATATATAACTTTGGTATTCCCCCACATGCAGAAATTCTTATCTCAAGTCTCATTACTTGAGAGAAATTGTAAAGATTCACTCCAGAAAAATGAAGATAAGGCATCTGGGACAATAGTACTTCGATATGCATAACACTGAGCAAAGAGTTGGAATCAGATTAATGTAGTATTACAAATAGGAAATAGCTGTACAGAGATAAAAATATACTCTGTGTTTTGCTGACACCAAAATTCAATCATGCTTTATTTTGATGTTACCAGACACCTTTGTTCTACTGATGTACTTGTAATTGATGGCTGGGCCAGGAGGTCAGAGACTTTAGCTTGCAGTCAGTGGGTAACTGGCAACAAAGCTGACAAATATTCTCAGTGTGACGCAGTCAGGGATGATAGAACCATTCTAGCATGTCAACAGCTCTAGCTTAGTAAGTAGAGCCAAGCGAAGGAGAGAGATGAGTTTTGCAGCAGTAGGATTTTTAAAACTCACACTGACCATGTGCCTGGTGTGCTAGCCAAACCATTAGCCCATTTACTGGAGCAGAAGTACCTGAAAATGGATATTGCTGGATGAATACATGATCTTTTAAATAAAAAAGAAAACAATCTTTCCCTCTAACCCCCCATTTTGTATTGACTCAGCAGCAGTTGAGGGCACTCTGTGTCTCATAGGGCTGGGTATGTGCTCTGCTGTCTTCTTTTGGCTGTACATATGGAACCTGTTGCTTCTTTTTGTATAATAAAAGGCTTTTGAAATAAAATAAAGCTTAGCCTTAGCAATGCCATTTATAATTACACCATGAATAATAT
>NW_005842153.1:777174-783955 GCF_000455745.1 Alligator sinensis | reverse complement strand
TTCCTGCTCTCTCATACCTCCTGAGGATATCAGTGGAAGCTTTGAGTACACAGATAATGTAGCGTTGAGATTCAAATGCATATTTGATACTGTATAAATGCTCGGCTCATCCCATCTGAGCAAAAACATGCTCTTGTGTGCCCTAATATAGCCAGGTACATAAAAACATGTTCATCTCTTAACTCAGAGTCAATGGAATTTTGAACCAAGCTCCCAATTCAGCAAAACATTTAAACACGTGCTTACAATTAATTGGTTTAAAGTTAAAATTAAGCCCACCTTTGCTGAATCAGAGCTGTGGTCCAAACTGTCATTGGATGGAGAAGCATGGGTCAAATGGCTTTATCTCTCACCTTCACTACCATAAGGTCTCTTGGTATGATCTTCATAAAAGAGTATGACTTCACAGCTTGTAGCTGGGACACATCTAGATGAGAAAGAAGAATGGCCAGGGGGACCATGCACACTGTTATACCTGGAAGTATTCTCCTGCCCGGTCTATTCAGTACCTCCTTTCCTTCTACCAGAAGCCTCAGATGCATTGAGAAAGGTGTTTGTGAGATGGAAGAAGTTGGATTTGAGGACCCTCTCCATGAAGGTCAGTTCTGTAAGAGTTCTTTGTGCACACAGCTACAGTTGGGCTCAGAGGCAAGGAAAAGGGAAGGTTCTATAGTGTGGGTCCATGATTATTAGGCTTATTCCCCTAAGCATGTGTAATTGTACAAGGTGGTATTGGAGAACAACCTGAGTACAGTGGCTATTATAGCCATAGGGTGTCTCCCTCAATCTGTGCTCTGGAAAGGAGGGAGGCACATGTCTTATTTCCAGCCTTGCATCAAGCTCAGCTGCCTCAGCTTGTCACACGGGTGAACATTTGCTGACATTTTGCTCTAAATGTGATCATACAGTAAGAGACTTACTGAGAAATGTTGTTAATGGCTCAGACCTTTAGTTTTTATAAGAACCATTATTTTGAATTCCATTGAATTTGTATATATACCATTTTTATATGCATATTTATAGAGGCAGGTTTAGATAATAAACTATAGATAATGAAACATTCCCATTCTTCAAAAAGATGCTGTTTAAGTAAGCAAGCAAAATATTAACTAAATCGGAGAAGGACTGTAGAGAGAACTGCAATGGAAAGTGCATCTTACTATAATTCCATAATGGTGATGATTGCAACAGTCATAGTGTCCACTCTCCAGCTAATTTCATCATTACTTATTACAGTTGAGTTTACCAGCTACACATTAGTTTATCAACATGTAAAAGGTTAGGCAACATAAAAAAAAGGTGTAGTAAGGGAACAAATCCTATGTCCACTGAGTTTAACTACTGATTTCAATGGTACCCAATCAGGCCCTTAGTGTATTCTGGCATAAAAATATAAAACTTAATGCGATATGCAGGAAGCTAACCATAATAAATCTTGCTCTGTCACAACTCCCATTGAAGCCAAAGGGAATTTGCATAGCTATTAGAGAGTAGGGTTTGCCCTAAGATAATATACATTCAAGCAGAAAATATTCAGCATAGTTGGCCTTCCTAATGGAAAGAGTCCTAAAGAAGAGTCTTGCTTTATCTGTCAACATGCCTCCAATTTGAGGACTATAAACACAGATTGCAGCCAAATTGATGGGAAATA
Source organism: Alligator sinensis (assembly GCF_000455745.1). Lineage (NCBI taxonomy): Eukaryota > Metazoa > Chordata > Crocodylia > Alligatoridae > Alligator > Alligator sinensis. The sequence goes on along the minus strand of NW_005842153.1, from coordinate 782,304 downwards.
TAAAATCATTAACAGCAGCAATTTTTACCACAGGAAAAAAAAAATGCAAGACTGCAGCATCACTCACTCTTAGATAGATACCCAGGGAATTAATACTAACCAGGCTCAAACCTCTTTAGCTTTTAAGTAAGATAAGTCAATAAAATTAATCCTGTGTTCTCTCTCTGGCAAAAGTGCCTACTGGTGCAGTATATTGGTGCCTATGGATTATTAACTAGCTCCTGAGTGGGTTCCCATTCACTCAGATGCTGCTGGGTGTCTTTGATGTCACATCAATGACTCTTGGGGGAGTTGCCGGGAACCAGAGCGGTCATGTTGTCTTCTCCTCCTGATTTCCATGAGCGGATCTTGTATTTGTGGCCATCATTTCTCTGAAATGGAGCTATCGGTGAGGAGCTGTCTTAGGATGTGCTGTTGCTTTGAGGCCGTTTGAACTACCATGCCTAGAGGCTTTCTGGATTTAGTGAAGTAAGGATGGAGTATTGAGATAGCATTCCTCAAGGGACATGGGGATGAAATATATGATTGGGTTTTCAGCGGGCAACTAATTTGGGTGCCAAAATGGCTGAAGGCTTGCAGTACTAGGTTGCATGTAGGACATCCATGTCCAGTTCCCAGCTTAGCCACATATTTCCTGTGTGAACTCAGGCAAATCACTTAATTTATACTGTACACCTGTTCCCCCTCCTTCCTTGTGTTATGAGTATAAAAATCCATTAATGATTATGAGGTACTTAGATACTAATGTGATTAAGATCATACAAGTATCCAGAGCAGATCTGGATAAAAAGTATAAACAAGTATCCAGATGAACAGAAAATATGGATTGAAGGGCCTACTTTTAGGCTCTGTTGACCATAGTCACATACTCAGCAACTCTGTTTAATTTTTCCAGGTTATACCTTGTTATTCTAAACCCAGATTTCTTCATAAAGGCTCAGATATAACTTTCATCGATGACTGAAAACATTAAATTGTTTGATGCAAGAAAACATTGACAAACTATCAAACAGTCATTAAATCTTTCCATCCAAAAAGTAATACAGAAACTTGTAAGCAACTGGAGAGTAAGATTTAGACATGCACATCTCAACCACAACTACAGCATCGTTACTGAGACACTGTAATAGATAAAGACAGGTTTATATTAATTAATTCAACTCACACAGTGTCTGAAACAGGAAGTATAAGGAGCGTGGCATGACTTTCCTTGAAATATTAGACTTATTTGCACAAGTGTGTGCTGATTACATTACATGCAAGTAGCAGAGTGAAGCAAGATGGTTGGCCCAAATACATGTAAATAAAGTAACTAATATTTTAATGAAAGTAATGCCATGTGCGATTTATGCTTTAATACTTTGTTGAATCACATTGGCCAGGTTAGAAATTCCCATTAGTATTTTAGTCTCCACTGGGAAAAACCATCAGAGTATGTCAGAGACCTCTCTTTTAAATGTGCCGTATAGGTAGAGGTGCCAACTTTTTTCACTTTCCCAGTGGGTGGTCTACTGCAAAATCCCCAAAAGACTAAGGATCTAGAGTGAACCTGGGCCTCCCTTAAGCTGAAACATTTTAAAGATTTTTATATGTAATTTAAGATGTTTGCTGAGAAATATAGGCTCTCATTTAACTATTTGCAGCTTATGATTTTTCCATTAGAAAACTGCAAGGAACCATCATTCCGTTCCATATTTGACCAATTACAGAATCACATTTTTCCCCTTCAGTATGCTGTAACATAGCAAAGGATCCTTGGATTCAAATCTCTGTTTCTTTCTCTCTCTCTCTTCCTCCCCCTTTTCCCCTTCCTCCCCTGCTGCGCTCTCTCTTTTCCTTTCTCATTTATTTCATTTTTATGTAGAAATTGCCAGGGAACACTCTGCCCCTTTTATTCATGTTTTGCTCCTTAGTTATGGCCGTCAACTTCATTACAAGGACAAAGATCAGTAAAATTGTCATAATCAGATCCCAAGTTAATTTTTAATGTAGTACTAGAAATACTAAAGGTTCCTTCTAAGGTTAATTCTATACACACCGATTCTCCCTTTACATTTTTCCTAAGGTTTCTTTTCTCCTTCTGGATATAAATCCAAATGACTTCAATAAGATTTGGTCAATACGCTAATGAAGAGACACATGAGAATTGAATTGTGTTTTTTATTTCAGCGTGGCTATCATATTTTTAAAAAGGAACACGCAACTGTTTTGATTTTGTAGTAGATAAGCGCATCTTTTTTCAGGAGTCGTTGGGTTCAAGGCTAGCCCCACCTCATGTGCTGGGTCTCCTTTAAGGAAACATATATTAGGAGGAGCAATAGACAGGCCAAAAAACAAGGCTAATGCGAATTAGATAGCTGACTCATGTTCAGGCTAAAAACCTGTTAGCCATCTTTGCGTGACTCTATTTAAGTAGCTCTGGGTACCTGGGCTGTGCTACTGTCTCCAGCTTCCAGACAGAAGACTTGATGGTATGTATAAGGGACTGCTAAGTATGCTGAGCATAGAGAACAATCCTGTTGAAAGAAAGCCTCATTTAGGAGACAGGATAAGGATAACTGGTAGGTTATGGTGGATTGTCACATGATGGGCTCTGATGTTTTATCCTACTACAGGTTTGGAAACCACATCAATTATCCCTGGCCATGTTTACATTAGACAGACTCCCTGGGAGTTTGAGCCAAGGCACTGTAAAATATAAAAACAGCATATACACATATTTATGCACTACTCTTCTCAAACATACCTAGCAAACCCATGCTGTATAAAACATAGTTAAACAGGAGATTCACAGGAGAATAGTTTTGGACCTGCACGTTTGTTTACTGCTTCCAAGCACACTACCAAAAATCTGGCAATATGAATGGGGCTGCCCAGACAGCCGGTGCTCAGGGGCCTGCTCAGGAAGAGAATGGGTTCTGGGATTAGGAGAGAAAAGAGACCTTTTCCCTCCTAATCCCAAATGGCACCTCACACTTCGGGTTCCTCTTTGTGACTGCTCTTTATCCCACTTTCAACACACAGTGGAACATCAGTGATGCCACTGCTTAATAACATGTATTCCCCTAGGCACAGCAGGATATGATTTCAAGTCCATTCAGAGTGTCTGCTGTGCAGAAAGCTTCCTCATGGATGTCTACCAATGATCTATAAATCAATTGTAGCTTTCTCTGTAACATGAAAATACATTCCTTTGGACAGATTACAATTTTTGTTTGTTTTCCATAGAGTCTCATATAATATTCATAGACCTCTGGAGGGAAACAGGCACTGAATGTGTAAATCAGACATCAAATGCATGTTCTAAGTTCTGCTTACATGTACATTCTGCCAAGCTTCTGCGTGCAGTTGTGCATAGCAGATCTATATATGTCTGGCCTGTATTTATTCATGTTTAAACCTAATTATGAGATTTAGCCAATCATCATGATTCATGATCTTTGCAAATCTGACAACATGTATTAGAACTCAGATTCAGGGATGAAACGTCCTCCATTTTGCCCTAAGCTTGTAGGTTGTTTTCCCTATAAGTGTGGAGATTTAAGCCCACAACACAAATGATTGCAGGTTTAGAAACTGAGCATTAGGGGTGTGCGAAGCAGGCCGTATTCAATTCAGATTTGGATTTGGCCCGAATCAGGGACAGTTTCAATTTGTTTATTCAGATCACTGTCCCCGATTCAATTCAGCCGAATCTGAAATCAAAAGATTCAATGCTGATTTGGAGAATCAGCAATTTGGACAAAAGCACCTTTAAAAGTTTTTTTCTACATACCTTGAGGTAGCAGGTGTGGCTTGTGATCACTGCGATGCTGGGGCGCATGGAGCATCCCACAGGAGTGCGGAGTGTGGGGGGCCTCCACATGCCCAGTGGCAAACCTAGAAGTGGACCAGAAATACATCTGGTCCACTTCCGGGTCTGCCAGTAAGCACGCTGGTGAGCCCCCCGCTCCCACCCCTGGATCAGCTGCGGGGGGGACCCCAAGTGTCCCCCCAGACCCAGGAGGCACGAGTTGCTGAGCCCGGGGGGGGCAGGGGGGCCCTCCGTGCAATCCCCAGTGGTCCCAGAAGTGGACCAGAAGTGCTTCCTGTCCACTTCTGGGTCTGCTGCTGAGTGGGGAGTAGGGAGCCCCCCGAGCTTCTGTGGGACACTCCATGCACCCTAGCATTGCAGCATTCATGAGTCCCTGCTAGCTAGAGGTATGCAGAAAAAACATTTAAATCTGTGTCTGTGTCTGAATCTCTGAATCTTTCCGAATCGATTTGGCGGGTTCTGATTCAATTCAGAGAGATTAAAGGGTCCTCTGATTTGATTTGGATTCGGAGATTCGGCCACTGAATCGGGCTGAATCGCCTCCGAATCAAATCAGGGACTGAAGCTTCGCACAGCCCTACCAAGCATAATTGTGAAATCTTGGGAGAACTGGGATTATTTCATCTAGAGAAGCAAAGCCTAAGGGGTGATTTGCTCATTGTCTTCAAATACAAGACAGTTACACAGAAGACAGAACAATGCCTTGAATTGAAGCAAGGGAGATTTAGGTTAGATACCAGAGCAATCTTTTGTAGCATCTGAAGAAGTGGGCTACAGCCTACAAAAACTCATGCATCTCTGAATCTATAGTGTGCCACTTTGCCCTGCCTTCTGCCTAACTTCAGACTAACTCAGCTAACTCCTTTCTAATATTTCAACTAGGAAGGTGAATTTTCTAATTATGAGGGTAGAACCTAGAGAGGTTGTGGAATCTCAGTCCTTAGAAAATTTAAAGTGTAGGTTAGGCAAACATTTGTCTGGAGTGGTTTAGACAGGAATGATTCTGTCCTAAGCAGGGCATTGGATTAGATGACCTCCTGAGGTCTCTTCTAGTCCTATTTTTCCATGGTCATAAGGACTTTATACAGGGCTGGGCCATCTGCTCCTTTTTACTTCTCTCTGCAAAATATTCTATGTTACAGAGGGAAAGGAGGGGCAGAAGATGAGCAAGTTCTGGTAGCTGCAGACTGCCATAAGATAAAGCAGTCTAAGTTATTGCAAACCCTGTGATCCATGCATGTAGAATATGCTGTAGAGCCTCTTGCACCATTCCCAAACTATACATCTGGAGTTCTGGGAAGGTTTTCTTTCATGAC
>NW_005842153.1:755957-777143 GCF_000455745.1 Alligator sinensis | reverse complement strand
AAGAGTGTTTTGATTATATAGCACCATAACTCTTTCTACTAGTCCTTGGCCTAAATAATAGCTCTGGAGAAGCTACATTGGTGATCCATGCCTCAGTCACGGATGGGGGGGTGGGGAGGGCTTCCCCCTGATCACTCTAGAGATCCCCTGTACAAAGCCTGTTTGCTATTATGGGTTACAAAGTAGGGCCAACTAGCTGCAATTAAGATTGGTTATACATTTTTTTTAAGCATTGTACAAACACTGAGAGAGTCCCTGCCTAGAAGAGCTGAGGGTCTAAAGAGATAAGACAAATTGTGGGAGGGGAAACAGAGTCATGGAGAAATGAAGTGATTTGCTGAAGGTCACACACAGCAGGTCCGTCTCAACAACAAGAACAGAACCACTTATCTGCTAATTCTCAGTGTCCTACTAAATCAAAATTGATGTTCTTCTGCTCCCTATGATGCAATTACAAACAATCATAAAACATTTTCAACTAGTAATACAATTCAATTATGAATTCAATTTAATCCAATTAACATGAAACCTTCAAACTTTCTAATATTTAAAACCTATTAGGGCCTGACCCTTCAAAACTGTTGAATTGAATGGAACTACCTACTCTGGTAAGTAAAGGTTTGTTGGAATGGACAATTGTTTTAAAAATATTTGTTTGAAGAAAGCAAATTTATTGGGCAGTCCATGTATTTTCTATTCTGAAAGGAATGGTTCAGTGAGCATAATCTTGGATAAGATAATGAATAAAAAAGTACATTTTCCAATGGGCTATTTTAAGTATGTGTGTGTACACAGAGGTAATGTTTATATCATGGCTGCTGCATTTGAAATAGCAAAGCCTGAGAGAACCATTAACTATGTGAAGCATCAGCTATGTAAGGCATCTTTGTCCTCTGCTAAATGATTAGCTCAGAGCAATGCCCCTTCTCAAATTTTCACCCAAGCAAACTCTACAAACACACACACTAATAGCCATTATAAAATAAAGAATCCTTCATGCACAACAACATTTCACAACAGTGTAAATTCAGAACTATCTTTATTGCCACACACAAAAAAATTAATATTGTATGACAATGTTTACAACATAGTTGAAAGTAGCAGGGGAGGTAAAGTGTAAACTATAGAACACTCCAGGTCAGGATGCTAAATTCCTATTGATTTTCTTCCACTTAGTTCCACTTATGAACTTGGGCATGCCTCTCAAATTTTGTTTCCCTCACCTGTATGTAGGATAGTTATAATAATTCCCCACTCACGGATGGATGGATCGCTTCTTGCCATAGGAGAAGTTTATGAGAGTCCATCATAAGGCTGGAAGAGACCTCTAGGGTAGTTCAGACTACTTCAGAGAGGCAAGAAATCATAGTTACTAAACCATCCAAGACTAGAAGAATTCAGCCTTTTAAAATCCTCCAAAATAGAAGGACTCCGCCTGGAATGACCTCTCCATGTCATTTCATGTTGCAAAACAGAATCCACAAACCTGGAGATTCCCAAGGGAGTTATGAGGCCCCCTGAATAACTGCAGAAGGATTTGCACCTCTGCAGGTGCTGCTACGTTTGGAGGGCCCCTGTTCGTGGTGGCACAACTCCTTTCACAGACTCTTTGGATCATTATGTTCTCTGTGGAGAAAAAGACATGCTCTACAGATAATAGAGACCTAAAGCATATTTTTGTTTCCTGAAAATCTTTAAGGGAGAAGAGGTGACAGATTATGATCATCTCACCTGCCCTATCTGGGGCTCCCTCCTGCTCCCAACTCCCTCAATTTCTACCTTTTCATCTCAGACCCGTAGAGCATGCTCAGCTGGACTTGGAGTCAGAGGACACCAATGCTCTAGGAATAGTAGAGCTTATCTTTTATACCACTCCCTGCATGAGAAGATCTGAAGAGGTGAGGGGAAATCTCATGCCGGGTTATTTCCGGTTTAATTGCAAGAGGGTCAGGGAAGGGAAAGGCATTTTGTTGTATTTTTATATTTGAAAAGCGTTTTTGTGCTACCCTAGTATGTATAAAACTCATGTAAGCACCTTGTTGATAAGCACTGCATAGTGCTTATAGTGTAATAATAAATTTCATAGATTTCATAGACATTCGGGCTGGAAGGGACCTCCTAAGATCATCGGGTCCAGCCCCCTGCCCTAGGGGCAGGAAGTCAGCTAGGGTCATAGGATCCCAGAAAGATAAGCATCCAAACGTTTCTTAAAAGTGTCCAGAGTAGGTACTTTAAAGGTGGATTATAGGTAGATGTGGTAGTGCCACCTAGGGGTAATGTTTTCTGACATTTTCCATTATAAGACCCTCTTTTCAGGTGTTTTGAGGTAAGGCTTTTTGTGGGTGATATTTATAAGGCTGGAATAGATGAGCTTTCAGGTACCAAATAACCTTCTTCAGGTCACTGAGAAAATAACAGACACAGCCTTGGCTATATAGCAGATAGAACATTTTCAGGTGTTTCTGTTTTAGCCAAACTTTAACCTTTCTGATTTTTTAAATGAAAACTTCATAATTTTACAAGACAGAAGCAAAAATCTACAACTAGAAACCTGAAAGCTAACACACTTGCTCCTGTCAGCTAAATTTACATTTTCACAGAGCACAAAGCTGCCTCAACACAAACGAAATTGCTAACCCAGGAGAGCAGTCCATTTACCCTTCTGTGAAATATGAAACATCATAACCAGAAGGAAACATACTTCAACATCTGCTTGCCATCAGACAGCTTCTAGGTAAATAGCCTGCTCTAACTTTTATCTGAGCCTAATTTGCACAAAATGAACTTTTCCAACCAGGAGATCTTACAGCACCTTCAGTGTTCCTGTGAAATACGAATTTTAATTTCTACCTAGGAGAAATACTACAATCTTTGCATTCTCCTATGCCTGAAGAAGGGTGTGTGTGCCCGAAAGCATGCAAATAAAGATTTTTTTTGCAAATATCTAGTTGGTCTAATAAAAGATCTCATTTCTACCATGAGTTCTGATTCCTGTTGCCTGTAGACAAATACAGCTACAACCTGTATCCCTCACCACCCCACACTTCCTGACTGACATTTTCCAAATCATTCAGACTGTTTTTTTTCCTTTTAAAGTTTTTTCAAAAACGGCACAGCGTTTCCAAAAATGAGTAGAAAAAAAGGTTATTGTGGCCATTTAAAACAAAATAATTTCTAACTTTTGTTGAGAATCTCTTACCTCTTTGCTTTGGAGAAAGTACTGGAACTGTAACAGAGGAAGGTCATTTTAGTATCAGGGATGTACATGCCTTTTGCCTTTTTCCAAGATTATAAGCACATACTTTTTACAGACTAGGTATCTTGTCAGCTGAATTTTCTGAATGTTATGTATGTCCTGTTGCCTCACAGTCCTTACATGCTGATCTAACTGTGCCTGTCATGAGAAAGATAACATGTTAGTAGTGGTCCAAGCCTTTGTCTTGACACACAGTCTTCTGCATATGTCTTGATTCTTGCGTGCTCTGCCTTCTGACTCTGTCCCAGAAGTCTCTCAAGAGAACCAGAGACACTACACATCTTGGGGCACTCAACAGCATGGTCTAGTCTTCAGTCACAATGGAAAAATCTTGATCTTAGGCTAATTTGGAAAATCCCCCTCAAACTAGCAGTTCATTTACAATACCTGTTGTTTATAATCACAAATAATATGTGTTCCAAAATTGTAAAAGCAGTGGAAGAAACAGGAGGTGACTTTTAGGAAGTTTCTCTGCAACCTACCCCTTAAGGATGACGGGTGGAAGGTAGCAGATGGCACCAATATTCGTTAGAGAGCTTTGACATATTCTTGAGTATAATTCGTACCCTATTGAATTGACATTATCCCTTGCTTCATTCATATGCTTCTTCTAGGACTTTCTTAAAATGAATCCTTATGCCTATTACAATTATCACATTAACTCATCAAGGGCTAGAATTTGAAGAACTAATGGTTGTCTCTCTAAGTGGGTGAAGGGTCATTTTATTCCTCGCAATCTTTAACCCATTCTTAGTTTGCATTATGAAGGTCAGACAGAAGAGCTATATCAGCCATATGTGCATGGAAAGATCACAGCCCATATTTGATGTACTATGCTGGTGAAACCACTGGTACAAACACAGCTTAGTCAGCAGAAGAAGGTTTCTGCTGGACAAGCTTTTGCTGTGAATGAGCTTGGGTAACTACCAAAAGAACATCTCCTTCTGCTGGTATAGGTTACATCTACAATAGAGGGCTCTGCTACCATAGTTAAAGTGGTAGCAGACAAGAGTTATTTCAAATCTTGGCAATATCTATTCCATTTATGCCAAAGAAAAATAATGTTTCTGGTAGGCCCAGCTCTTTTGGGGGCTCTTTCCTTCAAAACATGCTATCTTCACAAAGTGACTGACCAGCTGCAGGCCTGGGCTGCTGACATTGTACTGCAGGAAGCTGTTGCACTAGGTACTTGAACCAGACCAGAGAAGCTGCTTTTGTAGCACTGCAGTGCTTCTGCTGCTGGTGCCCTATAAGATGATAATGAGGAGGAAGAAACTGCAGAATAGCAAGTAATAGGAATTAAACTGGAGAGAGGAAAGGGAGAGGAGAGTGCCCGAGACTGAGGAGTCAAATAGGACAGTTTTGGTAAGGAGATGAAGGTAAGGAACCTGTGGAAGGAGATGGGAATGAGAAGCCTACAGAAGGAAGCTAGAACTGGAATCTAGGGTGGAAGGACCAGGATTCAGACTAGAAGCCCATAGGAACTGGAGCTAGGAGGTCAGAACAGAGATGAAGAGCCCAGGTAAGGAAAGGAAATTTTGACTGCTTGGGCAAGAAGCCTAGGACTGGACCAAAGTGCTGACAAAGAAACTGATTAAAGGAATCAATAAAGCAGGAGAAATAAGGTTGGAACAGAAATAGGCTGGTGTTACAGAGGCAGTAGATCAGGCTGGAGGAGCAGGGAAGAACTGTCTGTCTGGACTCCAGGATATAACCCCAGAACCTGGAATGGGACACAAGATTCCTGAGTCCTAACATTTCTTTGTTATTGTAAACGTATGTGATACCCTTTGATAGTACACTTATCACATCACCTTCTAACAATCTACTACTGCTATCATGGGTGGATTTAGGATTTTGAAAATGGAGTTGGGGAGTTGGGGGGTGGTGGAAATGGTGTGGTGCATCATCACATATAACACGACATACATTTTTCTGCAGGTAAAAAGGTACTAGAAGCTTTACTAATCTTCAGCAATCCTTCGCAGTTGAGGTTGATTGTCTTATGTGGTTGTCTTATCTGTGCATCTGAAGATAGCTGAGGAGGCCAATCCAAGATTGACAGACTTTGCTGTAACTTGGGCATGAGTTTCCACGCAGGGTGGGTGTATCTGGTTCTTGATTCAGTCCACAGTACCATAGGTGACAATTTTTGGTGGGCTTAAACACCCACCACAAAAATTAGAGAACTAGATTGCTTCTCAATCCAAAAATTAGCGGGTGCTCAGCACCCACGAGCCACAGCTATTTTGGTTTTACATGATCTATGTTAAATCTCTGTTATGTTAAAAACTTTGCCCTAAAACCAAGCTTTTACAAGCTGGTACTAGTAGATGACAGAAGCATGTTATGTGGCAGGAAGTCAGAATTAGATCGCAATTCACGGTGAGGTAGTGGATGTGAGTAGGACCAGAAGTAGTGCCAAAGCACCCACCCGGAAAAACCAAAGTCAGTGCCTATGTGTGACATGTTGTTTTTACTACTCCCACTTTTCCGTCTCCTGGTGTCATTGTAAGGTTTCAAAATACTGAGATCTTTGCAGCAGCCTTTTCCTTCATTGGGGGCAATCCTGGGTGATAGTCTCCCAGGAGCTGATGTTAATGTTGCATTTTTTCAAGTTGGCCTTGACAATATCTTCGAAGCGCTTTCTCAGCCCTCCTCTTGAGCATATGTCTTGACTGAGCTGCAAGAATAAGACTTGCTTCAGGAGTTTGGAGTCAGACATCTGGATGATGTGGCCAGCCCAGCAAAGTTGATGTCAGATGATTATCTCCTCTATTCTTGTAGCGTTTGTTTGCGAGAGGATGCTAATGTTGGTGCATCTATCTTCCAATTGGAGTTGAAGGATCTTCCACAGGCAGTGTCGATGGTACTTCTCCAATGACTTCAGGTGTCTCCTGTACATCCAGGAGATTTTACTAATATGCTAGCACTCTAGGGCTATATACTTTAGTCTTTGAAGCAAAAACAAATGTAACTTTATTGGAATTTGCGTTCATTTTCTGTATCATATATTATGTATAAAAAGAAGACAACAAACCAGGCAAAATAATAGAATAATGTTTCTTTAGTCCTGTTATCCACAGCTCATCCACTTCCATTTGATGACTTCTATTTCTACCCTAAGAGACTTTCTCAAGAGCCAGCTGGAACTGGTTGAGCTATGGTGCAGAGGAAAGTTGAACAGTTCTGACTGGTTAGAGCTCAGGCACTGGATGGAGCACACCCCTATCAGGCACCTTGGCTCTGTGAGCAGGACTTTTCTACACTGTCCTACTTAATAGCCTGAGGTCTGATTTAGCAGGAGTGCTGAGTACTCAGAGCTGGTATTGAAGTCAATGAGAAATGTATTTTGAACAAATAACTGCCATATAATGCTAAGGACTCTGATTCAGGCACTCAACATTTGTAGAAACTTTGGGCTTTAACCTATCTGTACCTCTGTCTTGATCTGTAACAGTGATGGTAATGATACTTCCTCACCTTGCAGGTGTATTGGATTGTTAATTAGTGTTTAAGAAATACTCAAATATTGTAGTAATGAGCCCAATAGAAAAGCCTTTTAGGAAATTTAACAATTCTGAATTCAGAGCAGGGTTTGAGTAATGTGCTCTAAATGAGATCTACAGCCACACAAACAAAATGCAGTAACTGCTTCTTAACTGGGCACTGTTTGTTCTGTATACTGAATGAAACAGGTCCTGTGGAAAAAACAGCATGTAAACATGTAATTACTGACTATTAAAATGCATATAGTTATGGGGTGGGGATAAATTATGGGTGCATAGCAAAGGCCAGATTTAATGTTATTAACTCCTTGATAGCTTGATTTTGCCACCATAATAACATTCTTTGTCAATAGTTGTTTAGACATAATGTACAGTAATGTCTTTGATAGTGCTGTTGATAATGATTTACAAAATGCCAATATTATGCATGGGACTTCAAAAGCAAAGCAGAAGATAACAGTGTGAACCAAGGAAGCTTATGTTTTAATTTAGAATAGAGATGATTTTGCTTGTTAATATTTTTCATGAGAAATTACTCAAACCAGAATTGTTCTGTCATCATTTTTTGTTCTTTTCTTTTCTTTCTTTTTTTGCTAGTTTTTCCTGATTTTTCTTCTTCCATTTTCCTCTCCTCAGTTGTGCCATTGAAAGAGGGAAACGCAAAAGAAGGGAAAAACATAAATTTTTTTTCCATTTATTAAAAAAACCTAAGCATTTTAACAGAATTTTAAACTAAAAACTTTTATTTTATATTAAAGATAATTTTTATGTTAAAAGAAAATTAAACAACACTTTTTGACCAATATGTCATTCAGATACTGTCTAATTGGTTTCATCTGTATACAGCATGGCATGCTAGTCAGAACACAAGGTCATGCAAGAATATGGGGGACAACTTCCTGGTGCAAGTGCTGGAGTGGTCAGCTAGGGGCCATGGTCTTCTTGACCTGTGGCTCTCAAACAGGGAAGGGGATAGCAACTTGGGCAGCAGCAACCATGAGATGATTGAGTTCAGGATCCTGAGGAAGGAAAGGATAGAGAGCAGCAGAGTAAGGACCCTGGACTTCAGAAAAGCAGATTTTGACTCACTCAGAGAACTCATGGGCAGGATCCCCAGGGAAACCAGACTAAGGGGGATAGGAGTTGAAGAGAGCTGGCTGTACTTCAAAGAAGCTTTACTGAGAATAAAGGAACAAACTATCCTGATGCGCAGGAAGACTAGCAATTGTGGCAGAAGACCAGCTTGGCTTAGCAGGGAACTCTTCAGTAAACTAAATCACAAAAAGGAAGCTTATAAGAAGTAGAAACTTGGACAAATAACTAGAGAAGAATATAAGAGCATTGCTCAGGCATGCAGGGATGAAGTCAGGAAGGCCAAATTGCAATTGGAGTTGCAGCTAGCAAGAGATGTGAAGGGTAACAAGAAGGGTTTCTACAAGTATGTAAGTAACAAGATGAGGATCAGGGGAAGTGTAGGTCCATTAATGAATGGAGAAGGCAACAGAGGATACAGAAAAGGCTGAAGTGCTCAATGCCTTTTTTGCCTCAGTCTTCATAGGCAAGGTCAGCTCCCTGTCTACTGCACTGGACAGCACAGATTGAGGAGTAGGTGAGCAGCCAACAGTAGTGAAAGAAGAGCTTAGGGACTACTTATAAAAGCTGGGCATATACAAATCTATGGGGCCAAATAGGATGCACCTGAGAGTACTGAGGGAGTTGGCTGATGTGGATGCAAAGCCATTGGCTATCATATTTGAAAACTCATGGCAATCAGGAAAGGTTGTGGATAGTTGGAAAAGGTGCCCATTTTGAAGAAAGGGAAGAAGGAGGATCCAGGGAATTACACTCAGCCTCACCTCAGTTCCTGGAAAAATCATGGAGAAGATCCTCAAGGGATCCATTTCTAAGCACTTGGAGAAAAAAAGGGTGATTAGGAACAGTCAGCTTGGATTCACTAGGGCCAAGTCATGCCTGACCAACTTGACTGCCTTCTATAATGAGGCGACTAGCTCGGTGGATGTGGGGAGATGGGTGGATGTGGTGTATGTTGATTTTAGCAAGGCTTTTGGTACAGTCTCCCATAGTATTCTCACAGGCAAGCTAACGAAGGATGGGCTGGATGAATGGACTGTAAGGTAGATAGAAAACTGGCTGGAGCATCAGGCTCAGAGAGTAGAAATCAATGGCTCAATGTCCACTTGGCAGCCGATATCAAGCGGAGTGCCCCAGGGGTCGGTCTTGGGGCCAATTTTGTGCAATGTCTCCATCAACAACCTGGAAGATTCATAGATTCATAGATGTTAGGGCCGGAAGGGACCTCAATAGATCATCGAGTCCGACCCCCTGCATAGGCAGGGAAGAGGGCTGGGTCTAGATGACCCCAGCTAGATGGTTATCTAACCTCCTTTTGAAGACCCCCAGGGTAGGGGAGAGCACCACCTCCCTTGGGAGCCCGTTCCAGACCTTGGTATAGAGTGCACCAGCTGCAAGTTTGCAGATGATACCAAGCTGGTGGGGAGTAGTAGATACTCTGGAAGGTAGGGCTAGGATTCAGAGTGACTTAGACAAATTGGAGAATTGGTTCAAAAGAAATTTCATGAGGTTCAACAAGGACATGTGCAAAGTGCTGCACTTAAGATGGAACAATCCCATGCACCAATACAGGCTGGGGGCTGATTGGCTGGGCAGCAGCTCTGCAGGAAATGACCTGGTGGTTACAGTGGACAATAAAATGAATGTGAGCCAGCAGTGTGCCCTTGTTGCCAAAAAGGCTACCAGTATACTGGGCTACATTAGTAGGTGTGTTGCCAGTAGGTCAAGGGAAGTGATTATTCCCCTCTATTCAGGACTGGTGAGGCTACATCTGGAGGAATGTGTCCAGTTTTGGGCCCTCCTACTACAGAAAGTATGTGGACAAATTGGAGAGAGTCCAGTGGAGGGTGACAAAAGTGGTGAAGTGGCATAGGGATATGAGTTATGAGGAAAGAGGGGGCTAAGTGCAGACAGTCAGAAAAGCCTGAGGCTGAATTGATTCAGTCTTTGCAGGTTAGTCTAAAATGCACAGATTAAATTGAAACAGAAGTGAACAGACATTTACCTTTGATTCAGGAAATGCAGCCACATGCCTACAGTGGCTCAGGTCAGTAGTTGGGGGGTGCTACAGTACAGGTCTCTGGCTATGTGTTCACTTCCTCTTCCTGCTGCCCTCAAGGTCTCTGGGATTTACAGTCCAGAATCTCAGCAGCAGGACTCTGCAGGGTTGCTCATTATTTCCTCTTCCTGCTTCCCTTTTCTTTCTGGGATTTGTAGTCCACAGTTGCAGCTAGCAGTAATTTTGAGCAGGGGAAGGGTTGTTTAACCCTCCTCTCTGGCCCCAGACCCCAGATGGGGTTTGCCTGGGGAGGGCAGTCCCCCCCTGTAGACTGGGCTATATCCCCAGCTGGGCTTTCCCCCCCCCACTTTTTGTCAGCCAGTCCTCACTGCTCCAGATAGGGGCGGGGCCAGCCCTGTTCTCTGGAACAAACAGCATTGCCCAGCCCAGGTCTGGAAAGCATGCTGGGGGGGAGGAGGAACAGGGGAAGTGGGGTGCTGTGATTTAACTTGAACCAGGAAGGGGTCTGTCTATAGGTGGTGGAGGGGGGAGATAATGGGGCTCAGCCCCCCCCACAATGCAGGGCAGCCTGGTTGCAGGCTGCTGCAACGGGGGGAGGAGGGGCGCTCACACTCAGATGCCCTGCGCAGTCAGGATCTCAGCTGCCTCAGCAGGCAGGTAAGTTTCTTTCAGTTGGCTTTCTTTATGACTGCCGGGCCTTGGGGGGCAGTCGTGGGGGGGGGGCAGATCAAGACCCCCACAGTGTAGGAAGGAGCAGCAGCAGGAGCAAATCATTCACCCCTGTCCTGCTCCTTGCTGCACTGTGGGGATTGCCCCATGACCCAGCCCAGCTGGGGCCCCATTCACAGTGAATGGGGCCCCAGCTGGGTCAGATCATGGGACAGTTGAAGCCCGGTGGCACCTCCAGAGGCACAGAGCCCGGAAGCCAAGGAAGGGACACGTGGCTCCCCCCCCGATCTTTGCATGGGGCAAGAGCAGGGTGCAGCTGTGAGCTGCTGCCTGCCTCTGTGCCTCACTGCCGCCTTTGAAAGTGTTACAGCGCCATGTGCATCCCACACATGCTCAGACCCCCCAACATTTTTTTTTCCCTTTGCCTATGGGTCTGGGACAGAAGTTTCATAAACCAGTTTGACCCAAATCAGTTAAGTTTGATACTACATTCAACCAGGTCTATCTTAAACCAGTTTCAGCCAGTTTGAAACTGGTTTAAGTGCACTGAGCTTCTGTTCTGCTATAGGTTTAAGCCAACTTCTGGTTACTTAAACCGGCCTATGTGTAACTTCTGTCCTTAGCTTGAGGGAACTGGGATTATTTCGTCTAGAGAAGAGGAGACTGAGAAGGGACTTAACAGCAGCCTTCAACTACCTGAAGGATGGCCCCAAAAAGGATGGAGCTGGACTGTTCTCAATGGTGGCAGATGACAGAACAAGGAGCAGTGGTCTCAAATTGCAGCAAGGGAAGTTTAGGTTAGATATTAGGAAGAATGTTCTCACTAGGAGAGTAGTAAAACACTGAAACAGGTTACCCAGAAAGGTGGTGGAAGCTCTATCCTTGGAGGTTTTCAAAACCCAGCTAGACAAAGATTTGTCTGGGATGATCTAGTTGGGGATGGTTCTGCTTTGACCAGGGGGTTGGACTAGATGACCTCCTGAGGTTCCTTCTAACCCTAATTTTCTATGATTCTATGAGTCTAATACAGCAATGGTCTTTTTTGGTGGATTGAAGGAAGAGAACTAGATTGCTTCTTGATCTATGAGAAAAGAATCATGACTAATAAAGCATAACCCTATTTGTTTCCAAATGTTTCCAAATCTTAAACATGTCCAGGTGCATATGGAAGATGTAGGAAAATGGCTCATGGCAGGCAGTGCGACTGAAAGTCAAATGAGATGGAGTTTAAGATAAATGGAGTTTTATTGTATTTAAGTTCTTTTAAGTGAACATAATATAAAAGATACAAGCATGTTAGCTTAGGTATTAGACTTATTTTTAAACATTTATCTAGTCATCATGCCTAGCTTTTAAATGTGAGCTCAAGCAAAATTCTTAAGCTCAGTATTTTATAATGTCTTATGCTTTATCCTTAGTAGTTTATAACTGCAGAATATGTCTTGCTGCTTTCTTGGAAATATATTTAATTAGACCTTCTCCCTACACAAAAGTTGCATTGCTTTAACTAATCAATATAGCTAAAATAGTACAAGCTTCCCTTTTGCTTTCCAGAGTATTTATACTGGAACAAACTATATTGGTATAAGAGTGTCTATATTATGATTGTACTGACATGATTATACCAGTAAAAGTAAACAGAAGAATCTCTACCCCACTTTTCCCTCATAAATAGTTCACTTTTCCATACTTTAACTGACATACTGGGCATGTCTACACGTGATGCTTTAATACACATTAGCCTAAGTTAATGCGCATTAAGGATGCACGTCTACATGTGCTCACCCTTAATGTGCATTAAAATGGTGAATTAAGATATTTGTACCTAAATTTGCTATCTGCAAATGCAAGTATCAAATTTAGCTGCAAATAGTTAAAGCGCATTAACACATGTATGTGCAGGCCGGGAGCGATCCAGGCCCTTTTTCGCGCTGCGCGGGCTGTGGCCAGCAGCCCGGGCACGCTGGGTCGGAGAAAACAGGCAACACGCTAGAATTAGGCACGCACGCTTAATGGTTGCTTAAGATTGTTTACTTACACTGAAGATGGTCGCGGTGCAGGCAGGAAAACTTGCTTGAGTTGCAGTTACAGATAGAAAAGAAGAGAAGCGGACTAGAGTTCCTTCCCGTGAACATTCTTCTAGCCCATCCGGTTGGAGGCTCTAAACCGCGAGCCCGTCGCGCCAACCGAAGAAAGTACTCGAAGAAAAGAGCTCTGAATAGACTCACACAAAGTTTGCTAGGCTCCGTGGAACCTGTGCGCGCAGGGAAGAGGGATACGTCGAGGATTGCGCTCGGCGACGGGGAGAGGCTAGAGGCTGATCAGACCCCTGTTGCCTTCTTGATATTCACGCTGGGTCCAATAGGCTCTGCAGCGCTTCGAGATCTTCACGAGACGTGAAGTCTCCTCCTCCTGATGTTCGTGGAGTCCTCCAACTTGGGCGGAAACCACTCAAGCTTTTTATACGGCTAGCAAGCCAATCACTAGCCGCCACGTGTGAATAATTTCACGCAAGCCAATAACGGGGCTCGAATTATAATACAAATGGCGGGAACTCTTTGCAAAGTGCATTTCTGTGCTGCAGAGAAGAAATGCACACTGCAAAGAAAGCTACAAATTGGCGTGAAAATAATTCAGTGGTGCCAAAGCGCACACAAAACAAAAATCACACCTTTGGGTTGTGACAATGTATAGATGCATTAAAGTGCATTAAAGCTGTGTGTGGATTGACTTGGGACTAACTTTAGCCCCAAATCAGTCCACACACAGAGCGTTAATGTGCTTTAATGCCTGCATGTGTGTACGCCTGCCTAAACCCACTAAACCCCATTAAATTTACACATGCTTAAATGCTTGTGCAGACATGCCCACCACTACTAAACCTGGGTATAGACCAGTTTGCAGTGATCCATGATTCTCTGCTTTTTTGTCTTTGGGAACTGTAAACTGCTAACACACAAGGTGAAGGACAAAAGGTAGTTTCTTTTTTGTAAAACAACTGAATTAGCCCAGTTTCTATCTCTGACAATTAGATGTAGTTTTATATGGTAAATCCATGAGGGTTTTTTTTCTCTTCCTTATTTTAAAGGTATACTTTTGATGAAGGAAAGGAATATATCCATTTTATAGCCTATGATTTAAAAAACAGACAATCTGGACAAAATCTTTAAGATATTAATTTAACCAAAATAAAGGGTTATAAAAGCCTTCATAAAATGTCTGCTGCACAGAGAGGTCTGTTAAACTGGCAACATATTTCAATGAGATGGGGAATAAAATTGGACTAAGTGCCCTGCAGCAGAGAACACCTTTTTGTTCTGTGTTACTGCATCTAGTACTCAGGGGTGCTGATCTGTGTGACAAGTAGGATTACTACAATTTAAAATTACAGTAAGTACAAGAGCTAAGTGCTAACATAACCTTGCCTTCACTTTACATTATGCTCAATACAAAACTATATTTGATTGACTCTCAAGGCTGGATTTAAATGACGGAAGGAAAGACATCCAAAATCCAGACTATTACTACTACCTAAACCCGGCATAAAACACTGCTCTATTAAGCATCAGTTAGGGTGAGCTGAATAGAGCTACTTATTTATTTTCTAATGAACTCAAGTCATTGGGGAATAAAACAACCCTGAGTGTAATTTCTTGCATGAAATATTAGACAATCCCCATTCCAAATATCAAGGAAAACAAGTTGTTTTTGTATATAATAAAAGCAACAGAGACACTAATTATTTTATCCCACTTTGCAAATACCTTTTCAGACTAGGGGGGCAGCTTTAAATCTCCATTCCTTTGAGTTCACTACTTCATATTGGCTCGTAATTTATATTTCCTTTAATACAGATAGTAAAATAGGATCCCTTCTCCTCAGTCCGCAACAAGGTTAACTATTGCACTGTTGCTGTTTCCACCTCCCCTTTCAGATCATGCCCTTTCAGTCCATGTCACATGACAAACAGCACCAAGACTCAGAATCCTGAGACACCAGTTAAATAACTTGTATGCATGGTTTTATGGCTCTTTGAAACAATGCAGCTCAGAGCTGAGCAACATTGATCCCGTGTAAAACCTTCTGAGATGAAGCAGAGATTTTTGTATCACCCTATTCTGTGGAGATGTCCTATCAAGAAGTCCAATAGCAACATTATTTCTACTTTCTGTTCAGAATATGGAGAAAACAACAACAAAAGCCAGCCAAACAACACTGCTTTGAGTCCTGTTAATGGTGATTTAGCTCTTATGTAATATCATAAATGATCATATGGAGAGATTATGATGTTAATGGTTCTATAAACATCCATGCTCTCCTAGGCTCCAGTCTTACAGGCTGTTCCATACTGGTGGGGCTCTGCACACTCAATATGGTTCTTTGCAAACATAAGGGCTCCCTTGTATGAATTGGACTGGGAAATTTAGGGCTTTAACTAAAGCCTATTGAAGTAAATGGAACAAGTCCTATTGCTTTCAAAGATTTTGGATCAGGAAGTGACAGCCATTTGAAAAGAGCAAGTTTTATACTCTTAGATGGTGGCAGTTTTGGTTTGGTTCATTAGTACATGCATTGCAGTAGCACCTGTGAGTCTTCGATGTGGACCGGGACCCTTTTGTGCTAAGCAGTGCACAAGGCCAGAACAAAACAGCCTTGAAAATGTTGCTCTGAATAAACATGATCACATGGCTTTTGAACCGTAACAGATTTGAAGGGACACTTACAAAACTGAAAAATAAACAGCCCTTTTTGAGCTGAGGCCTTGTATGTGGGGGAGCAGTACCAAATGAATATTTACAACTGAGTAATAAACACCGCACATTCAATAGAGATTTATAATGGAAATATTGACAGGCTCTGAGCTCTGGTGTTGCTTCTAAGCATCTTGATGCTTCTTGGACTTTGTTTCCATTTGGAACTTCAACTAAACAAATGACAGTATTTGTATGCACATTTGAAAAATAGAGATGAAAATTCATGTTAAGTTTCCATTAAGAGTGATTCCCACTCCCTCCCCCTGACAGCAAATCCTTAAAAACAGGAATTTCTGACAGAAATTAAGACAAACCTTTTCTTATAGCAGTTTTAGCAGACAAAAAAATCATCTCCCCATGTCTTGTGCATTCCTATTTGACTTATAGTACTCATTTCAAAAGCAGAGTAGTTTTCATGCAATTAATGTTGCATTCTCATTTCCCCATGCAGTGGTTATTTTTCCCCATTAAAATACAAGCTTGCATCACAAAGTTCTGATTTTTGACCCCTCACTGGCCTAGCTAAGTGTTGAGCTAACGTTGACTCATATTTCAAAATGAATTGCTCCCTCTAGTGAGACTACAGATGTACTGATGTCTGGCAAAAAGGACTAAAAATGCTGGACTTCTGTTTTTTTCCATGATATGCGCAAATATTTTGCTCATTTTGAATTTGATCATAAACTCCTTATCCAGGGAAAGCCCCCAGTGACCTTAACAGGAGTTTTGCCTGAGCAAAAACGGCATCAAACATCCTTTTCCATTTTAAAATAATAATATTTACAAAAGTTTATCCCTCCTGCACCCATTTCAATAATTAGAGAGTATTTGAAATGGCACTAAAACCTCCCCTCAAACTACATGCCAATTAAGTAGGAGATTTTGAAGGACCATGCTAATTAATAGAGTGCTAAAGATTTTGCAGCCAGTGGGTTTCATTCTAGAGACAAACAGCACTTATTACTATCCACTTTGTTTCTTTTACCTTAAAGAATATTTTTTACTTTTCTCATTTGAGTTAGAATCCTGTCAAGTTTCCCTAAACAATTGGTAGAAGTTTCATGTCCCTTTTCTTGCACTTAATATTTTTTAAAATAAAAATTAGAATAACTTACTTCAAACAATACCTAAGTAAGGCTTTAAAAGAAACAGAACACATAACAATTTGTTCTGTTCAGGATTTTATACCATAACCACCACAGTGGCATGAAAGTGCCTTTTAGATTTAATGAGGAGACTAATGTCTAATATAATTTTAGTAGTTTGTTTCCCTTTTGATTCAACAGCCCTATCCTGGAAACAATCAGGAGTAGCTCCTGAATGCCTGGGCTAGAGTGCCAGACCATCTCTCTGCCAATTCCTGAGTTAGCAATTACTGATTAGCACTGTAGGACTGTGAATGTGGTCAGTTGTGAATGATACACAACCCCCTTCCCCAAACATCCATGCAAGCATAAGAGGCTGTCTACCAAGAGGCATCTGCATGGGCATGGGTTGATCCCAGATTTCCTAAAGGGGGTGCAGCATGCTGCCCTTCAGACCACTGGGTAGTGACTGGAGCTCCTGGCCTGATAGGTAACACCAAGGAGTCAGACAGCACCCTGTTTGCAGAACCCCTCCCCTTGTGCAGGCACCCCAGAGCCCCGTAGTCTGGTGCCTCCTCAAAATTGTCTCCCAGAGCTCATGCTCATTTACCCCTCCAGATATGCTAGCATCTCCCAGCAGGAGCCTGCGTCACAACAGCAGCAGCTGGAGGATAGGGACTGGGAGCTCATGCTGTGTCAGGCAATGCTGCCACTGTGGCTCTCGGATGATCCGCATAATAATGCATTCCTACCCGCTCTTCAGTATCTCTCAACAGCTAGCACCGAGTTGGAGAGAACCTGGGGGAGTCAACCCCCCTCACCTCTCCAATGAGAAGTCGGGATCCTCCTCACTACACCAGCAGCAGGAATCAAAAGGGGGTGAGGCCACACTACTGCATCCCCTCTTGATCTGGCCCTGTGCATTGGTGTCCTCTACTGAAAGATTCACAGATGGTAACTTCAAAAACCCTATGTTATAAACTCCAGGACTTCTCCAGTGGGGAAGAAGGTCAATAGCTGCTGTCTCATTAACAGTTGTAACACCTTCTGCTCCCTCTCCATTGCTCTGTAACTTTGGGTTCTGCAGGCTCTCCTTCCTGTTTAAATTAAGAGTTTTGCCAACAGCAGTACAAGCAGATCCTTACATATTTTCTCCCCAGCGGAATCTGGGATTGGAAAGTTTTTTCCTCCTTGATGTTCTTCCCTAGTTAGTCAGCATTGAACATAGACATCACTTCTGGGTCTTGTCTTTACTGTAGCAGTTAGTTCAACTTAGTGCACTTGAGGGAATGGGAGCAACAACATTATGGTGCAATATTTGAGCTGCACAGAGGGATTTGATTAGTAGCACTGAGTGAATGGATTAGCAGAGTGACTGGATTAACAGTTGATGAGTAGTTGTAACAGGAGCTGCTGCCCCCTCAGTACATTTCTAGCTCAAGCCTCAGTAGCACTCAAGATTCAGCTCTTGACAAGCTAGCTAGCTCAAGCTTAACACGCCACTTATCTCATGGCAGAGACTTCTGTGTAGGGATGGGAGTTGAATTAGAGACAGCCTTTCAGTTATAGCTCAAGCTAACAATGCTGACAAGGTATTTCCGTGCTCCTTTGCTCCTTTTCAAGGTCTAAGGACCAGATTCAATAAAAGACTTAAGTATTACAACACCAAACTTTTAGGTGCTGGCCCCCAGAGTGGGATCCAGAAGCTACACCACAGGGATCCAGTGTCACCACAAAGCCATTCAGGGATGCTACTGCACAGTAACTCTGGCTACTGCACAGTCATTTAGTGCTTGTGTATGCAAGTACTAAACGACTGCACGGTAACAGCTGCACAGTCAGCAACTCATGTAGATGCAGCTGGGTAAGTCTTAAATCCCACTCTGATACTTTACTCAGGTCTGCAGGGTGGCACCACTATCTATTTAGGACTCATGGTTCTAAATAATCTGTTGAAGGTAGTTGCTTATGCTCTTTTATTTTTAAAATGCAAGCTGCTTCTATATAATAATCCCCTTGTTAGAACACTCATACAGGAAACGGGAGACCCTACACTCTTCAAACTGGGCTGGAATCAACCATACATTTTCTACCTCCCAGGAAAGGGCCCTATAGAGTCCTGATAGCTGGTCCCAGGTTCTACATCATTGACTAAATAATGTAAACAGTTCTGAAAGTAGAGAGTGGAATCCAGCTTTCCCTTCACCATGAACATGCCCTAACTAGTCAGCACAAAGTTGTGATTTCTCTTTGGACCTACAGTTCTTCAATTCTTTCCTGAAGGGTGGTACAGCTTTGAAAAAAGAGGTGGAAAGTGACCCTACCTGGACTATCCTGTAGCTTGGTGATTGGAGTGATGACTTGGGTGGTAAGACAGCAGAAGAGGGAACTGAACCTGAGTTTCCTACTTTTGAGGCAAGTGCTCTACTGCAGTGGTTTACAACCTGTGGTCTGCAGACCCCTGGGAGTCCACAGACTATGTCTAAGGGGTGTGCAAAAGATGACTATGATCAATCAAAAGTATGTGAATGCTTACTCTTAAAATTCAAAGAGGTCCACTCCTCTGTTTGACATTTCCAAAGGGGTTCACACCTCCATTTAAAACTTTTTAGTGGTTTGCAAGTGAAAAAAAGTTGAAACCCACTGCTCTACTGCATTTTGCAAGAGCCCCAATCCCATTGAGGTGTTTTCTGAGACTGCTTGCTGGATTGAGCCGCTAGGGATGTAGACAGAGGAGCATCTAGTTTATGGATCCTCATTGGGATTAGGCATGAGTCCTAGGCAGCAGGCTGCTCAGCCCAGCCAAGTGCATAGGTACACCCCTGGGGAAATTTAAAGTCTAAACCAGGGGTGCTTATGGATTTGAGGCACCTTCTGGGTTGGGCAGCAGAATTGCAAATTTAGATTTATGGACCTACATTCCTTCTAGGTTTAACTTTGTTCCAAGCCTTTTATTGTAATGACCTAAGTCATTGAATAAACTATGTTTTCAGAAATGACCTGGCCCATCAGGGTGGGTAAGGGAAACGGTGTGTTCAATAGTGTAACTATTAGCAGACAAAAGGCACAAAAAATAACAGCTGTCAGCCAAGTGATGGCCATCACTGCCCACAGTGCAAAGCTGTCTTGTTATGCCTCTGAGTCTACTCTGGAGAAGAGAGGACTAGGGCATGAGGAGGGGCAGGAATAAAAATGTCTGAAAGAACTAGGGAGAGTATCAGGACAAGGCAACCCAGAAAAGATTGAAAAGCAAGAAAAAGAGATGAAACTCCATGAAGGTGGAAGGTAAGGTATATGTTTCTAGCCAGATAAATCTGTCTCTTCTTCTGTAGCTTGAATGACAAGTGCAGCTAATCAAGCTGTAGTGAGGAAAGTAGACTACATATCTCTGGAAATGTCTCCCTTCTCTGTTTCTGCCCAGCATCTAATTATGGGGTAACAAATGATGAAATTGCTTTGGTATGGACAACATGCAAAGCACTGAAAATCAAACCACCACAGTATGTTTCATCTGGGCAGTGTATAAGGTTAATGAGCACCATTGTAACTATCTCTCCACACATTTTAAAATACCTATGTGATATAACAGTGCTGAATGAATTTTGTTCTTGTGCTGGTGTTTGTACGTGACATGCAATAGGAATAGTTGGAGTTGACAGTCATACTATAGTAACTAAATCCTTGGACGATGGTGTCACCGTGGACGTGGTCTTTCTAGACTTTAAGAAGGCCTTTGACACTGTCTCTCATCCCATCCTCATCAATAAATTAAGCGACTGTGGCATTGATGCCTACACAGTTGGATGGGTAAAAAAGTGGCTGATGGGGCGCACCCAGGGAGTAGTGGTGGATGGGTTGTACTCAACCTGGCGAGATGTAAGCAGTGAGGTACCCCAGGGCACTGTCCTCTGGCCCACACTGTTTAACATCTTCATCAGTGACTTGGACAGGGGGGTGGAAAGCACACAGTCCAAGTTTGCTGATGACACTAAGATGTGGGGCGAGATGGGCACACTTGAAGGGAGAGAGAGGCTGCAACTAGATTTAGACAGACTACAAAAGTGGGCAGATGAGAATAGGATGGGGTTCAACGTAGACAAATGCAGGGTGCTGCACCTTGGGAGAAGGAATCCACAGCATACATACAGGCTGGGGAGTTCCCTTCTTGAAAGCACGGAGGCGGAAAGGGATCTTGGAGTCATTATTGACTCCAAGATGAACACGAGCCGCCAATGCCAGACCGCAGCCAGCAAGGCCAGCCATACCTTGTCATGCATCCAAAGATGCATCTCAAGCCGGTCCAGAGAGGTGATACTCCCCCTTTATGCGACTTTGGTCAGGCCGCAGTTGAAGTACTGCGTCCAGTTCTGGGCGCCACACTTCAAAAGGGATGTGGCCAGCCTGGAGAGGGTTCAGAGGATGGCCACCCGCTTGGTGAGAGGGCAGCAGACAGGCCCTATGAGGAGAGAGGAGAGACTAAGGGACCTGAGCCTGTTCAGCCTCGGCAAGAGGAGGCTGAGGGGGGACCTGGTGGCTGCCGACAAACACATCAGGGGAGATCAACAGCAAATAGGTAGAACCCTTTTCTCCCCAGCACCACCTGGGGTGACAAGGAACAATGGTAATAAGCTGATGGAGAATAGGTTTAGGTTGGAGACCTGAAGGCAATTTTTTCAGTTAGGGTGGCCAAAATCTGGAACCAACTTCCCTGGGAAGTGGTCCTCACCCCTACCTTGGGCAGACTCAAGAGGAGGTTGGACGATCACCTGTCTGGGGTCTTGTGAAGCCAGCATTCATTCCT
>NW_005842153.1:708623-755926 GCF_000455745.1 Alligator sinensis | reverse complement strand
GGCAGGGGGTCAGGCTAGATGATCTGTTCAGGTCCCTCCTGACCCTAGCTACTATGAAACTATATGTCAACCTTACCCTACCTTAGCTAAGACTGACATCACAAACGGTTGCTTTCTCCCTTAATAACATTTGGATCTATGGATGACAGCAGGTCACAAATCTGCTAGTGTGTCTTGGACTCACAAAACTCCATTTATAACCAAATTGTAAAATTGCCTCTCCAACACTAGAGTCCAAGGGAGACCTGCAAATGCCTGTTTTGATCCTCGCTATACTTCTACCTATGCATCAGCCGTCCCTTTAGTCAAAAGTATGCTTGTGTGTTAGTTTGGGGGGTATGATTAGCATTGAGATTAATTGTTCTTGTCCAAGAAATATGGAGATTTGGAAGATGCCTGCAACAGTTTCCTCTAGTAAGTATCTCCTAAATTCTTCTCAGAGAGAAGTGATCTTAAAAGCTACCAACACAAAAAAAAAAATGTGTGTGTGTGTGTCTGTGTACACACATATATAGGAAATATGTTTGTATGAAACTAATTATTTCAAAGCATATTACCTCTTCTAGTCTCAGATTCATAAAGAGCTTCATAGGACATACTTTTATAATATTTATCACTTTGACATGTGGTGCCTGTTTCTCAATGCACCTTGACCTCTGCTGTTCAGCTTTTTAACTTCTTGCTAGTTACAACCTTGTATCTGCTGCAAATCATCTGGATAACTTTTTCTCCCACAGGTGGTTTTGCTAACAACTTAATTTTTTGCTTGTGGACCATCTCTTGAGATAAAAATCATGTAGTTATACTTCCAAAATTTGTTTGATGTAAAGTTTCAAATCTCTGGACCTACATTTTCAAAAGTGCACAGTGACTAGCTGCTTCCAGTTATGGATGCTCAACTTTCAACACCTTGAAGGTGCTCAACACTTTCTGAAATTCAGGCCCTTTTTAAGTGGATCTGATTCTTACAGTTTTTAGTAACACGGGTATAGATATTTTTAGGTTATTCACATATTACTATGCTCAGTCTTGCATGGCTGAAATGACCTAGATGGTTGTACCCTGTTTTCAGAAGTGACTTGCAACCCTAAACATCTTTAGACACTGGGGCCTACGTGACTTGTGTCACAACCCTAGGTCGAATGTGCATACAATTTTGTTTTGAAGCACTCTAGATGATGTATGCTATTCATAAAAGCTCTATAATTGCATTTAGTTTTTACCCTAGATGTATTTTAAATACGTAAAGAAAACAATTAACTAATAATGCTGGCTCTTCCATTGGGTTGAAGTAGAATTGCCTGTTAGGACATTAACTGGTAATGACCTCTACTTGTCACTAGAGGCTGCTCTTAATACACTATGAAAAAACCAAATAGGAGACAGTTTATTCAGATGTGGACTATTTCCTATTCAAAGACTACAGTCCGATAAGAAGTTAACAAAGCTTATTTGTATTTCTGTGGTGCACTTGTATTACCCTGCTTGTTTCCATTTTTGGATGTTAGCCAAAGATCCATTCTGGCTCCCAAAGCTGTTCCAAATCCTGGGAGACTTGCCCCTGTCATACTGACTGATCTCATTCTTTGCATTTGTTTTAAGGAGCTCAAAACAAAATAGATACTAGAATTTGAACTGTGGGGTGAGAAGTAGCTTATCTATTTTTATCAGTTTTGGGTGATATTTGTTTTACTTCTAGTGGATGATGAATATTCAATATATGTATTTGCAATAACACACTGACCCTAAGTGAGAATTTGTTATACACCAAATCTGGTAATATAATCATCTGAAATTTTGTCTCCTTCTTCCATAACTACTCTATCCCTTTCTTCGTGCTGCTCCTTATGCTTAGAATCCTTTCCAAATACTCTTTAGTCTTTTATAACTTTACAAAGAAATCTTAACAGCTTCTAAGACTCTGTCAACAAAAAATAAGTGAGTTTATTTTTAACTAAACAAAGCTTATGGAATATTTGAGTATCATACATAGGTGCTTAATATACTAGAGCAACTATGCAGCCAAATTTCTGTAACTTGAATATTTTTCATATCCCCTATCCTGTTGAATATCCTAGCCTTACCCTGAAATCCATAACACTCTTAAAGTTGGTTAAGTCTTCTATGTGGCAAAGCCCATGCTTTGGACATAAGAAATAGTTTGTTTTGTGCTATGAGAGATGTTATTTTTCTTTCTGAATGCAAAAGCAACACACTGTGATCAACTCCACTTATTCTTATTGAAAAATTACATCACTTGCTTGTCTGAATAACAACATAGATCCCAATTTTTTTGCTTACTACTTACAGTATAACAAACAGCAGCTACTTGTATATTGTTGAAGTGCATGAACAGCTTAAATGCACAGCATATTTTTGGCCCCCCTCTCTGATCGGTAAAGTAATTGTTCTCCATTTAACCACAATAATAACTGGCACCAGAAATGAACAAGCAGCTACTGTTAAGAATGTTGAAAATGAACTGAGTTGCACCGGCAGTTCTGTGGATTTAAAAAGCATTGTTTATGTTATGTTTGGATAAATGCACAGTCTGCAGAAGTGCATGGTTTTTTTTCAGTCCTGGGGTGGAGTACGTTGCTTCCTCTATCCTATTCTCTTCTGGTCACTTCCGCTGTCTAGCTAAATCATTCTGGTGCCAGGTGATACATGCTGTTTGGCTTTGTACCTGTCTCTCTTCTCTTAAAATCTGATCTTTGCCTTAACTGGCCTGTCCCCCTGCTGTGTTTCAGTATTAATGACATGCTGTTGGCCTGTGATATAAGTTTCATTTTTATAATGAGCTTTTGTAAGGTGTTTAAAATCTGCTCCCTCCCATCTCAATCCCTCAATATTTGCACCTCCCTAAGTTAGACAGCTGTCTGTGCTGTCTGAGGGTAGGCACTAGGATAAAACATCTTTGGGCTCTGATCTCAGCTTTGAGCCCAGCTTTTACTTGGCAAACCAAGTGGGCTGAGTACACCTTGGCTGCCTGAGGCTGTTGTCTTGTCCCAGAACCAGAAGTTTGTGAGTGGGGTGCTCCAGACTTTTCCCCTATGTTTGATCTTCAGCTTTCTGTCTATAGTAGGTCTGACAGCTGGTACTGGGAAGCCAGCGGACTTCCAGTTCAACCGTGTGCTCTCAGGCCAGGGACAGACATTACACATAAACCAGTTTAAGTGATCAGAAACTGGTTTAAACCTGTAACATAACAGATGTTCAGAGCACATAAACCAGTTTGAAATGGCTGAAACCAGTTTGAGATAAACCTGGTTGAATGTAGTATCAGACTTAACTAATTTGGCTCAAACCGGTTTATGCATTGTCTGTTCCAGACCCTTTGCTGGTTTGAGAAAAATCAGAGACCCCCAGCATCCCAGCATGCTCTCTGGGCTGGGAGGGGCTCTCTGCTGCTGCCCAGCCAAGCTAGCACTGCCCCTCTGCTCCCCAGCCCAAGAAAGGGCAGGCAGGGGTAAAGGTCTGGCCAGAGAAGGTTTTAATTCCCCCTCCCTGTGCCACCAGCAGGGACTGGAGCTGGATCTGCCTGAAACTCCCCCATCACTGCCTGCCCAGAATACGTCCCTGGCTGTCCCCTCCATCAGAGGCCACAGGGAGGAGGAAAATAAAAATAAAAATAAAAATAAAGCTCTGCCAGCCTCACAGTGCAGCGCCTGACCTGGAAGGGGCTCGTGCTCCCCTACAGTATGACAGGGGCTGCTGACCCCAGTAAGGGCCCTGCTGCCTCCCACTGCAGCTTCAAGGAGAAGGCATGGCTAGGCAGGGATGGGGTTATTCCTTCCCACTCTGGCCTCTGGTAGAGGAGACAGCTGGGGGTCTATTCTGGGCAGGGAGTGAGGGTGCAGTGCCAGGCAGACCCGGCTCTGGTCCCTGCTGGTGGCACAGGGAAGCGGGAATTAAACTCCTCTCTGGCCAGTTTAGTCTGGGTTGGCCATGTCCCACCCCCACAGCTTCCCTGCAGTGGAGGGCCTGCTCTAGCAGCCCTGGTGCCTGGCCTGAGCAAGTGCAGGCATGTGCCCGCATTGCCTCAATGCAGAGAGCACGCTTGTCCTGTTACGAACCAGTTCAGCCTAGCCAGGTTAGGCTAACCTGCAAAGCTTGAATCAGTTCCGGCTCCAGCTCTCTGAATGTCTGTCCCTCCCTC
Source organism: Alligator sinensis (assembly GCF_000455745.1). Taxonomy (NCBI): domain Eukaryota; kingdom Metazoa; phylum Chordata; order Crocodylia; family Alligatoridae; genus Alligator; species Alligator sinensis. Next base: position 751,767 of record NW_005842153.1, on the reverse strand, counting down.
TGAGAACTGCAACAACAACATAGACCAACTGTATGCTTCCTGCCCACAGTCCGCAGGGGGAGCTCACCCTTCTCTCTTGTGGTGCCAGAACAGTTTTGTTTTGTTTGCCTCTGCCTAGGCTTTGTGTACTTCAGTTTGGTTGCTTAATTGGCAAAAAAAAATCTGATAAAAAACCCCAGAATCAAAACCAAAAATCTGTTCTTCCCAACAGATGATAAATTGAAACATTTCATTTAAATAATTCTGGGCATGTCTACACAAGATGCTAAGGTGCTGTAGCAACACATTATAGTGCTGTAGCATCCATGAGCAAAAACTTTAATGCTGCCACCATGTTGTCATAGCAATGCGCTGCCTCACTATAGCACATTGCTACAGCAATGTAGCTGCCAAAAATAACTGTGTGCCACCGGCATGGTGCAGGATAGGCTGTTACTGTGCTGTCTTTTAGTACTTCCAAAATGAAGTACTAAATTACTGCAACAACAACGGCACTGTATGGCCATGTGTAGATGCACTCTTAGAAACACTTGGTTTTCAACTGGAAATTAAAGGAGTCATAATGGACACCTCTAATGCCAGACAAGTCCAGACTGCAAACTTACTATACCTGGCTCTGCTCCTTGAATGCCATTTCCCCAACTGCTAGTTTAATCCTGCTAAGTAATAAAGCCACTTAGCCCAACTCCCATGCAGCAAGGACACGGCTACAGTAAGAAGCTACAGTGCATGAAGCAGCATGATGTGTTTGAGGGCATGGTGGGTAAGTACAGACAGTCAAAAACGGTAAGGCAGAATCGACTCAATCTAGGCAGCTTCCTCTAAGCCATGTAGGTTGAACCAATAACCAACTGAACTGATGTTCAGTTTTCAATTGGGAAAGCCAGGGGAGGACTGCACTGACCCTGGCTAGTGGGCAGGGGACACTAGAGCACATCTCCCAGCCTGCTGGCTATTGCCAGCCCAGCCAAATGTTCCTGGTTGTCTGCCCAGTACATGCTCCTAACCCCCTGCTGTCCCTGCACAGGGGGTTGTGCATCTCTCCATACGGGTGCTGGCCCACCTTGGGGGAGCCTTGCTCTAAGGAGTTTTCCCCCAGCATAGGTTCCCCAGCCCAGGCAGCCCTGGGGAGCTAAAGGGAATTCCTTCCCTCCCCCTTCCCAGCTGCTGACTGCTTCAGCCAAGGGAGAAGAAGTCCTCCCGGCTGGGTGCCAGCCTGTGCAGCTCAGCACGGGAGCAGCAGGGAGCCCCCGCCTTGGGGGTTTCCCCCCAGCCCAGCCCAGGGTCTTCCAGCCTGGGGAATCCTTCCCCTCCTGAACTCCAGAGCTGCTTTTCTCAGTTTCTTCCAGTCTCAGGGATAGCCTGGGGCAGCCTCAGGGAGCAGAGGGAAATTTTTCCGCTTCCCCCCAAAACTAGCTTTGCCTCAGACTCAGCAGCTGTAGAGGAGCAGGAGAAATTCCCTCCACTCCCTGAGGCTGCCTGAGATTTGCAGCGACTAAGGTAAGCAGCTCTGGGGCTCGGGAGAGAAAGAATTTCCCTCAGCACCCTGGGGCTACCCTGGGCTGGGGTGGGGGGACACCCCACAAGGTGGGGGCTTCCTGGTGCCCCCATGGTGGACTGCACAGGCAGGCACCCAGCTGGAAGGACTTCTTCTCCCTCCCTCCTGTGATAGTGGCAGAAGCAATCAGCAGCTGGGGAGGAGGGAGGGCTGCCAAGGTTTGAAAGGCCCCCACCATAGAAGCTTCCCCTCCCTCCATGTGTTGTGTAGACCCTGGCTAGGGGGGCCTGGGGCATGAATGACACACCCCACCAGTGGGTGGGGGGGCATGGCAGCACTGGTGGTGGTGGGAGCGCAGCAGCAGTAAGTGCAGAGCTCTCGCAGACGCCACCGGTGCTGTCGGCCATGGGGGTGGCGAGCGCCGAACACTGTCGACAGCATCAGCGTCGACCAGCAGTGATCGCTGACTGCTCTCAGATCTGCCAGTGGTGTCAGCGGTGGGGTGAGGGGTGGTGAGTGGCAACTGCCCATAGGCACCACTGACATTGTCAACGGCACCTTTTCATAGGGGGTGCAACGCTACGCTCAGGGAGTGCACTTGCACACCCTACATATCGCCAATGGTTTGGGGGTCTGTTCCCTGCCCCCCTCCCTCCATCCTTATGGGCTAACAGATGCATTCAGGAAGCAGGCTAAGGAGCAGAGAGGCAAGGCAATCCCTGCTCCACTGGAACAGACAGCATAACCCAGGGCTGCAGAACATCCTGGTGGGGGCTGGGGGATTGTAAGTTAACTTGAATCAGGAAGGGGTCTGGGACAGAAGTTCCATAAACTGGTTTGACTTAAATCAGTTAAGTTTAATCCTACATCCAACCAGGTTTATCTTAAACTGGTTTTGGCCATTTTGAAAGTGGCTTATGCGCACAGAACTTGTGTTCTATTGCTGGTTTAAACCAGCTTCTGATTACTTAAATCAGTTTATGTGTAACTTCTGTGTCTAGCTAGTAAGTCTTTAGTCTAGATGTGACCTAAATAAAGCAAATTAAATGAGGAGCTGTAGTCAGAGAACTACTGGGGGAGGTGTTTTCCTATGAAGGATGAGTCCTTCTGTCAGTAGCATTCAGAAAAAAACCCTGTGCTATGCAAAAAGCAGTGGCAGAATAGCTCATGTGAGGGTCCTCTGGCTGGAGGTATTGTATGCCTTTAAGATTGCCTTAGCATTCTTGAGGATGAGTTATTCTGTATTACTAAATTCTGTTACAACCCTGAAACTCCTCCTCCTCCCTTTCTGCCATCTCTCCTACTCCTAAAATTGTCATCAGTGTTTATGTGGGTACACAGTGCTGCAACAGTACTGGACATGGGCTGCTGTCAGAGTTGCCTCTGTCTCTGGCATCAGCGTCTGAACAAATGCCCAGTGTGAAGAATGGCAGATAGTGTGCAGTGGTTTTCTCTGGGAAAACATTACCTGGAGCAACATATGGATGATACCTGTACAGAAGGATAGTGGTGCTTTGGATAATTAATAAATTGGCACATTCTGTGGGCAACGGGCCTTCACCCCAGCCCTACCTCTGGCCCAGGTTTGGAGCTAAAAGCTAGGAAACTGGATCCTCAGAGATCACTATAGCCTCCTGTATTTTTTCCCTTTGTTTCTTTTGATGGGGTGGATATTTTGTAACTTAATCTATAATGGATAGCAGGGGCAGGCAATCCCCAAAACAGGTGCCAGAGTGTGGCACACGAAGGCATTTTGCTTGGCACGTGTGTTTTGGGGTGGATGGTGGGGAAGGGACTGGGGCTGCACTGCCACAACAAGGATCTGACCCCCTCATGGCTTCCCCACCGTCCACCCCTGGCATGCCAACATTTTACAAATTGAGGTTGCAGATGTTTTGCGCACTCCGCCCAAAAACATTGCTGACCCCTGATCTATAGTAACTAAGAGATTTATTTCTAGACTACTTTTCACAAAGGTTCAGGCACATCAGAAGCAATGTGTTTCTGTTGAGATGCTGCTGTATAATTGGTTTCTCCAGTCTTAGGGGGAATGTTGCCTAGCCACATGGTGTCATACTGTTCTATATTGCGGCTGTCTAATTTTTAAGGCCCTAGTACCACATGTCCTAGTGGTTGCAGCAATGGGGACTACATGCTGCATAGGCCGCACCAGGCAGATTGTGTGGTTGCTCCCTCTTCACCATCACTGCAACAGTTTGATTCCCAGCAATGTGCAGGTATGATCCCTGCAGCACTTGGGGGTCTCTACCCCAGTCCAGGCCCTGGACTCAGCCTTAGCTCCCTTTACTGCTGTACTACCTTCTCTCCTAGAAAAGGCAGGAAGCAGCTGCCAGAGGAGGGAAGAGAGAACCTGGAGACCCTGGCTACTACTGCAGCTGGAGCAATCATGGGAGTGGCAGCCAGGGCTGCACATTAGCTCCTCATGGGCCTCATATGGGCCACCAGTTGGAAAACCCTGTTCTATATCAAAGTGCTGCTTCTTGAAACAGCGACTTATCTCGTATGTGGTTGTAAATCTGTGGTACCTTCATTGGAATGTAAATGGGTAGCTGTCTCAATTCCATAAGAATCATAGAATCAAAATAAATTATGGTTGGAGGGACCTCAGGAGATCATCTAGTTCAACCCCTTGCTCAAAGCAGGACTGTCCCTTACTATATCATCCCAGCCAAGGCTTTGTCTAGCCTGGTCTTAAAAGCCTCCAAGAATGGGGATTCTACAACCTCTCTGGATAGCTTGTTCCAGTGCTTTACTAGCACTGGAATACACAATCTTGAATATTGTTTTCTGATAAAAAAAATGTACAGTTGCTTCAAAGCCATGGTATGGCTTTCAAAGAATTTCTGATCCCACTAGGAGTTCTGCTCCTGACTTCAACACCACTATTTATCTAGTACTATAGATACCTGCACCTATCAGATACTAGCTTTTGCTTTCTCACTTTGAGGCCAAAAGGCTGTTACACTGCTGTTAGGAGACACTGTTCCAGGATCATGGCAGATGCTATCCTATTTCCCAGCCACATCCTATTTTAATAGTGGGACCTTCAACTTTTTACTTGCTTTGCAGTCTTCTTTTTAGCGCTGCTTCTGTTTCACCAACAAAACTCAAGAACATCACAGCTTCAGATGCCTGAATATATTGTACAGCTTCTTTTAATTTTTTTGTTTTCTTCTGTGGAATAATATTTTCAGTTGTACAGTTGCACAGGAACATCTGAGCAAAGAATTTGCATATGCCCATCATTTCTGTAACCGTCTGGACCAGTTCCATAGTAGAATTGCAAGTTCAAGAGAACAGACTTCTGGAGCAAGTGGAATGTAACTCTAACAGTCGCATGTATGTCTTTAACTCTGCCATATCACAGTTAGGTGATTATTCAAGGCATTTATTTGTGTTACTGTGTGCAATAAGTTTTTGCTCTGTTAGCTCCCCAGAAATGAATATGGTGTAATAAGAACAACAGACCCTAAAAAGTTGTGTAGCTCTATGGGCTCACCAGTTCTGCACTCCTTCATTTGGTTTTATCAGTAGAAATTCCTTCCTGGCTAATCAAGTGACCAAGGAAAAATTATCTCTTTTTAAAACAGTTCATGTTTCTTTGGATTCTGTCTCAAATTGGAATTCTTAAGCTTATCTCAGACCATTTGTAAATACACCAGTTCCTGACAAAAGATTTAGTATATACCAGACTTGTTATCTGGAGTCTGAAAGAGGTGCATGCTCTCCCGTACATTCTTCATGAGCCTTTTAAAATTTGCAAGAGCACTGCATAAAAGCAGCCTTTCTTTGCGGTTTTTGGATTCACTTCCACTTTTCCATGCTCTATTAAGATCAATATGGGAACCAAACTAACACTCCTTAGGAGCCAGTCATATTTGGAGTCCTGTGGATGGTTACATTTAGGACGAGAAATTGATTATAGCAAAAAGTATCTCGATTCATTTCTATTTATTTGCAAAACATTCACACAATCCGGTTTCCTAGAATACGGAAAGTAACTGTGCCTTACTTGTTTCCTAGTTCACAGCTCCAAGCCAGCACTTGATCCCAAAAGTTAGACCTCTCCATTGGTCTCAAAAGCTTCTCTCAAGACTTGCTCAGGGTATTAGTCCTAGTTTTTAGCTCCTTTTTCTGTTTCTGTAGTCTTTTCTTCCTGCTTTTCTCTGGTATGTATGTTCCTCTATTAAAATAAAACCCAGCAAAAACCTACGGGCTACATGTACCTGTGTTTTGGATGCAGGCTGCTATTGGTTCACCTTTCTAGTTTTGTAAAGGAGCTTAGTGGTCTTACATTTGTTGGGAATGAAGGTGTGTAACATCTGCCAGTATCAAGTTTAACCCAATCCAAAATGAACCCCCTGCCCCTTTCAGCTGTACCTGTCCTTTCAGGGGAGACTAAAGTGGTGACACCATACCCATTCCCTCCCAGAAAGAATGAAAATAAATAATTTAACAAACAAAAAATGGCCCAATCTTAACTAAGCAAATAGAGTGCCTGTACATGAGCATGAAGCCTTCTCTGATGCACTGTAATTATAGTGCATTGGAGCAGACTTGATTAACCATGGCAATTATCACGCTCCAGGAGCCTTCTGCATGTCATATATCAGTGTCCCCATGCTTAAAAATTGTGGTGAGGGCACTTGAACTAAAGCTCTCGAAATACATTTTAGTTCAAGCACCTCTGCCGCCATTTTTAAGCATGGGGACACTGAAATACAAGACACAGTGGTGCTTTAATTAGAGCGGCTCCGAGAGCCACTCTAATTAAAGCACTGCCCCCGCGCCCCTCAGAGCATGTATAAAAGTGTCCACAGGGGCCAGATTCAAACCTGTTCGTTAGGCACCTAAATGAGACTTGCTTGGGTGGACTTTTGCCACCCAACTTACAGGCTAGGTACAGACATTGCACATAAAATGGTATAAGTTATCAGAAACTAGACTAAACCTGTAATAGAACAGAAGTGCAGTCCACATAGACTGGTTTAAAAATGGCGAACCTGGTCTAAGATAGACCTGGATGGATGTAGTATCAGATTTAACCAGTTTAGACTGGCCTATCAAAGTTCTGTCCCAGATCTCTCAACCCAAATTGGGTTGCAGTCCCCCAGCATCCCAGGTGCCCTTGTGCCTGCCCTCTGCTAGCCCGCCTCGCAGGGCAGGGGGGCTCCCCTTAGCTGGCCCTCGTCTGCTCTGGCTAGGCACTGGGCCAGCCCTGCCCTTGGGCTATCACAGAGCTGAGGCAGCAAAGTCTCTGCTCCCCACCCCTGTGTCTTGCCTGCACCTGCTAGCCGGGCCAGGTGGGGAGGGGAGGGGAGCAGAGGTCCCCACCCCTGCCCTGGCCACCCCCCAGCCAGCATAGCTGGGGGGGGCATGCAGCAGGGGCTTCTCCCCTTCCTTGCTACCTGGCCCAGAACAGCTTCTCTCCACTCAGGCAGTTGGTAGGGGGCAGGAGAGGAGAGAGGAGCCCCCTTCCTCTGCCCCCCACTCCCCGCAGCTTCCTGACTTGGGTCTAGGGATGGAGGGAGGAGAGGTTTTGGGTGGGGGCCTGTTCTGGGAGGAGGAGGAGTGGATCCAACAGGAGTAAGGTTGGTGTGTGTGGTGGGGGGTGCCTATTAGGGTGCAGGGGTGAGTACGGGACCTGTGAGGTGAAGGCAGGGAGGTGGATTTCAGCTCTGCTGCTGGAGTTATTTCTGTTCAAACCAAAACTCTCTAACTTAAAATGCATAAACAAGCCTGGCATGCTCCACCTTGCATTATCAATATTAAACTGAAGTCTATGGTGCACTGGGTTCACATGAAATCAGCCCCCAGGTAAAAGACAACGCTGTCTTAAAACACTGAAACCACAGTGTGTTTGTTTTTATTTAAATCCCAAAGTCTTTCACAGCACAAAGACAAGTTGACTGGATCTAAGATACCTGTGATACATACTGGTCCTGTTAAGTAGGCAAGCAGACAAGAACTCATTAAATGGAAACACAAAAGTACGTTTTGGATAGTTCCTGCACTGTGAAAAGCTATCATGCATGTTTTCGTTTTGTACACCACTTGCTTCCCTTTCTCTACCCATCTCAGACTGTGAAGCTACTCAAAGGCAAAAGCTTTGAAGAAATCCCCTGGCTTCTTGCCTTGTTCTTTTTCTGAATATAAGCAAATGTTGGTAGCAACTTATAATCACTGGGAGTTAAAAAACCTTAAAAGTTTATTTGCAGAATGCTGGCTGACACTTCCTTTCACAGAGCAATAGATTAGATCACTAGTGTTCTCTGATCTCCCAGGAAGCCATCCAAGCATCCTAGGTGGATTTAGTCTGAAAGGACTAAATGTAGAAAGGAGAAATGTGTAGAAAGGAGCACTAATGAATAGAGCTTCACTATTTCTGACTCTCAAACTTTTGAAAGTGGGGGAAAATGTTTATTATTTCAGTTAATCACTTGAGGTCAGCCAAGCTGCTCTCTCGCCTCTTTGCAGTGGTTTAAGGGAGTTGTAGGGCAGACAGTTTGACAAAAGCCCTGCTCATTTCAGCCTTAGGTAGTTTAGTATCCCCCTGCAGCAATATTCTCCTTTAGAAGTGGGGTATATGAGGACAGAAAGAGAAAGGAGGTGCAATCTCGCTCCACTGATCTGTTTTCCAACTGTGTCTCATTGCAACAGTAGAAAATATAGCCCAGGCCTCAGGTCTGTTTTGCCCAATGCTGGATATATATGTGTGTGTGTATGTGTGTGTTGAGAGAGACTGGCAGGCAAGCTTTCATGTTCCCTTGTGTTTTTACAAATAAAGAAGAGGTGACAGGCCTCCTTACTTGTCTATGGTGACTGCTGTCATAGGCTCTTTGTTTGACAGGGCATAAAGATCAGACAAATGCCACCAAAATATAAAACTTACAGAATGCCAAATAATAAAATGAGTTAAAATAGTAATATCAATCCCTTTAGTACCAGTACCAGAGACAAGAGTAACTGGCATTCCTTAGTCATAAGAGTGCAAAGCTCAATCCTAAACATTTGGGGGTTTTTGTAGATATAAATATACAAAGTGGTTTTTAAACAAGTTCAAATTACTGCTCAATTACCTGTCCTTTGGAATGATTAACCTAAAAAGTACACTTTGAAAGGATCCCTGAGTGTCTTAAATACTTTTACGTGGCTGTCTTTGTCTAGATGGACATAAACCAGCAGGACAAAGAAATGCCCAATTTTGCCATCACTTGGACAAAGAAATCAGCTGGACAAAGAAATGCCCAAGTTTTACATCATCGAGTAGCTTTACTTCTACAGGCAGTATCATTTATCTTAGTGGAAGGACTTACATGGGTAAAGTTATTCAGGTGCATAAGTGTTTGCAGGTTGTGATCTGGCAATTGCACACAATTCAAAGGGTGGTTTGAAAATTGACTTCTCAGTCTTTTAGGGTGTTGTTAAATGTTACCTTTTGCACATGCTAAATACTCTTAAGATGGGAGTGTCCATTCAGTAAGGCAGGAAAAGACAAGCTCAGTGCCCTCTGAACACCTCAAAGTTACACTTCTGCAGGTAAGGATTATCTCCAGCTGGTGTTAGGCAGCTCATGTTGCAGTAATGCCAGTCCCTTCCATGGGGCTAATAATAGCAATTTGTGGTACTCCAGTATCCCAGGGTGCCCTGCTCCCACCCACCCCCACAGACAGCATCTGAAACTCTACTGCCTTAGACTGACAGAGCCAGGGAGAGCCAGGCCACAAATGAGTGGGGAAAGTGGAGGGGTAGGTGAATGGGAGGCTGATGAGGAGCTGTGCGGAGGGGAGGGCATGTAGCTGCTGGAAAGCTGAGCAGCTACAGGGCAGACTTGGTAGCCCCTAGCCACACCCTTGCTCACCAGCCCTCTAACAGCAAGTCAGAGCTGTACATGTCAGAGAGGGTATTAATCCTTAATGTGCAACTGCTCATAACACGTGCTAACTTTAATATTACCTAACATTCCTTAGAGTTAGCATGTGTGAATTTGAACATGTAACAATACCTTTACATAAGAAACAGTAAGTCCTAGACCCTAACTCTCTTTGCTTTCAGGACCTGGGTCTCAGTGCATACAATTTAAGACAGGGTTTTTTTTGCAAGTTGGAAGTAATACATTAAGGTTTTAGCCATGCTTCTATTTCTTTCTTGTTTCGTGTTAGCCATTCAATATTGCTTTTCACTGTTTCAATGGCCTGCTTCCTGGGTGCTGTTCCTGCTCCAGCATTAGGATACTTCTCAAAGAAATTTTCCATCTGGAAAAGAAAGGAATGAGGGAGAGGATGGAAATGAATTCACATGCAACAAATAAGCGTGCTATGTAAAGCAAATGCTATTTTATAAGATTGAGTTCTGCACTCCTGAAGGCAGAGAAGTTTTGACTGAGAGAGGACTTCAGATCTGAGCTGGTAGCATTTGAATAATTCTGTAGTAGTCCGAAGTGGGTTAGGCATTTTCGAGAATTAAAAGGACAAATTTCTTGCCTTGAATATCTTACAGTTTAGTGTCTTAAAATTATTAGAGGTATTGTGTCCATACCTGCCAAAGCTGAAATTCAGTGTTGAAGGTCTGTGTTATTGATACTATTCGTCCAAGATTTCGATCATTGATAGTGTATCTGAAAAAAATACATATATTTGAAAAACGAGCAAGATGGTTCCTTTAAACACTCCAGAGATCACTTAGCTGTTTAACTGATTAGATGAAATACATGTCACCTCAAATCGCTACATGTTTCCAGAAATATTTGTAAAATCACAGTACCAAAGGTTTTTTTACTACCCTGCAATTTATTTACACCTGGAAAGATCTCCCTTGTATTTGAAGAACATTTCCAAGGCCCTACTTCCTCCCTGGAATCAAGCTTCTAACAGAAATCTCTATGACAAAACATTTATGTGCTTATATGCCTTTGTGAAACTAAGACTACGAACCATCAGAGATCCACTGTAAACTTGCAAGTTTGCTTTGATTCTGTGCCCTAGTGTACTTTGCACACAATTTCTTTTTGTAATGTCCAACTCCTAGAGCAGGACTGAAAGTGTATCTCAGGAGTCAATGTGAGTAGATAGGAGAAAGCTGGATGCTGAATTCATTGTTACCAGAAAAAGGAATAAGAAATAAATCTGAAAACCTGATTGTGTAACAGTGTGAATAAAAAGAAAGTTCTTTCATAGCAAGTAATAGCATAGAGTGATGATCAACTGCTGCAGTGAATGCTAACACAACCATTCCATCACTCTATGGTGCTTGCTTTCATTTTCTTCTGTCACTGGCTGTTAGGGATCATTTAGGGATAAAGTAACCCCTTATTAGCATCAGGCCTACCTGAGTTTCTTAAATTCCTATCAAAATTGTTGGCTATACAGATAAGTGATTCAAACACTTGCACTGTGATAAAAGTACAACAAAATCCAAGAAAACTATAATGTACTTTCTGTCAATCTCCCGTATAAAACATGTTGATTTTTAATGAGTATTTTTATTAATGCGAAATGCTTTCTGAATGATTATTTTGGTGATTTCCCCATCTAGCATGGCAAAAATCACAGTTCATTGAGGATGACCTTCAGTTAACCTGCAAAAGATCTCTGGGGCCTTTGTGGGTGGATGAAATTATTTGAAATTTGGCAGGTGTAGACTAGGACATGGGTCTACAGTACATTTCCATTGTAGCTGCTGCTCAAGCCTCTGAGTTGATATAGCAGATGCAGCTGTTTCCCATTACTTTCATGAGTATTTGGGACACAAAGTCTTTGCAGATTCTTTCCCTCCCACTGCAACTCTCTTTTTGCTGATTGGTTTGAGGTGTTTCTCCTGTTTTCTAGGCCAATTGGAGTTGTAGCTAGCAAGGGATGTGAAAGGTAACAAGAAGGGTTTCTACAAATATATTAGCAACAAGAGGAAGGTCAGGGAAAGTGTGGGTCCCTTACTGAATGGGGGAGGCAACTTAATGACAGATGACACCAAGATGTGGGGAGCAGTAGATACACTGGAGGGTAAGGACAGGATTCAGAGTGACCTAGACAAATTGGAGGACTGGGGCAAAAGGAATTTCATGAGGTTCAACAAGGACAAGTGCAAAAGTCCTACACTTAGGACAGAAAAATCCCATGCACGAGTACAGGCTGGGGATTGCCTGGCTGGGCAGCAGCTGTGCAGAAAAGGACCTGGGGGTTACAGTGGACAATAAGCTGAACATGAGTCATCAGTGTACCATTGCTGCAAGAAGGCTAACAGCATACTAGGCTGCATTGGTAGGTGTGTTGCCTGTAGGTCAAGGGATGTGGAAAAACTGGAGAAAGTCCAGCAGAGAGCAACAAAAATGTTTCAGGGGCTGGGGCACATGATTTATGAGGAGAGGCTGAGGGAACTGGGCTTATTTAGTCTAGAGAAGAGAAGACTGAGAAGGAATTTAATAGCAGCCTTCAACTACCTGAGGGTGGGTTCAAAAAAGGATGGAGCTAGACTATTCTCAGTGGTGGCAGATGACAGAACAAAGAGCAACAGTCTTAAGCTGCAGCAAGGAAAATTTAGGTTAGATATTAGGAAGAATGTTCTCCCTAGGAGAGTAGTAAAACACTGGAACAGGTTACACAGAGAGGTTGTGGTATCTCCATCCATGGAGGTTTTTCAGACCCAGCTAGACAAAGCTTTGGCTGAGATGATGTAGTTGGGGATGGTCCTGCTTTGAGCAGGAAGTTGGATGGTCCTGCTTTGAGCAGGAAGAAGGCCTCCTGGGATCCCTTCCAACCCAAATTTTCTATGATTCTATGATAAGAAGGTGATTAGGAACAGTCAGCATTGATTCACCAAGGGCAAGTCATGCCTGACCAACCAGATTGCCTTCTATGATAAGTTGACTAGCTTTGTGGATGTGGGGAAAACAGTGGACATAATATACCTTGACGTTAGCAAGGCTTTTGATAATGCCTCCCACAGCATTATTGCAAGCAAGCTGTAGAAATATGGGTTGGATGATGAACTGTAAGATGGATAGAAAACTAGCTGGATAGTCGGGCTCAATGGGTAGTAATCAATGGTTCAATGGCTAGTTGGCAGCTGGTATCAAGTGGAGTTCCCCAGGGTTTGATCCTGGGACAAGTTTTTTTCAATATCTTTATTAACGATCTGGAAGATGGGATGGATTGCACCCTCAGCAAGTTTGTGGATGACACCAAGCTGGGGGGTGTAGTAGATACACCGGAGCATAGGGCTACGATTCAGAGTGATCTAGACAAATTGGAGGATTGGGCCAAAAGAAGTTTCATGAGGTTCAACAAGGACATGTGCAAAGTCCTGCACTTAGGATGGAAGAATCCCATGCACAGCTACAGCCTGGGGACTGACTGACTAAGCATCAGCTCTGCAGAAAAGCATCTGGGGGGGATACAGTGGACCATAAGATGGATATGAGTCAGCAATGTGCCCTTGTTGCCAAGAAGGCTAACAGAATATCGGGCTACATTGGTAAAAGCACTGCCAGCAGATCAAAGGAAGTAATTATTCTGCTCTATTCTACACTGATGAGGGCACATCTGGAGTACAGTGTCCAATTTGGGCCACCCCCACTATAGAAAGAATGTGGACGAGTTGGAGAAAGTCCAGCAGAGAGCAACAAAAATGGTTTGGGGGCTGGGAGTACATGACTTATGAGATAAGGCTGAAGGAACTGGGTTTATGTAGCGTGCAGAAGAGAAGACTGAGAGGGGATTTGATATCAGCCTTTAACTACCTGAATGGTAGTTCCAAAAAGGATAAAGCTAGATCAGTGGTTCCCAAACTCTGACAGATTGCACACCACCAATTTAAAATGATACAACCTTAAGTACCACCAGCAATTTTTTCAGTTCATCTTTAAGTACCACCAGCAAATTTTTGTCATATAAAGTAATTATAATAAATCTGTTAATGCGTACCACTGACAGGTTGTCTGCATACTAATAGTGGTACATGTACCATAGATTAGGAACCACTGAGCTAGACTATTCTCAATGGTGACAGATGACAGAACAAGATGCAGTGTCCTCAAGTTCCAGCAAGGGTAGTCTTAGGTAGATATCAGGAATAACTTTCTCCAGTGGTTAAGCACTGGAGAAAGTGCTTAACCACTGGATGTGGTAGAATCTGCATCCTGGGAGGTTTTAAAGACCCGGCTTGACAAATCCCTGGATGGAATGATCTAGTTGAGGATGGTCCTGCTTCGAGCTGGGGGTTGGACTAGATGACCTCCTTAGGTCCCTAGCCCTAATTTTCTATGATTCAATGATTCTATGATTTATGTGAAGCTCTTCCACTGGTAGCGACTCACACAACTGTCCTGGGGCAGCTTAAATGGTGTGGAAGGGCTTATGAGGCCCTTAGAATCCTTCATGGATTTTGCAATAAGGTCCTTTTTCTGAAAGGCTGAGAACTGTGCAGGCTGTGCCAAACTGAACACTCAGCATCTCACAGGATAAAGTGACCAACCATCTTGAAGTTTCTGGGACAGGTTTAAACTTCAAGGCTGTGTCCCAAATTTGAAAGATGAACCCTGGAGTTACTGATCCCCTCTGCCACCAAATGGTCCCTGTAGGACCAGGTAGCATCCTGCTGCAGCTGGAGGGGAGGATAACACACACTGTTATCTCTGCTGTCTCCTGACCTGGAAAAAGCAGAGCCATGTTTGCCTGCTGTTGCACCCGAGAAAATTAGCTCTGCAGCCATATAAGCTAACTAGCATTGCTGGGAAGTAGAAATAATGAGTCTGAACACAGGGCCACGTGAATGCTATGATATGGTTTCCACTTCAGGAGGTAGCTGTGGGTTACTTCCTGAGCAGGAAGCCATATAGTTGTGTTGCTGAACAGCTGTGCCTGCTTTCATTAGCTCTACCTCTCAGAAAACTAAGTAGCCTGTCTGTAGTGCTGCACTAAGGCAGCTACACTAACCAGAACAAAAGGCAGGGTTAAGGCCATGTTGCATGTTATACTTAGGACATGTTAACTGCGCTTAAAATGCAAGCATCCATGGGTGCATCCAGATGAGTGCGGTCATGCAGTATGTGGTGCCACAAACACATTTGCAGCGCCACATACCACACAGTCCAGTGTTCTCCACACTGCAAGGGATATCCAGGGGTAAAAAAAAACCATGGGAAAAAAAAAAACAGCATGGCACATGCTTAGGCAGCAAGCACTGCTGAAAAGCGGAGCTGGGCCACCTGAAGCCGTGCTCCACTGCCAGCCAGGTTCTGTACAGAAGAATCACTGTGGCTGCAGCCCTGGGAGGCCCCCAGAGCCTCAGCTAAATCTTCTGGGACCAGCACAGTGCTGCCCCCAGCCTCCCCCACTGCCCCGGGGTAACTTGCCACGTGCCAAAGTGTGTGTGGCATGGGAGTTCCCCAAAGACAAGTAGCTGTGGCGCAAGGTGCTCCATTGCTAGTTGCCCCTGGGGAACCAAACATCCACGCAGGTCTGATTGCGCCCCATGTGTTCAAGCAGTAAAATATGTGCCAAGCATGATCATATCGTACCAAAGTTAGGACTTTTTGCTGGATCAACCTGGCAAGCCAGGGACAGGCACTTCTGAGTTGAGCAGTGCTGGACATGTAGTGGGGAGGATGCATATCCTCATGGGTCCTGGTGTTGTGGTGCCTGGTGCTGGAGTCAGTGGTGGGGAAGGGGGCATAGCCATCTCCAGCCCTATCTAGAGTGGACGGAGATCTTAGCAAGCATTTTTGGGCAACTACTCCAAACACATTCCAACTTTTCATATGGCGTGGTAATGCTTACTAAGTCTCAGATAAAATGCATGCTAAGATTCCCGTCAGAAAAGGCCCTTAGACTACTCATGGTTTCTGAGGTCTGTGGGATGGCTGGGACTATGTCCCAGCTTTTACTCTCCAAAAGCTGTTTGATTTGGTTATTTAGTCTAAGCAAAATATAAATAACACAGGGACAACCCATTATATGCACTAGACTAACACTTTGTAGCTTGGACCATTAATTTAAGATTTTCTTATTTGATAGTAGCTTGTTGTAGGCTAAAATATTCAGAACAAGTATCCTCTCATGAAAATATATTGGCTTTTGGAGCCACTTGCTTCTATGAAAAGTTAAAAGAGAAGTTGCAAGATTCATCTGACTGGAACAGAAATGCATTGATGACTCTAGGAATTGATGACTTGTTTCCATCCAGGAAGAGCACACACCAACTGCAGATACTTCCTCAGCCTGACAAAGAGTTTTTAAACTTGAAAGCTGGCTAAGAAAAAAATGTCCAACTATTTAAGTTGGTCTAATAAAAGATATCAGATTCACCCAAAGAACCTTATCTGCCTATGTCCTTAGACCAACATGGCTACAACCTACATCTTTGATGACTCTAGGTTCTTCACAGAGAAACCCTTAAAGTAAGATAAGAAAATAAAAATGGTCAGCAAGTTAGAGGCAAAACACATGGAGAATCTGTTCAACATACCTGCCAACTAAGTATTCCCAGTTGAGCCGTATCCAGTCCCATGCCATGTTTTTGCCATAAGTATTATAGGAGATGTACCTCAGTACAGTAAACACATCCTGACTTTTAATAAGATTGGTGTTGTAAATGTATTTTAGATACCTAGGAGAAATCATATATGTATTAATTAAGTGGGCTTTATAGCTTTTTTCATTATAGATTACAAAATAATTAATTAATTGGGTATAGACTTGTAAGAGTGAGTATAAGAAATAATAAAAGCCTTGATATTTTCATGTCACTGATTTTTTGCTGAGACCAACCTAAGCCAACTGATTGCTACAGCTCAGCTGTTATTTTATTAGGGAAAAAAGTGATGCTAGAGAGGTTTTTAAAAAAAAAAATAGGTGAAATAGCTGGGCCTAAAAAGGGAACATTCATTAAGTGTAAGAGTTTCAAAAACAATGCAAGCATTTTGGCCTCTCTGGCCATGTCCACATCAGTGCAGATGTTTGTTTTCCCGGAGACAAGAAACAGCAGTAAGAAACAGCAGCACACCTTGTGCCACTGCTACTTGTCCCCAGGGAACACCTGTGCCTCGTGCCCTCTGGCACGCCACAGGTTACCTCAGGTGGGGTAGGGGAGGCTGGGGAAGCAACTGTACTGGCCCCAGCAGTCTTACCTGGGGTCCTGGGGGCTGGGGAAGCTGCAGCCATGGTGTTCCCACAGCTGGGAGCCTGCTGGCACCTGGACCATGGTTCTGACCAGCCAGGCTCCAGTTTTGGGAAGCATGTGTTACCGCCACATGTGCCTCCCTGCTTTTTCTGCATGGGCACATGGCAGCCCCCAACGCTGCAAGGTAGCATCATGGGGAACTCCTGAATTTGTGGTGTGTGGCACCACAGACAGGTCTGCAGTGCTATATACCACATGGCTGTGTTTGTCTGGATGAGGCCTCTGAGTGTGTTTTACACCAAATCTCTGGTACTTTGGAGGATGGACTCTTTTGACTCTTGATTACAGGTTGAGGGAACCTGATTTACAATGAAAAGCTAAGAGAATTGGAATTATGTAGTCTAGTGAAGAGAAGACAGAGAGGTCTTTGAATACCTGAAGAGCAAAGGTTTAACAACCAGGGTCAGTACTCTGGGTGGTGGTGGTTGGGGCCAAGTTGGCTGTGGCGCCTGAGCTGGCAATAGCTGATGCTGCCATTCTTGCACTCCCTTGAAGTGGGCACTTGAGGCTGAGGCCCCAGTTGCCCACCACTTTTTACGCTACTGCTTAAGTATGGTTATAAAAAAGATTGTGACAGACTATTCTATGTGACCACAAGGGACAGGACAAGAAGTAACAGACTTAAGGTACAACAAAGGAAATTAAGGTTGGATCCTAGTAGGAACTTCCCTCACTTTGAGGGTGGTCAAGCACTGGAACAAGTTGTGGAATCTTCAGACTTCAAAGTTTTAAAGAACATCCAGACAGACACTCGGTTTGGGTGGTTTGGACAGGGATGATCCTGCCGTGAGCAGGGAGTTGAACCCCTGAAGTCTCTTCCAGCTCTATTTTCCTATGGTTTATGACCCTGTCTTATCCATCCACTCTGCTTGTACATACCAAACCTAGAAATATGTCAGAAAAACTAATCTGGGGGCACCTCGGGCAGCTGTTCTTGGCCTCTCTGTCTCTGGTGTTCTTGAGAGTGACTAGACCAGGGGTGCTCACCCTTCCCGCCCTGCCAAATTCCCAAACCCAAGCCCCTATAGCCTGTTGGAGCCAGGCTGTGGGCCCTTCCTCTGGCAGGACTGGGCCATGCCCCCCTCCCTCTGCATCTGAGTGGTTGCTGGGTTGGGACTGGGCCAAGTCCCCTTTCTCCTCCTGCGGGGCTAGGTTGGTGCCAAGGCACACCACCCCTTTTTCCCACAGGGCTGGGGTACGATTGGGCAGCCCCCTCCCCCTTCTGTGTGGCTGGATGGTGCCCCTGCACCCCTTCCCCAGGTGCCAGATCAGGATCACCGGCTGGATTTGGCCCACAGGTGGACCAGACTGTCCATCCAGCCTTCAGGGAAAAGACTGAGCACCACTGGATTAGACAGGCACTCCTAGAGTGGCTTCACCCTCACACTTTGGGCATAGTGCATGTGAGTAGGAACATGGTTAAGAAGGTCCCTCTCTGACAGCACTAGAGGTGTTTAGCTATATCCTCACTGAAAGTCAGTGAGACTTTAGGTTCCTAAATCTCCTGAAAATTTGACCCTAATTCTATGGTTATGTCTCCATTGCAGTGAGGAAGTATAAATGAGTGAAGAACAGGAAGACCTGTGCAAACTAACTAGCTACTATATGGTAAAAGTATGTTTGTGCTGGTGGGGTTGGTGGGGGAGAGGGGGGAAGCAAGGGGGATTTACCATACCCCTGGAGCTCTGTGTAACTGCCCACATGCACACTGATAATTTGATTGGTAACATCTAATGAACAGTATCTTAGCCACTGGGGTTAAACTACTACAGTTTGGCTTTCGTTTACCATGGGGTAAGGCACAGTCAGTTACTGTGGAGTAGCTGATATATGGGAAATCCTCTGTATCATGGTGGGATTGGTGAGTCATGGTGACTGGTTTGTTTCCCCATCCCTTAAGCTACTCTTAATATAATTACCTTGGGTAACAATAACAGCAGTCTCAGTGGTAGGGAATTCAGTGCAGATGTACAACCCATGATGGGTCCTGAATACTCACTCAGATGGCTAGTTCTCAACCAATGTGCTGCTATGTCTTCACTGCCACTGTTAGCTGTACTAGCTAAATTAAAGCAAGCTTTAGTATGCCTATTTCTGACCGAGAAGATGTACATTAGGAGATTTTGCTACCAACAAGATGGTTAAAATTCTTTCATCTAATAGGATGAAATCCTGTGAGTGCAGGAAGGCCGCAACTGCAGCAGGTCAGCAATGTGACTGGTGTCTCAAAAAGTGAATGAAGCCACTGTCACAGAGACATATACTTAGATACAATAGTTATGACCATGTCATTTTATCATAACATTGGAACATAACGTTGTAGCAGCTACAAAGAGGCACTTTTTCAGCTGTTGCAAATAGGTGCTGATGACTGCTTGTGTACTCTGTCACTTGGATAAGAGGATTCTCTTACCAAAGTGACAGAATGCACAACCAGTTTTCTCAAGCTGTGTGTCTTTTTTCCCCCATTGTTTTACTCATAAATTCAGTCTGGAGAATAGCCATGATCATCTTGTTAGTTTAATATGGTGAGAATTTTTACACTATACAGGTTTGGGCTGCTCTAAATAAACCATGTTTTAATCTCATCAATGGTGAGTTATGAATCAACATGACAATTAAATGACAAGGGCCTATGAAATTATGAACATTGCTGGGCTCTGTGGCCAATTTATCTTTATTATTACACCATCCTCGTTCTCCCATTTCCTCTAGGGTTAGGGACAGAAATTACACATAAACCGGTTTAAGTGATCAGAAACTGGTTTAAACCCATAACAGAACAGAAGTTCAGTGCACATAAACCAGTTTCAAAATAGCTGAAACTGGTTTAAGATAAACCTCATTGAATGTAGTATCAAACTTAACTGATTTGGGCTAAACCAGTTTATGAAACTTCTGTCCCAGACCCCTTCCTGGCTCAAGTTAAATCGCAGCCCCTCAGCATGCTTTCCAGCCTTGGGCTGGGCTGGGCTGGGCTGGGCTGGGCTGTGCTGTCTGCTCCAAAGAGCAGGGTTAGCCCTGCCCCTCTGCTCCCTAACTGAAGCAGTAAGGGCTGGCTGACAAGAGGATGGGGAGGCAATCCCAGCTGGAGATGCAGCCCAGTTTATGGGTGGAGGGGACTGTCCCCTAGGCAAACCCCAGCTGGGGTTTAGGGCCAGGGAGGGGGGGGGGTTAAACACCCCTTTCCCGCTCAACCCTTTCCCTGCTGGCTGCATGTACTGTGGATTACAAATCCTAGAGGCACCTGGAAGCAGGAAGGTGAAGTAATGAGCAATCCTGCAGAGTTCTGCTGCTGAGATTCTGGACTGCAAATCCCAGAGACCTTGGGGGCAGCAGGAAGAGGAAGTGAACACGCAGCCAGAGAACTATGCCCTAGCACTCCTCTGCTTCTGGCCTGAGCCACTGCAGGCATGTGGCTACATTTCCTGAATCAAAGGCAAATGTCTGTTAACTTTTGTTTCAATTTAATCTGTGCATTTTAAATTAATCTTCAAAGACTGAACCAATTCAGCCTTGGGCTTTTTGACTGTTTGCACTTCTATTTTTTGCTCCACACACTTGCTTCATCTTGTAAATTCTTTGGGGCAGGAGCTATATTGTTTTAGGCTTTTATACAGTCATTAGTACACTGGTGTGCTAAACCTGACTGGGACATTTAAATACCTTCCCACTATTATAGCTTGTCGTATGGGTCAGTCTATGCCTGCAGGAATACCTAGATCAGATTATATCCAGTCGAGAAGGAAAGCTTTTGGCTCACTGCTTATAGCTTTATCACAAAGGAGATTATTAAATGACCATTTTTGAGAAACTGCTGTGCTCTACATCATACCATGTATGTGGCAAAAACTATAGTACAGGAGAGTGGGAGATAAGGGAGAGGAGGACTGTTTCAATGGGGAAATACGTCACCTGTCCAAAAGTGTGATGTTCTGCACTGATGCCAGGCCATACAGCAACTTTTCTTTCTCTTGAGCTAATGGAGTAGTTTGGTATTTCTGAAACATGTAGTTCCAATGTGTCTCATTCCTAGAGTTCTGCATCCCATAGCGGTACACCAAGAGCCGGAGATTTACAGGAAGACTAGAATAAACAAAGCAGTATTTGATGGCTTTTTTCCTGATTTTGTTTTATTCTGGCACTATATGCTGTATCTTAACTGAACCCCAAACCCATGACCATTTACCTTCTTCCATTTATCCATTCTTCAAATAATTTAGAAGCATTATTCAAGGCGTCTTGGTCACCCATACTGCACGCAAAATCTAAAACAAAGGCACGAAGAAGCCTAGACAGGGAGACAGAGAGAGCGAGAAGGATTTTTCCCACTGCTCAACACTGCCAGAATCTATATGTAATACTACTTTAAGGAAAAAAAAGAATGTCCCAACCTCCTCACATGTGTTCCAGGACCATCTTCCTCATCATTCCAACCCAGCTGCTGTGTAATGGGCTTAACAAGAGTCTGAAAATTTTTCTGAAAGAGATTTTGGGATTACTCTCAAAGGTTTCATTAATAAATAGGATTTTGTATTCATAGTTTATCTTTTTTAATTTTCAGAAACATTAGGAAAATTCTAATATCTTTTGAAGAAAAAAAGTTATTTTCTAAAGAAAAAAAAAACCCTCTCATTAAAGTTCCTGTGGCATAAAATGATGTGAACAACATGCTGTACCTTTGCTTTGCAATATTGTGATGCACTGATATGACATGAAGGTATTCCATTTTCTTCAAGCCTTGTGTACACTACAAAATGTAACCATCTGTGTAAACTATTACTCCTTCACTTTGTTCCCTAACAAGATGCTGAATACAGTTTGTATTTATAGTGACTATTAATCCATGTTCAGTTCCAGGTCAGCAGTTATACTTGCTGACAACTACATTCAGACACAGCTATATTTCACAGTGTAGACAAGCATCAGAAGTTTTGCTGCATTGTACAATCCTGTTGGTAGGATGCAAGATTATGCTGGCACAAAAATGGCTGTGCTGAGAAGAAATGAGATGGGTGGGTGACTATAATCCCAGACTGGGGATCAAAAAAGGCCTCTTGCAAAATATATTAAGAATTGTATATATTAAGCCTATATTAAGCCTCTTGCAAAATATACTTTAAGAATTTTATAAAATTCCAAATGCATCTCTTTTAATGCTGAAATCATAAATATAACAGCCTCAGCAACCTTGAAAATAATTATTTTTCCTGTTTTGAAAGTTATGAACTGTAAGATCTGGAGACTGTAAGTAAGAACTTCCATTAGCTGCATTACCTGAAAGATAGGGTACAAGTCTTTATCATCTTTAAGCATGTCACTGAGATATGTTACTGCCACTATAACTCTCTGCCAAGGTAAATATTCTGTTTCATTTTGTAGATATTTTGTTAGATCCAGAGGGACAGAGTAATTCACAATGTCAGCCCTGAGGAAAGAAAAGACAATTGATGCAACTTTCAAATCCTGCCACACTTGGAATAGGAACATAGAGATAATATCATATGTATATTAATTGGAATCATATTTTTTGTTGTCTTATTCATGTGGGATTTTTTTGAATGACTTTGTTTCATGCCCACTTATGTCTAATATTTTTTAGTTATGAGGATTGTGTAGCTGATATATTGATCCTACTGTACAATCTAAGAAAGCATGTTGGGGGGGGTTATCACAGGAGCCTTTGCCTCTTTAGAAGTAACTTTATTTATACCCAGTTTCATCTCAATTGAAAGTGCAGAAGAGTCAGACAGCTTCATTTCCTCCAAACCTGTGAGAGTATCTGAGGGAAGAAGTTCTCTTTAAATTTTCCAAAAAAATCAAACTGACAACAGATTGGGTAATGAGGTATTTCTGGAAAACCCTCAATCTCTTTATCATTTCTAGGAATGGGTGGGTACCTCTTTTTCTTTTCCCTGCAACTACCAGGAGATGTTGAAGGAGTGGTTTTCTTAATCCTCTCCCTGAAGGAAATGGTTTATAGGAGATGTTTGGCCTCATTGATCAGGCACTTGCATGCCTATACACGTGCTGGTTTGCCTTCTAATTTGAACGCTTCAGTGTGGCCTCACTGTCATGTGTATAAGCCCTATGCATTTAAATATGGCTGCTGGGGCACTTTATGTAAACCTCAGCAAATGAGATTTAGATAAAGCATCCCACAGCCATTTTTAAACCTGCGGGGGCTTAATACACTTGACAGTGAAGTATTTTAATTAGAGTGGCTGTCCAGGAACTACTCTAATTAAAATGTCCCACTCAGGCCCCCACCCCCAAGCACACGTATAGGCAGCTGAGGATTCAGTACAGTTTCTGGTTAGCTTCTGGTTATGGTTATAGCAGGCTGAGATGCATTCATTCAGCACTAAGCACCAGAGTATTGGGAGAACTGTAATAATTTGGTTATTAGCTTTACAAACTATTCTGGAGAAGCTATTTACCTGGCAATCCAACCAAGGCTTGAATGAAAGACAGCTACACAGAGCTGGTTAGAAGTTTTATAACACAATAGCTTTTGCTGGAAAATGGGGAGCTTTTTAACTGAAATTGCAGCCTTTTTGTAGGGACATGCAAGTTTTGTCAGGGAAGGTTTCTCAGCTCCAGGTTGAAATTTCAGATCACAAGCACAGTCAGAGACACCCACCAATAGGGCAGTGGTTACAGAATCCACCTCAGATATGCAAGACCAAGGTTCAAGTTAGGCTGAACAAAAACTCGCAGTGGGTCTCCTATGTTCCAGGCAAGTCCCCTAAACACTGGGATATTGGGGTGAATGTCCTGCTTTTAAAATTGCAAGGAAGACTGATTCTCACCCAGTTCTATTGCTGTTTATAATGTAGACTCCAACCTGTATTTGTTGGAGATTTCTGATATAATGGGACAGCTGAAAATCCCCACATTTCTTACTGTCTTACTATTCTGAAAGTCTAATAATCAGTCTAATCCACAATGCTTTAGTGGGTATGTCTCAGGTTAGTACTATTATCTCCATATTATAAAGAGAGAAACTGAGGCACAGGGTGGCGGAAGTGACTTGCATGAGGCCACCCAGAAGATTAGTGACAGAGCCATGTATGCAAAATGGTTGGCATATACAACGCTTTAAAAACTAAAAACATTTAATACACAGAAATAAACATTTCTGGGTTATTTAACATGAAGAAAAATTATGACTGTTGTGGGAAATTATAATGACTTCAGTGGGATTACCCTTCAGAGTATCTGCTCGTCCTTGGAGTCAATTGTTCACAATTTGACTGTGAGTTTTTATTTGCAAGAATTAGGGGGATTTAGTGCTCTTATCACAAGAGCAGAAAGTCATGCCATGAATTCTAATACCAACATCATTGTTTGGCCTTTGGCAAATCATTTAACCTCCATTCACATCAGTTTCTTTACCTGCATATTGGGGTTATTAATACTTAACCTGCCTCACAAGTTCATTGTAAAAAGAAACTAGTGTTTGTAATGCATAATGTAAGTGATATAAATCCTTTGTAAATTTTGGCTCTGCAGAGGAGATGAACTGCCTGTAAAGATCTAATCATTAAGTTCAATAACTTAATGGAATTTTATTTGTAATGACTTTCATTCCAGTGTACAGTTCACTGTCAATTTTCAGGAACAGTGATGATGATTTTCAGTGCGTTAGACATGCAGTTTGTAGATCTGTTCCTGTGACTGTGGGTACAAGGCAGATCAAACTAATATTCATAACAATCCTTTGTATGCACAAGTATATGGGTACAAGATTGTGTGGGCATTTTGGTTTTGTACCTGGAAATTAACCAGGCACAAATTGTTTTTCTCCTCCCTTTTTTATAGGACTCTTATCAACAGCCTTTCTAATTCTCTCACTGTTTATCTCTTTTATACACAGCTACTCAACTGCACTCCCACAAGAGCCCTTGACTTTATCCCAAGGCAAAAGGAATTGTCTGCATTGTGTGATAATGACTATTAAAGAACTAAAGAAAATATCATGGCACCACGCTCCCTAAAGGGTTCAAGATAATGAACTTTGAAAAAAGGTACAAAACTTACACAGGAGGCCCTTTCCAAAAAACACTCAGAAGGATTATAATTATTAGATGTCTAATAACAGTGCACAGGAACAAAGCAGCTCTGAAGGGGCTCTCACTACCATGCTAGGGCAATCAACATTATATAGTAGCATGTGTTCATTCATAGGGTAAGCCTTGGTGACCCACAACATGGGCATGTTTCATTAACTATTCTGATATCCCATAGTTGAACAGGAAATCTAGTGCAGGGACTCTCAATCTTTTTCTTCCTGAGGCCCTCCCCACCCCCAGCACACTACAGAAACTCCACTACCCACCTGTGCCGCAACAACTGTTTTTTTGGCATATCCAGTATGAGGGGGAAGCATAGGTGAGTCATGGGAGGGGAGCCATAGGCGACATGTAGTGGGGCATAATAGACATGTTGGGGGACCATGGGGGGCATGTTCCCCCCAGATTTGTGCTCCCACAGCAGGCATAGGGCTGCAGCCTGGCCAGATGAGCACAGGCAGGAGCTGCCTCTGTGGCCCAGGGGTGGGACCCAGCATAGGAGGGTGGAGTAGGGTGGCAAGACTCATTGCCATTGCCACTGGAACCCCTGCACCATCTGCAAGGAGTAACAGATGGGGTGGGGGGGTGTTAAGTGAGGGGCAGCACAGACCCCCTGAAACCTGCTCACGGACCCATGGTTGAGAACCACTAATCTAGTGGATCTTGGGATGTCTGTGGAAAGTCACATAGAGTCAGATCTTTTGTGACACTTCTCAGGCACTTAAAATATGGGCACTGTGAGACAGTGCCATGTAGAACCTTGGATAACTTGCATTGCACATCATAGACACAACCCTAGGAGATTGTGGCTTTATTTGGAATCCTGTTTTGGCAATGATTGTCCCAACTCACCAAGCTGAAAAACTCCTTTCAGAGGAAATATGCTTGCCTAGAAAGGAAATAAGGCTGTGATCCTGCTCATATTAAGTAAATGGCAAAATTCCTATTAACTTCAATAGGTCAAGATCAGACCCCTTATACTATTGCAGAAAGATTGGCTCTAAATTGATACCAACAAGAGTTGTACACAAACACACACGCTTGAATTTGTTCCTTATGGAGGAAAATTAAGACCTAAATTATTCCTCCCCTTAAAGAATTCTCATTTCAGCCACTCAGTCCAAGGCAATTCCAATATAATAGCTGCTGGGAAGATATGAAAGCTATTTTGAAACCTCCATTGTGAGGTACTTTCATTAAGATGCCTACCTTGCCAAAGAAAAGGCATCATCCAAAACTCCAGCACGGTCAGCAGAAGAAAATGACTGCATTGGGAGGACCAAAAAGAAAGACAGAGTTTTACATTCTGAAGAGGAAATTTTGATAATGTAGAGACCCCATAAACCAGTCACCTTATAACTAGATCAAATTAATTTTGTACAACTCACCTGGTAGTTCTTAATCAGGTAATTGGCTAAATCTTTCCATGTCTGCGGCTCATAATTTACACGATAAAATCCAACATGGGCTGTATTTATTTTCAAGAAAGAATTGGCAGGTGGGTTGCTGGGCTTTATGGTAATTCCTGTGGCAGCAAAGAAACAGCGATGACAAATTTACATCTATTAAATACATGACTGGGGAGCCAATTGAAAAGACCTTGGGCCCCAAAACCCTATTTAGTTGTAACCTGGTTTGCAAATTCCACTGGGACATATAGCATAATTCTAGTTCAGTAGCTCTAACATGGCAGTGAGTAAAGAGGAGGTTATTGATACCAGCTCTTAGCAGAGAATAAGAAATACTTGTGACTTTTAAATGCAGAGCGGTGTATTTAGAAAGAGCATGAAGAAATTAAGTACTGTTTGAAAATGAATACTCACATACACATCATTAATGTTCATGTTCCTTTACAGATTCACAGAAGTTTAGAGCTGGAAGAGACCAGCCCCCTTGAAATGGCTCTGTTGGCCCTAAGCTTTTATTGTTTTTACAGAAGTTGACTTTTATGCTAATGAGCCAAATGGTAGTCAGAGGAGGAAGCAGTTACTCACACAAGCAGCCCAAAAAAGTCCACAAGACCACTCATCGCCCAGTGGATTGTGATAAGGATGGTAAAAGAAAATCCTTTCAAGCAAATCTCTGATTTTGTATCACAGCGAAGCATTTTAGTTTGGGTTTTGAATGCAAGTAATTGAAACAAACATAGATTACTGTATTTACTGGAATCAAAGATGAGGTTTTTTCCCCCTTCCAATGAACATGTGGGGGGAAAGCCTCATTTTAGATTTGAGTATTGTCATAAGGCAGGTGGTAGCTTAGCTCTAGCTTCAGTCTAAAGTCAGAACTAAGCTCCCACTGTCCTGGTCTGGGGTGGTTTGTTTGGTGCAGTAGGGGGCTTGTGGCAGGCAAAGCATGGGGGAGACCATGCAGTGGGGGTGGGGAGACCCCCAGTGTACAGTATGGGGGGAACACATAGCCTGTCCCCCCTCTTCCCACCACCTGCTCCCCCTTTACCTTCTTCTCTGGCCCCTCCAGCCCTACCAGGGTGAGACCCACAGCTACAACCGCTGCTTCTCCCTGGCTGGGTCACTGGCCGCACTGGAGCTGGGGCAGAGCTGCTACAGAAACAGGAGGCAAGGAGCAGGAGGTGGGATAGGGTAGGGTGTGTGGGGGCTGACGTTATCCCTTTTTGTAACCAGCTTTAGAAAATAGCTTCAGCCAATGCCAGCTCCTGCAGTCTGTTATCTTCACCAGTGCTAACCCAGATTTCCTACATTCACTGCCAGAGATCCACTTCTTCCCTAAATCTTGATTTACTAGGATTCACTCCTTCCCTAAATCTTGATTCTGGAAGCTATGTGATTTAGCCCTATTTAGTTCAATGGAACAGCACATTTCAAATTAAACATATTCTTAGCCACTTCCTTGAGTGAGCATTGACTTAGCACATGCTAAAGGACTTCTGAATCAGAGGATTTAGTAGCATAAATAAGATTATGGGAGGGGCTGGCTATCTTTTCCTAGAGAAGGGTCTTTACCTGACTGCCAAACATTGTACCACTTCAGATACTCTATCACTGAAAAGCATCATTTTGTTTCTGCTTCTTTTCATTTTTTACTAATGAAATGTTTAAAGCTCTGCTCCAGTTCCCACATTACTGTTCTTAAAGGAAGCATTACTGAAGTTTACCTGCAGACTCTGACTTATTGTAAAATGTCAGCGTTGTGTTCCCGGCACGCCATTTCACTGGAATATTCCATGTGTAACTGAAATAAATGGAAAAGAAAATGTCTGAAATCAAACTTAAAAGAACAGCACATAATTAAAGCAATGAGTTTTTATACCGTGGTATTCTGCATCTAGAGTCATAGTCAAATCATTTTTGTAGGCACCTAAATGGGACTTACACATTATATTTATGCTGTGATTAATGTGTTAATCATGGCTTAAATAGGAAGGATGCACCTGATTTAACGGTCCATAAAATGGGGAACAAATCATGAAAAGGTTCCACACATAATGTACAACATTTTTATGGTCTGTTTGTATGGTGCTTTAAATTTAACGGTGTGGCCAATGGCCAAAAATCAGCTGACTGTTGGCCTGGCCAGAGGTGAGGTGAGTGGAAGGCAAAGGGCTTCTCCCACCTGGGACTTTAAACTGCACTGGGCAGCAGAGGCTTCCAGAAGGGAAGCAGCAAGGAGCCTACATCTTACTCCCCCTTCTCCTGCTCCTCCCCTAGGCTTTAAACCCTATGTGAAGCAGCACTAGCTGGGTTGCCGAGCCAGAGCTGCTCTGTATGCTCAGCAAAGATCAGCACGTTCAGAGCTGCTCAGCCCCTCAGTGAGGGGAAGCCTCTGCCTCCCTGGACTAGGATTTTGAACCCTGATCTGGGTAGCTCTGGCTAGGCAGACATACCCCAATTTATCCTGCTGGGGCTTTAAGCTGCATGCCAAGGAGCTCTGGTCAGGCAGCCTGGTGTGGGGGAGCAGAGACTCCCTCGTACCAGGTTGTCCATCAGAGCTGTTTGTCATGGGGTTTATAGTGCCTGTCAGAGAGAAGCTTCTGGTCCCCCATTACTGGGAGCTTCTGCTCCCCCACACCAGGATTTTAAACCCTGCATCATGCTGTTTTGTGTGGGCTATCTAGTGCAAGAAAGCAGAGGCTCATGTTTGGGCATAAGGGAGCCTTGGAGTCTGGAACAGCCCCAGGGTCTGGAACCAGCCCCGGTGTGGTCCCCAGCGAGTCAACAATCAGCTGGTTGTCAGGCACTTGGCTTTCAACTTAATGATGTAACTTAATGATCCTGGGCTCCCTGGCAAGTGTGGCATAATTAGGATTTGATCCCTGATCTCAAAATCTCATGCCCTGCCATGCATGTGTGGCACGGCAGGAGGCACGATTGTTGGGATCAGGGATCAGATCCCATCACACTTGAACAAAGCTGCCTAAGTCATAAAAATTGTAGAAATCATAGAGAAGTCAGGCTGGAAGGAACATCCAGAGGGCATCTAGTCCAATCACCAGGATCATCCCTATCCAAACTATCCTATACAATCCATAATCTAAACACTTCATAAGACTACTATAAACCCTGACACAGCTCAAGACATAACACTCTAACCTGCCACAGATAAAGCAGGGGAACCACAACAGCTAATGTCCTACTTCTATAAAAGGTTGTTAAATGCTCTAGAGAACCCAGGTAGAGGGTCATGCTCCCCAGTACAGAGGAAGACAAAACTGCCCACAGTCCCTACCAATCTGAGCATGTGGTAAAATTTCTTCCTGACCCCAAATATGGTGATCAGTCTGACTGAGCTGAGGGGCAAGACCCTCTAGCCAGGAGCCTTTGGCTTTGGTCCCAGCAAGAACATTGGCACACCCCAGTCAAAAGTCAGAAAAAGTAATCCAAATTAACCCTGCTTTAGTAGCCATAAAGCTGCTGGGGTGTCTGTATTTGTAAGACACTTCCATTTCAACTTGAAAAGATAATGTGGAAACTGGACTGGGGCTTCTGCATGTGTTCAGAAACAATCCAAATCAGGGACTTAAGGTACCAACCACCAGGCTATATGCTAGGTGAGAGGAGGTGCCCTCTAGCCCTTCTGTTGAAGCCAGGCCATTGTGCATCTAAGAATTCATGATTCATAGGGATGGAAAGAATAAACAAGGAGAAGCATGACTCTGCAGCCTAATATTTAGCACACTGAGCAGGGAGGAGGAAAGGCAATCCTGGATTTTGCCCCCAGCCCTCTGAACTGTTTGTACATTTTACATCAAACAATTATTGAATAAAAATAAAAGAAATCCAGGGAGCAAGGAGTGGAATGGGGGACCATGACTCTTGTGGAAACAGGGTCCCTCTTGCTTTCTGAAGCAACAACCTTCCTAGGCATGGTACAGGATGTCTAGATGGCCAGCTCAGTTTGGATAACATTCTGGAACTAAAATACTGGGTACCTTAAGTCATTTTTTTGGATCTGACCCATAGTCCTCTAAACTATGAAGTATACATATTTGCTACCATACCATTAGTGGACTAAATGTAGGATTTGGATATGAATTACAGAGCTTTAGTTCAAAGTCTTGCATCAGCTTGGGACATTAGGCAGATTACTTAGGTCCTGATTCAGTAAGATACTTACTGAGATGGAAAACTAAGCTTGTGATTAATGTCTTTTGGAAATCAATAGAAGTACATAAAGTGCTCAAAGTTAAACATTGAAGTGAGTACCTTTCTGAAAGGTGTTCACCTTTTGTGCTTTAATTTCCCTACCTATAAAATGGAGATGATAATATTTTCTCATTATCAAAGGGATACTGTGTGGATCAGTTCTATAGTAAACTATGTACAAATGATCTTAATTATTAATGTATATTTGGAAACATACCTTAATAAAGCAGTATCTCTGTATTGCTGATCTAGCTCAGGGCTGTCTAACTAGCGGCTTGCAGGCCATATGTGGCCTGTGAGGGGTTTATATGTGGCCCCTAGGCTCCTATTCAGCCACTGTTCCCCCCATTGCTCCAACTGCTGCTGTAGCCGGGGTCGCTAGGCTCCCCCTCACTCTCTCAGCTTTCGCTTACTAGTCCAGGTTTCTTCCTGGACCAGCAGCCCACAGTGCTGGGAGTGCCTGCAGCACACTGCAGCAAGGGAACTGAGGTCGGGGCTGCCTGTGTGTGTGGTACAGAGTGGGTAGGTTCTGCCTGAGCACATAGTGCCAGGAAGGGTCATCGCTATGCACAGTGTGAGGGGGGGTTGGGGTATCATGTGCATGGTGCACTGATGTGTGTGGGTGCAACTGCCCATGCATGGTGTAATGGTCAGGGGTTTGGCCTGGGGGTCCATGGCTTGTACTAGTGCAGCACATATGGTGTGCAGTCCTCAGCCATTTAGAAGTCGGACAGCCCTGGTCGAGGGGGTTGCAATGAATCTAACAAAGCATGATTCTATGGGGACAGGTGAGAAGTGTCGTTAAGTATTGTTGGGCCTATTTTGTAGATAAGAGAATGTATATAGAAAAGCCATGCACTGAATCTGTGATGGAGCCAGCATTAGAATTCAGGACTTCTTGGTGTCTTAGTCCAGTGCTTATTCAGGCCAAGTACTCTCCATTAATCACTATGGGCAGAATGTGATACCCTTACTCATGCTGTGCATGTCTACATGTTCATTAATGCACGTTTGGTAATGTGCATTAAATTTAGTACCTCCATTATGAGGTACTGGAAAAAAGCACGTTAGCTTATTTTAATGTGAATTAGAGAAAGTGCATGGGTTTTTTGTGACACTTTAATATGCATTAAAATGGGCTAATGAGCATTAAAGCAGACATGTAGATGCACCCACTTAGTAGTACCTTACTCCTTAAATAGTCTCATAGCAATGAATGGGACTCTTTGAGATCTAAGCTGTTCTTCAGTGTGAGTAAGGATATTATAGTCCAGTGGGAGCTAACCTTTTTGGCAGGTATGACACAAATTAGCCTTGTACCCTCTCCAAGTGCCATCTCGATCCCTTTTGCTTACCAAATTTGCTGCTTAGTTGTCTGCTCCCTGTCCTTTGCTCCCTGCCTGATCAGATGTTCTGCTTTCTGCTCCCTGACCATTCTGCCACTCTGCTGCCTGTACCCTCTGCAATCTATTATGCCACACACAGAGCCTGCCCATGCCACTTGTGGTACCCATGCTGTAGGTTGGTCACCCATTATAGTCTGTCTCTGAGATAATTTTCTATTATTTCAGGTATTGGGGTGGCAGACACTGTGGGATAACCTTAGCACTGTTCTTCTGATTTCCTGCATTACAGCCCTGGATTAAATGAATGATGGCTTGATGCCAGCAAATGACAAAATGAAGGATACGATTTTTATTTGCTCACTCCAGGAAGAAAGGTCAGCTCTTCTTTTAGACCTTGAAAGAAACCCATGTTTACATGTTTAGCTGTTATTGGCTCACTTCTAGAGAAGACTGTAGAAGAGTTGAGGAGGGCTATAACTTGCACTCAGTTGTATTTCCCCAAGAAAAAGCAAATGAAAGATTTTTTAAAACTTGTTTTGTAATTGCATTTAACAGAGTGATTGTTAGTGCTTAGTACTGTATAGGTTCTTAAGACCCCATAAAATACTTCTTTTGAGCATTAAATACAATAGCTATATCCTGCTTATTGTGGACATATACACCCCTGCCACATGTTACACTTAAAACACGGTTAACCAGTTAATCACATCTTAAATTGTAATCTGGCCACAAATTAAAGTAATAAATGGCACCATAAAACAAGGACTAAGCCACAAAGTTATTCCACAAAAAATGTGTGGCTGGTTTCTATGATGCCATTACTTGAATGTGTGGCCAGGTGTACCTCCGTGGCTGGGAGCCCCATCAACTGATCTGAGGTCCCGGCCACAGGATCACACGATGTGCCCCTGTGTCTAGAAGGCCAGATCAGCTGAGGGAACTCCCTGACATGGGAGAGCATAGTGCATCCCCACAGCTGAGAGCCCCTTCAGCTGAGAAGGCTCCCAACTGTGGGAGCTTGTTAGTTGTCAGTGCAGGGGGAGCCCAGGATCAGAATTGCTGGCTTGCCCTCCACTGGCAATAAGGTGCAGTGGGATCTGATGCTTAATCCTACAATTATACTTCCTGCCATGGACAGGAGGCATAGCAGGAAGCATGACTCTGGATTGTGCATCAGATCCTATTGTGCCTTTACCTGCACATCTGGCAGGGGCCATAAGGAACAAACCATATTGCAGCCACATATTTGCCCGGCAGCACTGTTTAAAGAAAATTAATTTTTGTATGCTACCTGATGGCCCCAGTGTCTCAACCCTTTATAAATAACTCTGTTGTTACAGTGTGCTTCTGCACTGCTCTTGTTTTTCTAACCACAAAAAAAGGCAAAAAAATAGTTGCAACTGGTTTGCCATCCATGTCTGCTTGAAATGGCTTGTTAAACCAGTGGTGTAACTAGGGTGGGGCAACTGCCCTGGGCACCAACTTGGTGTGGGGGTAATGGCTACTGCCACAACTGTACAATTATGCTGGTAATGTGGCAGCAACTAAAAAGTCACAGCTGCCCCAGGTGCCTAGCTGTGTTATTACATTTCTAAGTAAAACATGCATGTCATTGTGAAATAACCACTGACAGCTACTACATTTGACAATAGATTTAGTGCTGGCTGAATGTAACAGGGCTCCTACCCTGTTACTAAGGAGCGGAAGGCCAGAGAGAGATGTAAGTCTTTAAGAAGACTCCGGGCCATGTATTAATGAGAAGATCCAGAGTTCTGTAGAAGCTGCTCCCAAGCTCCAGACCTAAGTGAAGAACTGCCACCAGACTCCAGGGCTCAGTACAACTTGCAGGAAGGGTACAGGATGCTATAGGAGTTGTTGAAAACCCAGAAACCCTGGAGGAAACAGCTGCCCCTGTCCCAGGTACTGGGGGCATTTATAGATGTGCTCTGGGAGGTGGGAGTAGGGGTGTGAGGGAGCGCTTTAATTAGCACAGCTCTGAGAACCATGCCAATTAAAGTGCCCGGAGTGTCACTTGTATCAGTATCCCTGTGCTGAAAAATGGCAGTACTTTGAACTAAAGGTTGTTGAACAAACTTTAATTTAAAGCACCCCACTGCCATTTTTCAGTGCAGGGATGCTGATATACATCATGCTAGAGTCTGCTGGAGCACAGTAATTATTATGCTCCAGCAGACTTGAGTAATCAAGTCTGCTGCAGTGTGCTGTAATAACAGCACGTTGGAGCAGCCTCCCTGCATGTCTGTATGAGCCCTGGGAGTTCAGCCAGACTACCAAGTCAAGAAGGTGCAGGACTCCAGGTAGTAATCAACAGGCCACTATTTGGACAATGACCACAGCAGACCTGAAGACTCTACTAATGAGACCCATAAGAGTGAGCTCTGGCATCCTAGTGGGAAAAACGTGGGTCAGGTGGCCAGAGGAGGAGGAGCCAAGTGCCTTATAAGCCCAGACCCACTGATAGGACCTGAGACTGACCCTTGCCAGGCTTAGAGAAAGAACTCTGTAGGAGGTCCTGCTGGACGTTGAAGGTAAGTGATTTGTATTGTATATTTGTTTCCATTGCTGTTTTAATTTTGCGAGGCTTGGGAGTGGCTAGAGTGGTGGAAGGAAGCTGTTGAGGGTGTCTGGGGAAGACTCTGTAGATTTGTCAATTTACTGCTAAGGACCGTCAACTGTGTAAGAGAGGAGCCTGAAGTCTGTGAGGCCACTGCTAGGCCTTAGTAGGAAAACTGCGGGGCTGCTGAAGACCCAAAAAGGCTGTGGCTGCTCAAAACCCCAGGGGACTATGGGTAAGAGTGATAGCTAGGCCTATGGACTCTTTAGGGGCCAATGCCATGCTCAGAACAAAAAAGAGACCTCTACATCAGAGAAGGGATTTCAGACCAGAAACCTAGTTAACCAAGGACAGCCTCCTGCACTTATAATTTATAACACTGAGACTTGGCAAGAGAGCACCCCAGGCACACTACACCTGAACACAAAAGGTATTTGTATTGATTTAACTAAATGGAATGCAACCTCCCATGTGTGAATGCAGTTATCCCGGAATAATGTTATCTTAGGACTTGCATGCAGGGAAAACTATTGAAAAATAAGTTACAGTATGGATGTAAAGAGAGAAGTATTTAATCATCTTAGTCTGAAGCCAGGCAGAAGACAGGGCGGAGATGCACCTTATAGACTAACTGAAGCACAGATTCATACGCTTTTGTGAGCAAGAGCTCACTTCATCTACCTCTAAAGGCTTACATACCTTTGATTCAATTAGTCTGTCATGTATCTCTACCCTACCTTTAGCATAAATATAAAGCCCAGTAGCCACTCGGGACTAACTTTCCCTATGAGTACTCTTATTCTTTGAGAATGGATTTTTATGGCTCTAACACTCATCCAAAATGGACTAAGCTAACCAACATAAACTTGATGCAGACTAAGTGTGTATGTAGTTGGGGTTAATACAAAATAGCTATTTGGGGATATTACCTTGTATAGAGAAGTCTGTATACTGGTACAGTTTGTCATTCTTCTATGCCATATGAGAAAATGGAATAAGTTATAAGTACATGGAGTATATTTTATATTTGGATAATTGCAGCCATACTAGGAGATGGAGTGGTATAATTTGTTTGGTAAAACTTCACACCCTTCACCAATATAGTGATACAAGAACAAACCTAGGTGTAGACTGAGGCAGAGGCTCTTGAGGTTGGGGCTACCTTTCTGGAATTAGCCTCATCACCATTCTGGTTCAATCTGCCACATTATGCCCTAATACAAAAAAATTTAAAAGCCAAATTTAGATCTAGATCTCTTCACTTCCAAACAAGTGATTGCTCCAGCTAGAGACACTTGACCAGGCCCAGCTCAAATTAGAGGTGCACTGATACATGGGTCCAATATGGGATCGGCACCAATAAAAAGAAAATTGACTATATCAGAAATTGGCCTGATGTGGCTCGTAATTTGGCTGATAAATGCCCATGCATGGGCGCAGCCACAGTGCAGCACACAGGCAACAAAGAGCACAGTCTGGCAGCTTGGAGAGCTGCGTGCAGCTGGTAAGTCTGTTGTGGTGGAAGGGGAGGGGGAGGCAAGGGGCACTGGGAGAGAGATCAAGACCCCCACAGTGAGGGATATGTGGGGCTGGGGCTTAGGGCACCACCCAGCCAGGGCAGGGCAGGGCATGAGGCAGAGCCATGGCTCACCTGGGGGGTGCAGGGATGGGGAATAGCTCCTGCTGCTGTATGCACCGTGGGAGGGCATGGGAGAGGGAGCGTGTGCCCCCGTACCTGCACAGGGTGGGGCAGGGTGGGCTGCAGCTATGGGCTGGGCCTGGGGGCCATGCCAGGCTCTTCCCGGCAGGGGAGAGCTGGGCCACGCTGCACTCAGGGTGGGTGGCAGCAGCACTGGGTGGTGGGGAGGGGCTAATTTTGCTATAGCTCCCCATAACCCCCTCCCAACACCACTGCCACCTGCCCTGAGCATAGCATGGCCCAGGCCCCGCCCTCCCCTCCACTGGGAAAAGCCCAGTGCAGACCCATCCCCAGCCCATAGCTGCAGCCCACCCTACCCTGCCCCGCACAGACCCAAGGGCACATGTCCCCCACCACCCCCCTGTGCCCTCCTAGGGTGCACGCAGAAGTGGGAGCCGCTCCCCCTCCCCACACCTCCTGGACAAGCCGTGATTCTGTCCTGTGCGCCGCCCTGGCTATGCAGCACCTACTGCGGTCCCAGCCCCACTCCTCCCTTCCCTGCCCCCTCCCCTTCCACCACAACAGACTTACCAGCTGGACCCAGCTGTATCAGAAATCAGATCAGTATCGGCTGATATGCCTCCTTAAAAATTGGCTATCGGTATTGGCCCCAAAAATCTCTATTGGTGCACCCCTAGCTCCAATAGTTGTTGGAAGGGATTTTCTTCATGATTTTTGGGAGTGAGGTGATTAGAAATTTATTTGCTGTCTCTTAGTTAACATGTGGAGGCAAGAAAACTTGCCTATTACAATCAGGTTCCTTCAGAACTGTACCACCAAGCAATCAATGGACTGATGTAATTAACTGTCCCATGCAGGGTGCAATTCATCTCTAATTTGCTAATTTGAATTCAGGCCAGCTCTTCAGTGACTAGAAGTGATTTTTCTATTCAAAGACTCTTTGATCTGTATGAAAATAGTTGGTGTTCAAAGTTTAGCTCCCAAGAGGTAGGCATCCACATCACCTCCCCTACCACTTGGAACTTTTTTGGCAGCCTGAAGTCCAATGCGAGAATTTGGGGAGCACAGAGGCAGTATTCTCCTTTGTTTATAAGAGATGGAACTTAGTGGGTATGGATGAGGCTAACTTTCTGGGCAGTGTGGCAAAGGCTGCCCAGCTCTTCAAGGACTGTACTGTCTGTACTCTCCATTAGGAAGCAATGAGCTGATATAGTAGTCAACCTGGGAATGAAAAGTTTTCGGGACAGCATCTTCTTAAGATTTATTTTAATTAACTGGTGTAGATTCAAGGTAAGGTGAACATTACAAGCCTATCTGAATAAGAGTTATATCCATTCTGAAGCTATATATACAGAATCTCTTTCTGATATTCATCTCCTAGAAGGGCATGGAAACTTTAAACCTTACCCTAATGCAGAAGGTGGTTCAGAAGGATGTGCCTTGGGATCCAAGAGAAAACGTTTTTGTCGGATGGTTAAATTAGAGTACAACTCTAAGACTGGATATCCCATCTGCCGGGTCCAGGTGTCCATCACTTCCTTGACTGGTTGACCACTTGCCTAAGAATGACACCAGATAATCATGCCAAGACACCAAACATAAATTGGAGAGAAACTTTCATGCAAAGAGGGTGGGATTGGAAAAGGAACATGTCTCCCTCAGAAATGCGGGGCCTTTGTTCCTAACAATTTGGCTCATGAAAAAGCAAGCTCAGCTCAAAAAATACTTTATTCATTAAATCATTTTATGGTGAATGTAAAAGAATAAATCGTGAGCTGTAAGCACAGATATATATAATAGATATTTCTAAAGCATATGAATTGGGGTTTGGACAGTAGCTGGGGCAAATACTATCTGCCCTTATGGTCTGCTGCCCCTGCATACTCCCAGGGGTATTGTGGCTGCTGCGATCCCTAGGGTTCAAGGGTTTTACACTGTGCATGGTGCACCCCTGCCACTGAGAAACCCATCAGCTGTTGGAGCTCCCAATACAGGATCCTGCTACATGCTAAATTAAAGCTCGGTAGCAATGAGCTATAATGTCAGTGCACAATTTGAGGTCTAACTTTATAGCTGGTTGGAGTTTTTATTGTGTGATAGCTAATTTGCATTTGTAGCTGGTCTTCAGGTAATTGTGCAATTAACTAGGTAATTGTACAATACCTGTAATGTGTAGAGGGGGCCATAGATAGGGGGTCTACCTAAATTACAGGAGGACTTAAAAATTTTTGCGTAAAGTTCTAGTTCTGCAGTCATTTTGCAGTGGCCCCGCCCCTTGGCGCTGATTGATGGAGAGGCCCCAGGAGGGGAGAAGGGGCAGCCATCATCTTGATAACTGGATACCGTTCATGCAGCCCTACCCCTTAGTACTGATTGGTAGTGAGGTCTCGGCAAGGGGAGGAGGAATGAGGGGGCAACAGCCATCATTTGCTGCCCTTCATGCCTCCCCACTAACACAGCACCTTCCCCTTTCGGCAGCAAGGGCCACTGGTTCCCACTAGAGAGCCATCGCTATTTTTATTAAGGGTTTTTGTTGTTGTTGATTTCTTAGGTTTTGTGGATCATCCCAGATTTCATGGTTTACTCAACTGTGAATTAGGTAGGTCCCTAGCCATAGAGTTGTTACTTATTTTTTAAGCACTAACTTTACAAATGGTTGGCTCTCTTTATAGCAGGATTGTCAGTTTTTATCATGTGGTAATTACTTTGCACATGTGGCTGCATGATTGATTTATTGTATGATTAATCAGTTAATAGTGCGATAATTACTTTTCACTTGTGGCTGGTCTTGCTTTACACATGTGGCTGGTCTAAATGTATTGTGCAGTTGTTCAGTTAATTGTATAATGTTTTATACACACACATGTGCACACACACACACACACACACACACACGGGTGACTGGTGCCTCCTAAGTCTGGGGGAACATCAGATTGCTGACAGGGGTGGGGGTCCCCCCCAGCCGCTGATCACCAAGCCAGCAGTGAAACTGGAAGTGCGCTTTCACCAGCACTTCTGGTTTCATGGCTCGACTTCCAGGGGGTGCACATGCACCTGTGTGTGCCCCCTACGTGTTGCCAATGCACGCACATATATAGAAATATGTAGCAGGGGCCACAGAAACCCTCTTATGGATACAACTGGGTTATAAGAATGGGAATGAGTGTCTGCTATGATGCACAGCAGGAGATTGGATAGGGAGGGATAACATTTCTTCTGTACGTGGACAGTGGATTGCTCCTACTAATCAAGCCCCACTTGCTTGCTCCATGTTCTATACACCTTCAAACCAATTCACCTGTGCAAAAAAGAAAAATTTATCTAGTAGAGAAATGTGCAGTCATGACTCTCAGTACATTTGGGTTACTAATAGGATACCGTAGTACCCAATATATTAAATATTGTTGTTTGGGAAACTGCTCTGTAGCCTGAGTGTGTAAATTTGAATTATTTCAGAACATACCCTTGCCAGGGATTCCCAGAAATCATCTGTCTTTGCATTCTTGAAATGGTATGCCTTTAGATACTCCTAGAAAAAAGTAGAAGAGAATGTTAAAATATTACCAAGTATTTATTCCTCGACTTTCATCACAACGTGCACATTTTACTGTAATATGTTGTGCTGATATGCAGAATATCATAAGACTAGTATTGTTCCTATCCAGCAAGGGCTTTAAGACATCTGTGCATTTCACTTCTTTCTGCCAAGAAGATGATGAATAGAAACAGTTGCTGAATGCAAGGTGAGGCTTTCTGAAAAATTGATCCCAGAAGTACCCCCATCCCTCATTCTACAAATACAGGGTAAAGAAAACTGCTCCTTCTCCTTTGGCTTTCGGCATGACAAAAGCATTGGTAAGAAATGCTTACATGCTGCATTATGAGTGTCTAAAAGGCCAGGCTTTAGAACTTGCAGGCAGCATTTGCTGGTGAAAACTAGTGGGCATGAAGGTTTAAAAAAAAATCCTATAGTCGGCCAGGATGAAGCATGGTTCATACGAGTGGTGTAACTAGCATGGGGTGATGAGGGCAGTCACCTGGGCACCAACTTGGATATGTGGGGGGCAGGGCGGGGGGGAAGGGAAGAAATGGCTACCACTGCAGCCACATGATCACACCAGTGGTGTGGTGACAGATGGAAGTTGCTTCTGCCCCTGGCCTAGACACCTGGTCGTACTGTGACAGCTCTGGTTAATCCTTTTTTTACCCCTTAAAAGAGCTAGCCTTTTAGCATTTCTTTAGGTAGCTAAACTCAGATCCACTGTTTTTATCAACTGTTTTATTAAAGTATGAGTCTTGATAAAAGAGAAAAGGAAAATCAGCCAAAAGCTGCTCACTGATGAGAAATATTGGGGAGCAGGTGATTTAAGTTTCCTTGCACTCCAGCTCAGTGTCACTGCAGGAAGGCAAATAGAACTTTATTGGATTAATGTGTATCTAGTACTTTCCAAACATAGGCTTATATCCACTAACTTTGGTCGTAAGCATTTTCCCATGTGATACACTAATGCATGGTGCTTTAATACTTGGAGAGAGCCGTAGACTCATTCAGTATAGTTTACTTGAGTAGAAACAATTAACTTGTGTGGCAAATTTATGCCTTATTAAATAGGTCACAGAAGGAGAAAGTGATTTCCACTTTTAGCAAGGCACCCTAAAATACAACTGTTATAATGTGACAGCTCTGTGCAATGATCAAAACCAGCCTTAAAAAGGAAACACTAGTGATAAGCTAATCACTTACTGTCTTGCTTCAATCCCGAATGTTAAAAATTGCTGTCCTCACCCTCTACCACCCCAGTTAAATGTTATTCGGATGTATCAAATAGGGCATTTCCTTTTCTATCCTGTCCTGATCAATACTAATTCTCTGCCTATAGATGTTAACTTGGTGTTGGTATAGCTGGTCAGTAGATGGTGCTGTTTGTTTTAATGTGGACCTTAGCTACTACTGTGTGTGTTTGAAACAAGAATGTGGCTAAATGGGAATTTGTGGCTATAGTATGCTGGGTAACTTGACGTCCTGTAGAACTGTCCATGCCCTGTTCTGCCCAAACTGTTCTGCCCTGGCTTGTCTATAAGTATCAGGCTCACCCGGTGATACTCTCCCAACCTCTTCTTATCCTAGTTGTATCTAGTTTAGCTGGGTAGCAGCAACCACCATGCTCTCAAGAACCTCTTTGAACATTACTTCTAACAGTGGGAGATCTCTCCAAAAATGCCAGCATCTCAATTAAAAGACACACACACAAATATATATTTTTTTCATCCTGTCTTCCTCTACTGCCCTGAAAAAAGACTTTCTGTATTGACCTCAGGGCCAGCTTTAGGTCTTGGAGATGCATTTAGGTCTGTAAGGACCTCTACCCAATTTCTGTAAGCTTCCTGGCATAGCGGAGAGGGTTGGATACTTGTCATTAGGAGGATGGAGGAATGTCCTTTAGCGGTCATTGGGTTCTAATTCTTACTGATATAAGGGAACAAGGTAGAGTGAAGGTACAGTCAACTGGCATGGGTCCAGGCTCCTCAGTGACTGACATTAAATACACATAAAAAACCTTTTTTTTCCCCCCATTAATACTCATGAGTTACAGCAACAGCAGTTAACATGCCTTGCTGTTGCTCCAGAGGCATCAGTTTGAACTCCACCCCAGCTTCGGACTGAGGGCTTTTCCCAGTTGACCCACATGCAAGTGGGTCCAGTTGAATCTGGATGTCCCACAGGGTTAGGTTCCTAGCCCCCCTGTGAGGGATGAGTGTTTGTCAAGTAATCGAGGTTAGAGAGCCACAGCAAACAGTTGCACAGGACCACTGAGCAGCAGCTGTTTGCTGTAGCTTTTATTTCAGAGGGCAGTGCTTTTCCAATCAGTTGAGCGGGACCCCAATGAGCTCTGGCTGATTGAAGCAGCAGCAACCTTTGAAGTAAAAGCCATCACAAACAGCTAAGCAGCTGGCCCTTAATTTGGCAACCTGCTCTGAATTTTAAGCAGGTTGTGAACCATGCAGATATGAGTGACCTGGGTTTTAGTACATGCAGTCATTCACACACAAGTTCTGCAGTTCACATTCTACCTTGCTGCAAATGTGAGTTTTCGCTTAAGTTGGCCATCTATGCCACTTGCAAATGTATCATTATCAAAGCTGGGGTACACTGCCCCACACCGGTACAATCTCTTGACATTCTCAGGTGCTATGTGGTTATCTATGTGTATAGATGCCCTGCAATAAAGGAAATTTTAGATCAACTGGAATAAAGTTAGCATAGAAAGGTAATTGGGAACATATGACTTGGAACAGAAACCTTTATTTAAAATTCTGATGAGAACACCAACATCTAAGTTGCATTCATCTTGCTAAACAAGGACTTTATCTTTAAGCATGCATAGGCCATGGTGACAGGGAAGGTAACATATCTTGCTATAACTAGAGGCATGAATTGGACTGTCACTCCAGACTCATGCTGAAGACTGGCCCCACTTGACCCAGCTGTAAATGGGCATATGGTCATTCAGATTGAGGAGTCTAAGGCAGCTTTGGGGATGCTAGCTGAATCACACTCTTGTGTGCTCTTGGTTAGCATGCCTTAACTGTGCTTGTGCGGCAGACTAAATGGTTCTGGTGGCCCTTTGACTTTCTGATTGAGATTTTAAGATTTTTTAGCTTGTTTTACAGTAATACCTACCTGACATCCTTTTTGGAAATTTTCTGGAGTAATCCAATCTTGAAGCATTCTGAGAATTGATGCACCCTGAAAACAAAGAGAAAAAAATTAATTTTCTCATTCCAAACCACTTTTAACCCAGATTTCTATTACCCTGCCTTCTGTTTAAATGTCTGGCCCCAAAGGAAGAACAACTTTAGCCTCAATGAATTACACTTACTCGAAAGAAGGGATCTCAGAACACTGGAAAGACAGAGACAGAGAAAGAGAATGAGAGATAAAGACCTTTGCAGGGGAAGGCTACAAGGATGTGAAAGGAGAAATGAAAAAGGAACAGGGAAACAATAGACATGTGGAAAAGAATTGAAGAGACACAAAAATGAGGGAAAGGAAAATCAACACCCCTGAAACCCAAGTACGGCAGTTTTATTGTTAGTAAATAATTATTTAATATTTTGGAGGAGAAATAAAAGGATAATCATGGGCGACTGGTGCCTCCTGATTCGGGGGGGG
>NW_005842153.1:704915-708592 GCF_000455745.1 Alligator sinensis | reverse complement strand
GGGGTGTCCCCTCATGGCCAATCATGCCAACCGACCCAGAAGAGCCAGCAGTACGCCTGGAAGAGCCAGGGGCAGGGGGGGACTTCTCTTGGTGTCCCCACTCCCCAGCTGGCATTCTCAAGGGGGGCACCAGTGCTCTCACCTGTTCCCTCTGCCATCACCTAAGTGGGG
Organism: Alligator sinensis; assembly: GCF_000455745.1. NCBI lineage: Eukaryota > Metazoa > Chordata > Crocodylia > Alligatoridae > Alligator > Alligator sinensis. The sequence goes on along the minus strand of NW_005842153.1, from coordinate 708,421 downwards.
AATGCTTGCTGTGAGGGGGTGCACCAGCGCTCTCATGGAGTGCATATGCACCCCCATGCATCCCCTACACATCACCACTGGGGATAATGTTTCAAACTGTTTAAAAGCACTGTCATTCTTCCATGAAACTAGGTGTTTATTTCAGTGCCAAGAAAAAACCCAGTAAAGATAATGTAACTAAGGGGACATCTTGGCCTTCTCAGAATCGCTATGTAGTGGTTCAATAGCATAACCAGGGGCAAGCAGAGAAGCCTCCCTGGGTGCTGGCCAAGCTGCCACCACAGCCACGCAATTGTACCAGTCTCACAGTGGCAGCTAGAAGTTGCCACTGCCCCTATGTGTGGCAGATGCCCGACTGTCTTATTCCTTTTGAGTGGTTGCTAACAGGGTTTGAATAGACTCTCTTTTCCAAGTAACTGCTGTAGTTCTCCATCTTGCAGACAGATGGTGCCTTCCATCATAAGAGGTTTAACTCCTTGTTATAAAATACATTGAGAAATGATTTCCTAAAGTTCAGGACACGATTATCTCTATGAAGAAGACATCACATATGGGAGATAATAACTATACCAATTAAAAAGCCACTTTTTATGGTGTTTCTCAATCTTTCCTTACTGCCAGCCATTTATCTGAAGTCAGCTCTTGCAACGTTCTCCCATTTACTGTTGAAAGTCAGAGTAAAAACGTATCAAAGCGAATGTTATCTATGGGTGTGTTTAAACATGATAACAGAGAATACAAGATCCTGAAGGGCAAGTATGTGCAGGGTGGATGATTTTCTTTGAAAAACATACAATATGACCTAAAGCAATGCCTCATGACCCTTCTAGTCATCTTCCATATCTTCTCCAGGGGATCGTGACCTACTGACTGAAAAACAATGATGTACAAAAACACAGGCCCAGTTGGTTTCATAACTTTCTTATCTTTTAGACTATCTGGGCCAGACCCTTAGTCAGGATAAATTGGCATTAATCAGCTGAGGTTGATGGGGTTCTTCTGATTTTTATACCAGCTGACTAGCTAGCATGCTAGAAGAATGGCTGGACACCTGACAGGATTGTGTGTCAGAAAATTTGGACAGTCTGTTGCTTAGCCTTCCAAAACAAATGTTGATCCTTGCAAGAGCAGACTTCAAGCAGGGCTCACATTTTTTCATTCCACACCATTTTAAAACCATGTAAATGCTTTTCAAACAGAGCTCAAAAATGTTTCTACTAAAAACCTAATATTGGAGGTCAAATGATGATGGAAAAGTTGTCATCTTCAGTTGTCATCTGAAGCGACAATGTGCCAAATTTGGAGACTTTAATTAAATTATTAGATCTGAGAGATCTGGTTTATACTATTCTCTTAAATCCAACTCTTACAACCAAATTTAACTGCTTAGTCACTTATACCAGCTGTATAGTATCACTGGACTCTGTTAACTGAAGTGGCTTTACTACATGGATAATAACCTACCAATTAGATCATCTTTTGAGTATGTTTTACAGAATCTTTTGTAATGTTATACACTGTTAGAAAATTAACTGCCTCTTTAAGACTACACAAACATTCATGTACTTGACTGTCATTCATATTAGAAAATTATTCTTTAATTTTCAAATTTCAAGACCCTTTTATAAGGGGGTTATTATAATAATTATTTTTAAATGACATAAAAGCAGCAAACTTAACTTATTATCAAATGCTTACAATAACTGAAGTTAGTTCCACAAATTAGGGATAAGCTGTATCATATTGTAAACTATTCAATTTGTTTAGCAACTATCCTCATATAAAGGGGTGAGTTAAAGGACTTTTCCATCCAGTTTCTTACATATAATAGAAGCATCTGAGCATCTTAAGTTGTAGAAAATGGGAACATCTCTCTCGCTAATTGTGGTAATGAAACTTAAATCAGACTTTGGTTCTGAACACTCTAATTGTCTTGGCTTTCATTGATTTGATTAAGATCTTCACTGCAACCAGATTTAGGTATTATGATGGGTATGGATGGACTAAATATTTATAATATAATATATTTTGATTATATTGCTGTGTGTTAGGGCTAAAAATTAAAAAGGGAGGGAACTGTAAAAGAAGAGGCCAATGCAGAGGTGCATCTGGCCGGTACTGTGCTCCTGGAGAGTAAAAAGAGATGCCTAGCACGCTAGAAGATTTTGTTCCAGATCTAGCCAAAGGTACAGCCAAAATCAATGGCATACAGAGAAGGAACAGGATGTATTAACAGAAAAAAACTCTCACTAGAAAGGTAGTAGAACACTGAAACAGGTTACCCAGGGAGGTAGAGGAACCTCCATCCTTGGAGATCTTTAAGACCTGGCTACAAAAAACCTTGGCTGGGATGATCTAGTTAGGGATAGTCCTGCTTTGAGTAGGGAGCTGGATAACCTAGATGACCTCCTGGGGCCCCTTCCAACCCCAATTTTTTATGATTCTATGAATAGCAGATGCTACATTAGAATTTCTGGATGGAGGATTCTCAAGGAAGGCTCTATATATACCATCCATGGCCTATCGGCTAAGGAACTGAACTCAGGGGCCGCGTCCAGATGAGCACAGCCATGCAGTATGTGGCTCTACAGACATGTCTGTGGTACCACATACTACACATTCAGGTGTTCTCTGCACTGCAAGGAAGCAGTGTGGGTGGCTTTTTGGTGCCTGGATATCCAGAGGTAAAAAAAACCAGCACAAAAAAAAGTGGAGTGGTGCATATGGGTGCAACACGCACCACTCAAAACCAGAGCCACACTCCGGCTGCTGGCCACGCTCTGAGCGGCAGAATCACCACTGCTGCAGCTCCAGGAGGCCCCCAGGACCCCAGGTAAGACTGCTGGATCCAACCCAGTGCTGGCCCCAGCCTTCCCTACCCCACCTGGGGTAACCTGCCATGCACCAGAGGGCACGTGGCACAGGCATTCCCAGGGACAAGGAGCAGCGGCACAAGGGGTCCTGCTGCTAGTTGTCCCCAGGGAACCAAACGTCCATGCTCCTGTGGATGTGGCCAGGAAATTTTAAGTATACTAATATTTTCTGTGAAGTCAGGCTTTCTAAAGCAAGTACTATTTGAGAGGGTCTGGATTCTGTAAGGAAAGGCTCTTCTACACAGGTTTGGACCAAGTGTTTGAACAACTATTTGGAAACCTCAGCAACAGCATCAAACAAGGAAAGAGATGAAAAATGTTATGTCATTAAGACAAATATTGAGTAGATTTTTAAAAAGTAAATGGCAGAATATTTTGCAGTAATGGATACTAGGGGTGTGCAAAATGGGCTATATTCGATTCAGATTCAGCCCAAATGGGGGACAGTGATTCATTTCGGCCGAATCCAAAGATTCAATGCTGATTCAGAGAATCAGCAATTCGGCCATAGACGCAGCTTTAAATGTTTCTTATACATACCTCGAGGTAACAGGCGTGGCTCGTGAATGCTGCAATGCTGGGGTGGATGGAGCATCCCACAGGAGTGCGGTGGGTCCCCCATGTGTTCAGCAG
>NW_005842153.1:682922-704901 GCF_000455745.1 Alligator sinensis | reverse complement strand
CAGAAGTGGCCCAGAAGTGCTTCTGGTCCACTTCAGGGTCTGCTGCCGAGCACGCTAGGGACCCCCCCCACAGACTCCTGTGGGACACTCCATATGCCCCAGCATCACAGCACTGATGAGCCACCTGGTACCTAGAAAAAACATTTGAAGTTGCGTCTATGTCTGAATCTCCAAATATCTCCGAAATTGATTCGAAGGGTTCTGATTCGATTCAGAGAGATTAAAGGGTCTCCTAAATTGATTTGGATGGAGATTCGGCCTCTGAATTGGGCCAAATCTTCACTTAATCAGGGACCAAAGCTTCACACAGCCCTAATGGATACCAGCCCAGATCCTTGGCTTCCCCTTGCATGCACTCCTCCTGAAGGAAATGGCCTCACATAAAAACATTTGTACCTTATATTTGTATATGTGTACTGTTTCAGTAGTGCTAGGAGCCTTCAGAGCTAAAGAGTAGGACAGAAGTCTACTTCATCCTCCTTGAATGGAACATTTATAGCACAGTTACTGCTGTGACTGCAGCTCATATACAGCTGCCTTAGCTTTAAACTAACTACCTTGGGTCCGGCTAACAATGTAGATACACAAGGAAGTACCAAACATCTGGGGTAAGATTTTTTTTCAGCCTGCATTGAGCTTCATGCTGCTGGGGCTAAGTTACTTAGCTTGGGTAAGTGTACATGAGCTGCAGTCACAACAGTGGTATACCCTGACTTGTAACTGCTCGGTATTTTGAAACGTGAGCCTCTGTACAACACAACTGGTTCCAACAGGCTCTTGTGAGAGTCAGAAAGCAAGAGTTTCTCCCATTGACAGGGTGCTTTAGCATGGATCTTGTTTCAGAAGCCACCAGGAGTTTAACCACCACTTTTCTGGACATGCTGCATGGAAAGCATACATCTTCTGGGAACCCTACTACACTATTGCTTACATTTACTGCCACTTGAAACAGTTTTGGCAATGGCAGAAAAGATTTTAGAGAGAGGCAAGTGCAGACACTGCTTGATTATTTATGAACTCAATTGTATTTTGTCTCCTCCTATAAAACCCACCTTTCTTTATAGTCAAGAATACGCTGTGAAGCATTTCCTACCTTGCTGTATGATATTCCATCAAATACAGATGTTATTTCAGCTGGAGATGAAACATTGACCACAATAGGATGGGAAGTTGTAAAAGAGTCCTCCTTCATCACAGGCAGTACATCATCTATTAAAACCTGGTCAAGCTGAAAAGAAAGAAAGCATGCAAATAAAAATAAAGTATAATCAAGCACAAGATGCAATTCTGAGTCTAATTCTGATGGATGACTTTAAGTTGAGTGTCAGTCTCACCTTTTGGATATGGAGGTACAAAATGAAATTTCACCTTCATAAGCAAAAGGTATATTTACATGTGCACAATACTTCTAGAGTAGGACATTTTCTCCTTCGCTGAGATAAATTGCCTCTTACAAACCCCTGTTCTTCCATGCGTGTTATAATGAAATGGGGAAGGGGGAGGGGGGATAGGGTGGGCACTGAAAAGGAGACTCAATTGCAGCATTAGGACAATGGGTGAGATGTGTTGAGGGCTTTATTTATGAAAATGGAAGTAGGCAGCTAGAAAAATAAGTAGTTTTTAATGGTTTGTGATATTTTTGAAGCTGTTGTAACACATAGTCTATAGTAATTCTTGGTTAACAGAACAAAAGGAGTACATATTTGTATCACTTTCCATTACAACAACTCACTGTGGTAATCAGGGATCCTGGTTGTCTTTGTTTAAAAATCACAAATTCTCAGATAAAAACCTAAAATCCGCATTTTTCTGTGATTAAAATGAAATGCCGTGTGTGTGTGTATCAGTTAAACACAATATTTTAGTAATATATTTACAATTTTAGAGCATTTTGGAAGCTTACCAGTGCCTCAGTTATTATAATAAATTCTAAATCCCTATATATTTTGGTGTTTTATTTTGGGTCTTTTATCAGAAAATCAGAGCTTCTCCTGCCCTCTTCAGTCACCAGGACACGGGTCTAGCTGCAGTTTTCCCCCTTCCTGCTTTGTGGTGTTGAGCAGCCCTGATTATACCAGTGCCCTGCCATTGCCCTTCATTCCCAAGCCACAGCCCCCTGGCCCTGCTGGTGCCCCTCACTCGCAACCTGCTGCCCCCTGGCCCTGTTCGTGCCTCTCATTCCTAACCTGCAACCCTCTGCCCCCCAGCCCTCCACATCCCCACCCCCACAGCTGCTGGGCAGGCAGGGGACAGCTTGCCATGGCAGTGCAGCCAATGTCAGGTTTCTGGCAGCGGCAACAAGTCTGCCCACTCCACCCTGCTGCATAGGCCCGGAGGGGAGGACAGCAGGGTGGGGAGCCCCAAGGCTGCAGCAGGCAGCCTGTATCTGCCCCCACCCTATGTATAAATCTGGGGGGCATGTGTTCTCCCAAGCCTCTCTCTCCCCAGGAGTGCATGCAGTGGCCGGGAGCCAGCCCCCACCAGCCACCTAGACGAGCCATGCTTGGCTCTGTCCTGCTCCCTGGCCAGACCCTGCAGCCTTGCATTCCCATCCTAGGCCCAGGCCCCACATACCACCCCAGCTGGGCAGAGCCCCAGCCCTGCCCTACTTCTTCCCTTACTGTGGGTGTCTCAATCTGCCCCCCACCCCCATAGACTTACCTACAGGGAGCTGTAGGAGCTACTTTCCACACTGCTTGGCTGCCATGTACCTGTATGCGGGTGCACATGCATATGGCGCCCCTGCCTGATTGCCATCCTCGCACTCCCCCCACAGAAGTCTGCCAGCCTGCAAAGGGAAACCTGTAATTCCCTTGTTTTTCTCTTTAAAAGGGAAAAATCCACACTTCTCCATGATGAATGGAAAACCTGGATCCCTGTGTCTTATTTCACAGGTCCCCAACCTTTGACCCATAGCAACAATCCAGAGCAAGCAACATGTTCTACCCAATATCATACTTTGCTCTACCTGTCAGCCTAAAATAACATGTATTTTTCGAAAGCAAATTTTCTTCTGAGTATGAACAACATCACAGGGTCTAATGCTCAGCATACTTTCTGTAAGCTGTGGACTGGGGACCGCTGCCTTAGTTGAATACGATGCCTTGGTTTTAAAAAAGAGCGTAATTTTATGATTTATAACGCTTGTACTTATATAGGCTAAAATAAGAGTAACTAAATCTTGCACTGCAGGACGTAGAAGGACTGATCCAGGAAGGATTTTACCCTTTATATGCAGCACTGCACTACACAAATGAAATTATGCACCGGGGGTCTTGCCTTTACTTGAAAGCATCAGATTTGCTCTGAACACTGCTAAAATAAATGTGCCAATGGCTGCTATTTTGGTATAAGGGACCTAATATATTAGCAGTCTAATATGCTACAGCTTCCCATGTCAAAACGAATGTATAATATTAAGAATGGACTAGAGTCTTATTAATTTTTGGATATTTGACGGCAAAATATAAACACCAAAATTCTCTGAACTACCTTTTCTGATTCTGAGGGACAATAGTTGCTTCATTTGTACATGGCTATCATTCTTCTGCATCTAAAGCACTTGTAAAGAGAGCCTCTCTTTTTTTCTTTTAGTCATGAAATGGAACTGAGTAATTTAGCTAGCACTGCTGGAAGCTCTCATAAAACAACCTACCCACTGTCTTCACTGTTTTAGACATCATCATGATTATTGCTGCTGTTAGCAGGGTTGTATGACATGGTGCTGGAAACACTGGTAGCAGCTGGAATTGAAAAACTGACTCCCCTTTACATAGGGAACTAAAAGTGTGCGGTGGTGGGTTTGGAGCTGAATGTGAACAATAATAGTCCCCTTTCGAATCCATCAGAATTCAGAAGAGTTGAGATTCGAGGTTGGGCTGTGGCTCTGCAGCCACAAAAAATGACACTTCTGCAATATTGAATGATTCAAAGAAGAATCTTCATCTTTTAGGAGCAGGGTTACCACAGCCTTGTAGAAATGCCATGACCAGGTGCAGAATCCACTTATTCATTCTTGACTGTGAATAATATTTTACTCTTACACTATTTTACTCGCTCTTAAATAGTACTCTCTCCAGTAAGCAAAAATGTTACTTATCGACCAGTTTCAGGCCAACATCTAGTTGAAATGAAAGTTTCTAAACTGAGTAGTCCTTACAGATTCCAACCTGCGTCGGTCAATGTGATACTCATGGAATCTCCATTCTTGAAGGCTTTTAAAGCCCAGCCTGGGCTGGGATGATCTAGTTGGGAATGGTTCTGCTTTGAGCAGGGGTTGAACTAAATGACCTCCTGAGGTCCCTTCCAATCCTATTTTTCTATGATCAGTTTGAGTCCTCTTTTTTATATATGCCTATATATCTATAGGCATGCATATATTCACTGTGACCCCTTATTTTCATCAGACTTACTTCACTCCATTAAAAAATAACAAAGTAATAATAGGAAAAGAATTATTACCATTTCCCAGTCAGGTTCCGCAGCATTTACTCCCAGGAACTCGAAGAAACTGGCAAATCCTTCATTTAGCCATAAGTCATCCCACCAGTCCATGGTCACAATATTCCCAAACCACTATAAATGTAAGTGTTAAAAAATGCAACATATATATATTAGTGATAAGTCTATATTAGAGTTTTGCAACTCTTCTCCAAGTACTTTCACTTACTTGTTACAGGATTGCAATTGTCATAAATCTCAGTTTATAAAGGGACTATCAGACCATAGCTGATTTCAACACAGAGGTAATTGCTATTGATTCATATTTTCAGCCAACTAATTTGTGTTTATGGTTTTCTCCTCAATTCTAACCACCTTGATTTGCCCATTTACCTTTACAAAGGTTAAAGTTTCAGGCAGCCTCCACTGTTTACAGTTGCATCTATCTGCATGCTCAAAACAAACATCTGCATACGGAAATGAAAGTGCACGTGACGTAGCAGGCAGATTTTCAGAGGCTGACAAACATTCTAGATGTAAATATCTTATTTTCTTAGAAAAATATGCTTGCAATAATTCCAGTACTGTGGAGCTCTAATATAGAATTGCCTTTGTGCACTCGCTTTTCAAGTGAAGTGCATATCTGCTTAGAAGAACTGGAAACAAGATTCATGGTTGATTATTTCCACAAATAAAGTATTGCCACAGTTCATTTTCAGTGCTTTAAAAATTCAACTTATTATAAGGCTTACCTGGTGAACCAGCTCATGGGCAATCACAGCTGCTACTCTCTGTTTGTTAGAAGAGGCAGATTCTTTAGCATCATAAAGTAGGTTTGTTTCTCTGTATGTGATCAGACCCCAGTTCTCCATAGCACCAGTACCAAAATCTGGAATCGCAATCTTATCTGCATTGAAAGAAACCAAACTGACTGAGTGTTGTGACATTTAAGATTTTTTAAATTTAAATATATACTTCATTTTGTTTTAATATGATGATGTGTGTCTGTTCACTCACAGCACAATAATTTGTTAGCTTACTTTATGGCCAACCATTTGGGGGTTTTTCACATTACACTACAATCAAAAAATGAACATTAGGATCTGTTCCTGTTTTTTAGGATGCAGTTACCACAAGGCAGATCCTCAACTGATATAAACTGTCATAATGTCATTTGACTTTAATGTAGCTATGACAAATTTCACCAGCAAAAGGATCTGTCTTCAAATGTGGTGCTATGCAAGCTTCTGGAAGTATACATATGATGCATCACTTACTTTGGTTCCAGTAATTCATAATGTTTCAGGAGATAGATTCAAATGGTTTATAGCCTTCCCTATCAGTAGCATAATGAGGCATGTCATTGTTTGTCACACTCTTGTATAAAAATATTTATTGACATGTTAATTGAAGTAAATCCCTCACATAGCAAATGAATATCTGCTTTTTATCAATACAATCTGTAGGGTCACTTATTCCCTGTCAGTAATCAATACAAGTTCAATGACAATTATGGACTGAACAGGACTTGTATTTTTCCTGTGAGTAATGACCACAGCCTTTCTATGTGGGTCAGTGCAAAGTACAAATGGAGTCAAAAGTAGATCAAAAGCCTAATTCAGAACACTGATGGAAAGATGAAATAACCAGGCTCTGTGTAATTCTAACCACCTTGATTTCTGCATCATACCTGACTACCTAGCAAGGTATATGAAACACATTGTAGAACCAGTTACAGATCCAACAGAAGTAATAATGGAAGTTTAATGTGGTCTGAATTTTATTTTTGTAAGTAATCATTTGGCAAAAACTCTGATTCATTTGTGATCTAGCTAGTCTTTAATAATAAAGGATAATATTATAAAAGTATGACAGAAAGAAGTTCATTTCAAACTGGAGAGTTGAGCTATATGTTCCCAACTATGTGGAGCATAATCTAAAATCTGTAGGTGCATCAGATTTTAGTGCCCATCTTTAAAAAAGGGAAGAAGGAGGATCCAGGGAACTACAAAACAGTCAGCATCACCTCAGTCCCTGAAAAAATCATGGAGCAGGTCTTCAAAGAATGCATTTCTAAGTACTTGAAGGAGAAAAAGGTGATTAGGAACAGTCAGCATGGATTCATCAAGGGCACATCAGGCCTAATGAACCTGATTTCCTTCTGTGAGGAGATGACTGGCTCTGTGGATGCAGGGAAAGCAGTGGACATAATATACCATGACTTTAGCAAGCCTTTTGATACCATCTCCCACAACACTCTTGTAAGCAAGCTGAGGAAGTATGGGTTGGATGAATGAGCTGTAAGGTGTATAGAGAGCTGGCTGGATTGTTGGGCTCAGTAATTGTAGTAATCAATGGCTCAATGTCTAGTTGGCAGCTTTTATCAAGTGGAGTACCCCAGGGGTCGATCCTGGGACCAGTTTTGTTCAATATCTTAATTAACAATCTGGAAGATGGGATAGATTGCATCCTCAGCAAGTTCGTGAATGACACCAAGCTGTGGGGGTTTAGTAGATGCACTGGAGGGTAGGACTAGGATTCAGAGTGCCCTCAACAAATTGGAGGATTGAGCCAAAAGAAACCTCATGAGGTTCAACAAGGAGAAGTGAAAAGACCTGCACTTAGGACAAAAGAATCCCATGAACAGCTACAGCCTGGGGACTGACTGGCTAAGAAGCAGGTCTTCAGAAAAAGATTTGGGGGGTTACAGTGGATGTTAAGATGGATATGAGTCAGCAGTGGGCCCTTGTTGCTAAGAAGGCTAACAACATACTGGGTTGCATTAGCAGGAACACCAGCAGATCGAGGGAAGTAATTATTCCGCTTTATTCTGCACTGCTGAGGCCACATCTGGAGTACTGTGTCCAGTTTGTGCCCCCCACTATAGAAAGGACAATTTGGAACTAGTTTATAAGGAAGTAAAAGAGCTATTGTTCTAAAACTAGATCTCCTAATTTTAGTTCCATTTGTAGGATACGTAGAAATTCATAGTGACCCAAATGATATTAAAGACTGCATCTAAAGCAACTATCAAAGACTAAAATATCCATTACTTTATATGGGATGACTAGGGTGTATAATGTTATTTTGTTTTTAAAAAGAAAGGCTTCTTTTTCTTCTTGCTATCTTCACTTTTTTCTTTTTGAAGTTTTCATCCTTTTATGTCCGTGAAACGTAGTAAACTACTACTTTATAGCAGGGGTCACCTCTAAGGCTCTTTCACAGCACTCATGGTATTCCAGCATTACTGTTTGAGACCGCACAAATCAAATCCAGATTTCAAAATGTCTCAGAGTCAGGGATGCTTAGATCCAGTGTTTTCTTTTGGTATGTTAGAAAGAGTTGCAGCCAAATCTGGATCTGTATCTAGGCTTGTCTGGATCTGGGTCTTCATTCAGCCCATCAGCAGAAAATTAAAAATTAGACAGAAGACCAAATTCAGCCATCATGGAAATAGGTGCACACCACTTAATTCCCAGTTAAAAAAAAGAACTTGATTTACACTCTTTGTGTCACTTACATCTTCACTTACATCATTGCTGAATTTGCTCCAGAAGCTTCAATGGAAGTGGAACATGTTTATCACAATAGAGCATCTGGCTCTATTTAGCCCATATTGCTTTTTCTACTGATGTCACCAATGTTTTCTCTTATTTACAACTGGATACAAAAATAGCTACACTAGCACCAGTGTTTGAATTCAGCTGCCAGAACTAAGGGAGGAGAACATCTTAATTAAGTCCGTATCTGCCGTCATGACATACTAGGGTGACTTGAATGATACGGATGCCAACAGATGTTGGCACAACTTCAGAAATTAGAAATAGAATGTTAAGTCCTCTCTTTTCCTGCTTCCCCCACCTCCATGAAATGACAGTGATTCAAAACAGAAACAAAACCATAACTGAGATTAAGAAAATGAAGAACATAGGAGGTAGTAATCACCTAATTTTGGAAGAGAATAATTCATGTTAAAGTAGCGTTCGAAGAAGTCAAATACAATTTTTGTAACATTTGCTGCATATTCTGCTGTGTGTATCTGCTGTGGCTGTGCATAAATCCTGAGCTGTGAAACAAAGCAGAGAGATGCAGTGAAAGCCATTCCCTTTAAACAGAGGAAATCAAAACAAGTCAAACAGAAGAAATCAAAGTAAGCACTGACATATCATTTCACACAATGGTGAATCTTCTCCATATAACTGGCTGTGATATTAATACCATTCACTAAATGAGGAGTTTCCAACTCATCTGGCCCTGTGGGCTAGATGAGTGGTGCAGGGTCAGTCCACAGGCCATGTGAATGGCAAATGGGCAGCCCCATAGGCTGGGTCAGGCCCACGAAGCTGCCCCCACACCCACCCCTGCTGGATCCAGCACATGCAATGGCTGTTCTAGCTGGTCTGGGAATGGACCCACCCATGCAGAGGCAGTCCAGTTCCTGAAAGGCAGAATGAAGGAAGATCTTTGCTTGTGGTAAGTAACTGAGTACCAGCAGCTATGGAGCCAAGCCTGCTCATTAGGGCTGTGAGAAATTTCACTAGGTGTTTCATTTTGAAGCTGTTTCAAGCTTGAAACAACAGCAAAATCAAAATGAAACAAAAGGCTTTGAAACGAAATGGGGGCATTTGAAACGTTTCGAGTTTCAAAGCCAGGCTTGCTTGGCTTCGATGCCAGTCCCAGCCGGCAGCGGGAGCCTGCTATCATCCCGCATGCAGATCCAGGGGTCTGCACCCCTGGGAGGAGTCTGGCACAGCCCCGCAGCACTCCTGGGGGTGCGGACCCCCGGATCTGTGTGCAGGATGACAGGAGGCTGCCGCTGCCAGCAAGTTATACAAGTTTTCCTTTCAACATTTTGCGGTGCAGTTTCCTAGAAACATCTGCCCCTATCTCCTTGAAACTTGGCAGGCTTCATGCCTTCAGAAGGGGTTACCATCCCTGCAGTTTTCATCTGAATCAGGCAAGAAATGACAAGGTTTTAGGCATTTTCATGATTCCCCATTATAGCCTATGGGTGAAACATTGAAACAGTTTTGACAAAACAAAACAGAACAGCGCTTTGAAATGAAACAAAACACTGTCCCTTTGAAACAGCAAAACAGAAGTCAAAATGAAATGGTACTGTTTTGCACAGCCCTATTCCTGTTCCCTGTGGTTTGGGGGGAAAAAATGGTGTGTTGTATAAGAGATGTATCTTTTCAGCCTCTTCCTAAACTTCCAATCCATCCTCATTCTGTTTATTGTCTCCTTCTGCTCCTATCTTAGGCTATGTATAGGCTATTGAGTCTTAACCACACCCCTGATGATGTGGTCAAGGGCTTAGATTCAAAGCCGACTGAGTGGGGTCTGGTTTCAACTTATTGTCAGGGTGCATCTACAGTGGCAGTGGTATAAGTAAAAAAAACATTTCAAGGGACAAAGACTGCACACTGTGCAATCACATTTTTATTTCTTCTCCCTTTCCAATTCCTTATGTTTTCCTACTGAGACACTCTCTTTAGGACCATTTTGCATGGCTTCTCTGCAGCTAGCATTGTATGGCCTGCTAGGCTTTTAGCAAAGGAGTTGGCCTACTTCAGAAGCAGCGCTCAGGAAAAAGTGGTCAGGAATGAAGCTGGAATGGCAAAAACTATATTGATTTCACTAAAGCTTTGTACAAAAATGTGACAAAACATGGGGGGGGTGTAAAACCCAGATTTGCAGAGTAATGGGCCTTTCTGATGTAGGCAAGTATTGATCCCATTTTCAAATCGGGAAATTAAGGAAGAATAGTTTTAGCACCTTGCCCAAAGAAGGTTATATAACAAATCGATGGCAGAGCTGGGAGGATAATCCAGAAATCTGTACTCCCAGTCATTAGGCAATGTTTCCTCTAAAACAGTTATAAATTCCTCAGAGGAAATTGTGCTAAAATCAGCCAGACTGCAAAGCTTGGGCTACAATTTGAAGGAGAAAGAACGAAAGTGCAACTCTGGAAAAATCTTTGTATTTCACAGTGAGTTGAGTATTCGAGATCAGGGTCAGGGAAAATGAGGGGTTTGGTTTAAAGGTCAAATACTAGTTAAAACTTCAGCTTCAACAACCCAGTTGTTAAGAAAACTGTAAGCTATTTCCACAAGATTTTTGCATAGCAGAAATCTCCTGAGACCAGCTATTCCTTTACAAGCTTTTGGCTGAAACCAAACCAGAGCTGAAAAATAGATTCCTTCATCTTTGGTTCTAGTTTGTGTCCAAAAATAATAAGAACAGATCTAGATTTTGGTGGTTCAGATCTAAACCTACTCAGATCACTGGGGTTCAAACCTGAGGTTCCAATAATTCAGGGCGAGGACTCCCTCTTTACAAGTTTCTATTGTACCAGTCATAATTGCAGTCTCTAGGCCCTATTACAACATACAATATCTATTTTTAAACAATAAATGCAGTTCCACTCCACCATTATTTACTGTAGCTAATTACTAAGTAAGAGAGAACAGGTGCAACATGAATTCACAGATTTTAAGGCCCCGAAGAAACTACTGTGAACATCTTGTTCAGCTTCCTGTATAAAATGAGCAACAGAGTAGGGAAAAATAAGCTCTCTCTCTCTCTCTCTCTCTATATATATATATATACTGACTGCTGATTATTTCTGATTGATTTCATTGATTAAAAATTCAAATCACTGAAAACATTTAATTTAAACCTCTAATATGTTCAGAATGAGAATCAGACTTACCAGTTTTCCACTGGCAGATATTTTTTCTATATAGCCAAACTGGTGCACAGCAAAGCATACCAGGTAAGTGCTCATGGGAACAGATTTTTGAAAAGTAGTCCTGGTCCAGCCATTACCCAGTGGAGTTCTTTGCTGCAGAAATTGAAAAAAAGTTTATTTTGAAATTACAAATGTGTGTATAAGAGTGCAAGATTCATATGAAAACCAGAGCTGTAAGAGAATCATGTATAGTCTCTCCTGGCTTATCTCTCTTGGTTTACACATCTTATAGGATGGGAACGTGCAAAGTGATTTCCCCCGGCCCCTTAAAGCTGCTGTGCTTATGAGGGTGTTCTGTTTTTATGCACTAAGAATAACATTTCCTATTTCTAACTGTATCTACATTTTAAGGAGTCAAATTATGTATGTTTGTATCTATGTAATCTTGTTTAAAATGAGGCTTTCAACAAGTTTTAGTGCTTTTTAGCTAGTCTTCTTCAAACGATTGTGCAGAAACAAAACAATAAACACTCCAACATTTTCAATGAATTAAATAATGAACTAAATTTTGCCCTCAAATCTGAAAACAGTGAGATAATAAAGATGTAACCAAGTGTAAAACTTAGTTGTGAGTCAATTGAAATTATTCTTGATTTTTTTTTCTACAGTTGTATTTAGTAGTCTTAAGAATTTGTTCAGGATTTTTTACCATGTTTTAAAAAATAAACTACTTCCTGAGAGTTTACTTCAGATATTTGCTATATACTACTAGTTATGTGGCTTATTTTTTTTCTGTTTCTTGATTTGGATGGATTTCTTTAAAATAAGCAAACAACAGATATAACAAATCTAATTAAAATGCAATAAATGTGTGAGACTCATTTACTTTTTTTGTAAATACCTACAGTTTTATAGGAGCAACACATTTTCTCACTGCCAGTAACAGCAAAACAAATTATGGCAATTTGTTTGCTATTCCTCTTCCCCTCCCCCCCCACCCCCCAACATACCATAATGTATTAAAAACTTCACTCACTAGCACTACGTCTAAAAAAGACTTGGTGGTCATGACTGACCACAAGATGAATACGAGCCACCAATGCCATGTCGCAGCTGGCAAATAAGACCCTGGCTTGCATCTACCGATGCATCTCAAACAAGACCCAAGAGGTCATCCTCCCACTTCACTTGGCCTTGGTGAGGCCGCAGCTAGAGTACTGCATCCCATTCTCGGCTCCACACTTCAAAAAGGATGTGGAGAAGTTCAAGAAAATCCAGAGGAGAGCCACACACATGATCAGAGGTCAAGACAGCAGGCCTTATGAGGAGAGTCTGAGAGACATGGGACTCTTCAGCTTGGAAAAGCACAGGCTCAGAGGGGACTTGGTGGCAGCCTATAAATACATCAGAGGTGTACCTCAGGACCTGGGAGAACATCTGTTTACCAGTGCTCCCTTACGGAAGACTAAGTGCAATAGTCATAAACTGCTGGAAGACCATTTTAGACTGGACATAAGAAAAAACTTCTTTATCGCCCGAGTCTCCAGAGTCTGGAACAGACTCCCCCCAGAAGTGGTGCAAGCACCTACTCTGGACATGTTTAAGTTGTGTTTGGATGCTTATCTTGCTGGGGTCATTTGACCCCAGCTAACTTCCTGCCCCTTAAGTTGGGGGGCTGGACCCAATGATCTTGTGAGGTCCCTTCCAGCCCTAATGTTTATCCTAAGGTTTTTCATAGACGAGGTAGCTGTAGTTTTCAACACGGTAATAAGTCAAGGTACATCTGTGTAGCTGCAATTGCCTTGTCTATATAGAATTCTAACACATTAGTTAACAAATAATATAACAATCCACTTTGTCTTCTGTATGGAAAACAAGGCCTTCAGTATATGATAAAACTGAATGACCATATTATCTTCCCTGAACCCCTTCTCCTGCTCCACCCTATCACTTCTTCTACTGTTTATGACAAACTCACTTATCTGTCCTGTTCACCAGTTAAATATAAAGCAGGGATCTCTCCCATGTGTTTTCCATGGTGATACCTAATGTACTTTGAGGTCTCATAGAATTATTAATAAAACAAGTTGGTCTCAGCTTTAAGTTTGTAAATGGTCCAGCAGGCAGCTCTATCTTTGGCAGAACAATTCTCTCAGTTATAATGCTAAAGAGAAACCATGTCTCAGCTTCTCTCAACAAAACAATATACAGTGAAACAGCTATATTTTTTTGAGTGTGGGTAGGGATGGGCAGAGTATCAATTTCCATGGCTTGGAGGCTGGGTGTCACTTTTCTTTTTTTAATTTTGTTGACAACTTTCGGATCTATTCATTAGAAATTATACATGGGAGTTGGCACTGAGTTAGCCTATTCATCAGAAGTTCTCTTGGCTGCCAGCCATGGGACATTTTCAGAGGTGGACAATTTATGTCCTTGAGTTCCCCAAAAAACTTCCACCTTGGTCAAAAATACTATTTAGGAAATGACAGTCATGGTGGATTGATAAATGTCCAAACCTCACCAATAGGACAGAATTAATCCCATTAAACTTGCAATTAAATGGTGGGGAGGGAGAGAAGCTCCCCCAAACCTGTTTTCTTGCTAAGCAGGGTCTTTTACTATTAGCCTGTGATCAGCAGATGCTTGTTTGGTAATATTAATATTTTAATAGTTATTGTTAGCCTATGAGACTACACTATTAGAAAGCAACTGGATTTCTGTTAGCAGCCTCCAAAGACTTCCTCCCTCTGCCCCCACTCTGTCTAGCTGATGCCACTGAGGAATCTGCCACCATGTATATATGATCAGTAGGGAAGGCAAACTAACAAGATGTGGGTATGTGGGAATCTAGGATTAGCTACAGACAGGGCACATCTACACATACCTATTAATGCGCAGCAGTAAGCTTCAGACCTTATCATTGCGCGTCTGCACGTGCGCCCAGGATCGCAGTACATTGAACTAGGGTGGAGCAGCCCCTGCTGTCAGGGAACCCTGGGGTTCAGCCTGCCAGCTGTGGGCTGCTCCCTCTGGCTCAATGTGCAGTGGAGAAGCTCACTGCGGCACAGAGGTGCTTCAGCACGGGTCTAGCCAGCAGGCAGCACCTGCACTGAAGCAACCTCATGCCCCAGTCAGCCCCTCCAGTGTCTACAAGTGTACTGCTATGGAGTATTTGACTCTGCAGCACGATAGTGCTTCTATTTACAATACTATCCTGTTGCGGAGTAAATTAGTTTAGTTTATTCTAGCCTAATAAGTGCGCATGTATAGACGCCAAAATGCTTATTGAATAGCTAATTGGTCTACTGTACAGTAATTGTCTCATGTAGATGTGCCCACAGAAGACAGGATTCTTTCTTGCACTGGGATTGGCACAATAAGTCTGTGTTATGTTCTGCTGCTGAACCTCTCATGGCTAGAATTACAAAACTTGTAAATATTCTACAAAATTGGACAAATTACATTTACTGAGCTCATGCTGTGCAGGTTATCAGATGATGAAGGATCTGTTAACATACTACAAGTTACTTGCACAATTGCTTTGCAGACTCATTCTATTTAAACAGTACTTTGAGGCAAAAATACATACCTCCACTGGCATATTTGAAAGTGCTGTGTATGCATCTTCATGGATGATAGTTATGTTGTAAGTTGCCTTTTTGTTTGGCTCATCAAAGCAAGGAAAGGATTTCCGCGCATCAGTTGGCTCATGATCTGTGGCTGCAATGCTCCTTTGAAATAATCAAGATGTTTGCATTTTACTAAGCCTTCATTATATACATTCTTTATGTTTATTTCAATGTAACACTCTAAAAGGGAATAGAAATTTACAAGGTTTCTCTTTTTCTTTTTTTTTTTCTACTTGTCTTAGGGCCCCTGTACCTGTGCAGGTAAAGGTGCAATGGGATCTAATGTGCAATCCACACATACATAGCAGGAGGCATGAATGTGGGATCATGAATTAGATCTCATCATGCCTTATTGCCAGTGCTGTGGGGGGTCTAATCCTGGACACCCCCTGCAATGACATGAAGCAAGTTCCCATGGCTGGGAGACCTCGCAGTTAGTTAGTCCCAGTCAGGGGGTGCCCCGTGCACTCCTGTGGATGGGACATACAGCTACCATGATCTTCTAGCCCTGGGGGTGTGCAACCCCCACCCCAGCTGCAGTTTGCTGCCAGGATCCAGAATTGGATGAGTCCAGAAGACTCATTAAGAGTCTTAGTTGCAGGACTCTTAGCTCTGGTTGTGCATGATGTGGCTGGCCCCAGCCACAAGGGTGACCCTGCTACATGTGCAACTTAAAGCTTGATAGCAACCAGCTAGAAAGTTAGCACACATTTTTTAGGTCTAACTTTATAGCTGGTTGGAGCTTTTTATGTCATGACTACTACTTTGCCCATGTAGCCGGTCTCCAGGTAATCGCACAATTAACCAGTTAATTGCAGGATACCTGTAATGTGTAGAAGGGGCCTTATTTAAAGAAGTATATAAGATTATAATAATACAACTTAAATATTTTATGAAGATTAAATATCAGGTTCATAAGCCTTGGGCTTCTGTTACTGATGGTTTGCAGGTTTTATTAGCAAAAAAACTCTGAAAGTACTCATTACTAACAGGGTACACTTACATATCTATAGGAGTAGGAACAATAAAGCACAAATTTTGTTCTCTTTGCCAAACTAAGTAGTCCCATTGACTTCAGCTCCCAAATAAGCATTGCTAACTAAAAGGAAATTGTGATTCTCATCCAGTGAGGACAGCTGTGGCCGGAAGAAACTGCACTGACTTGTGTCCACCCAAAACTCATTGCATGACTGGAGCCTTCATCTTGAGCCTCTCTAAAATGATAACTTTTACAGCTTCTGAGCAGTTATTTAAAACTTGAGAAAGTATGCTGGCTACATGCAGAGCACGTTTCTGATGTATGAATAGGGGGAGGTAGGAGGAAAGGGGGATTTAGAGGGGATCCACTGGCGCAGTTGTACTATCTCCAGCTTTGATTCCTTTTCTACCTAAAGTTTAAAACAAACTGCCTGAAAGTGGCAGCAGCGCTTCTGTTCAGGCAGCAGAGAGAGAGTCAACTGAAATCTTGGCTAATTAAAACCTACCCGGTTCCTTCTAAAGTTTTCACTCCACAAATGTTAATGACCCTCTCTCCTTTATAATGATCTTAATGTTCAACTACTCTAGACTTTCTTCTGCAATTCTGCTATCTGTTAGCTGCTCCTGGGCATGTAGCTCCTCTTTCATGGCCCTAAAGACTTTTTAACTCATTCCAATGAGGTTATTTGTTTTTGCTTCCATATAAAGCTGAATACTATAGCTCTAGGCCTTTAGCATATTAGTAGAGCTACTAGTTTCTTTTTAGCTGGATAAAAATATGTTCTGTGTTTATATGGGATGATGCACCATACCATCTGCATCCTCATTTCAAAATCCTAGATCTGCCCATAGGCATAGCCTGCATAGCTGTCTGCCAGTGCTGCTAAAGTCCATTTACTCCAGTAAGGAGCTGTGTACAGAATGGCTGAAATGAGAATATTGCATCCAGCAGAAAATCAGCGCTACAGTTCATTTGCAGTGTTTTAGTTTTAAAATCGGATTATCTATGTAGATAGAAGGATGGGAAATGTAAAATGGAATCATAAAATTGTTGCTAGGGCCTGTTTCAACTGTCTCCTTGAAATACAATTAAGTGTCCCCCCCCTTCCCCGCAGCACATTGTCCAGTGATGGAGATGCTCTCTATTTTGATTGATAGAGGGATGCATCACAGGTATCACTGCTGTTAATTTGGAACGTTGGACCTTTTCTGACAGAATTTCTGCAGCTGCTCAAGCTGTAGCAGGGTAATTTTCCTTTTTTTTTTTTAAGTAATTAAAAGTATGCATCATAAATTATAGCAGCACTACAGAAGCACTTGACAGCCAATTTCTCAATGGTTCTCCTGCCCTTGGCTTCCCCTTTTGATTGTTAAATACTACTGTGGCCATTAAGAACATATAGTGGCAAGGTTCATCTAGAAGCCTGATGGAGGTAATATGTCTTGGTTTTTACTGCTCACGTTCAATTGGAGGGTCCCTCAAAAGTCTTAAATTCATGGGCTTGGAGCACGAAGGGTAATGAACATTCACATTACAATAACTTAGGCTTAATGGAGTTTCTCCTGCCTTGTATGTTGTTTGATATCCCTTTCTCCTCTTTCTGGGGTTTAGAAGGTATTTTACAATTGAGTTAACTTTAATCCCTAGGGCCAAGCTTTACAGCTCTTGCTTTTCAAACAGTTGCTGTAGATTTTGACACTTTTATATCCTTGTTCCTAAAGACTGATAACATGAGAATCTCTATGCTGATTTACAAACTGATAAGCTATCTATCCTCATCCATTTGTGATGGTTTGCCAGATATCAGTGGGGCATTGTTTCACTGCCACCATTCCTGGGGGTTGATTCAGAATCCATGTGCAGAGAAATGGCAATAGGGAGAAAAATTAATGTAATTTTCTTTCTAAGATTATATCTTATAGTTTCGGGATAAAACTGTCCTAGAGACTCTGCAGTTTCTATTGAGTTCTAGGCCTTTAAAATGTGAACCAGAAGTGTCACCGGGGTTCATATACCAGTAATATTAAAAGGAGATCCGGTTATGACTGCATCCAGCTGTTGTTCCCAAAGTAAAACAGTGATACGTTTAGAGCTATGATAAATTACCATGTTTTGCCAGCACACTCAGATTTTCAGTGGAAAGAAAAGAAAATAGAAAAAAGAAATTCTTTCCCTGAGGTAAGTAAGGATTTTTGTATTTTTTTCCCTCCAAACATAGTTTAATCTTTTTCCCAAGAAAATGTTGCCCTTTCAGGAAGAAACATAAAGTCATGGTGAAATCTGGGGGGTTGAGGGTTCTGCTGGCTTTGGCATTCTTTTAAAGAGAGAAAATTCAAGCAGAGAATGGAAAAATATCAGCATATGACATCTCTTCTATCCAACAAAATCATGAATACCAGTTCAAAGGTGCCAATGCGGGCACAGTCTGCACCCTTCTACTGACACCTCATGTGGAACTTCATACTTGTGTGAAAGGAAATCCAGGTCTGAGTCAGGGTTGAGTTTATGCACACCCAAAGGCAAGGAATCTGTGCCCATCTGTGTTACTGGCAAAGTGAAGGAAAAAGTAACAGGCACAGTTCATGATAGGGGGGCCATCATAGAGGACATTCTGGTTTTCTGCTATTCTGTCCTCTATTGATACGAAACCCGATGCCTTTATGTCCTTGACTTTTCTCTTCACCAGAAAAATATAAAGGCATCCAGTTTTGTAACAGTAGAGGACAGAGGACAACTGGACTGTCCTCTGTGATAGCCACCCTAGTTCTTGATAGCAGCTGAAGAGTGAAAATTCTATCCACTCTTGGCCGACATTTGCTTGTAGCTCTTAGACTACATCTGCAGGGTAAACTGACAGTCTCCAGTGCCCTCCAAACTTCTGCTCAGTTGCCACTTAACTCTGGAAATGCCTAAAGTCTATAAGTGCTTAAGATTTCATTACCGGAGTTCCTGTGCACCTAAGATTCTGCTTCTGGACATACCCAGAGTGCTTCAATCCTGCCTCAGCCAGAATGGGATTTTTGAAATAGGCATTCTTCCACCTAAATCCCTTTTTGGCAGGCGGTGGGGGGCGGGGGGGAAGGTGAGGGGAGGCTGATCTTTTAGGTATGTTCACCAGATCGGGCTCTGTACAGAGCACAGCAGTAGATTCACCTCTCCTGACAGCTTAATCAGTCTTTACCAACTGATTAAACAAAAGGCACTGCAGCAACAATTAGGCAATCCTTTATCCTGGGAGGAAGACAGCTGGGGAGCTGCTTGGTGTTGAAAAGCCAGCTCTCAGGGCCATGACCTCCTCCCTGCCACTCTTCCTCTCTTTTGTTAGCTGCCAGGACCCACAGGTTCTGATGCTATTCAGGAGGGAAGAGGACTTTCCCTAACTCCCTCTTTCTTGATCTAATATCACAGCCCAGGCTGGCAACATTTCTCATTAAGGTTGCCTGACTCTTCCTATTGTAAGATCCAGTTTTCACCTGTTTATAACTTGCCAAATTTTAGCCATTTCTGCCTCAGGCTAACTTGCTTGGAAGATCTCAGTAAAGATCATCTGTTTCCAAGGACAAGTCAAAGGAAAAACACATTGTTTTCCCAAGTTGAAAAAAAATATCTGGCAAACTTTCCTTTGAGAAGTTTTAACACTCCCTATACTTTGTAGCACTGACTTAGAGCTTGAAATTTGGCTAGGTAGTGGCCCACACCTTTTACCATACCCATGAACATTTCCCCACAGTTAGCCAAGTTATAGCATATGCTCAGTAGAAACTTGCTGAATCTTACTAGCTAAAGTCTGTGAAGATCCTTTCTACGATCAGCATACTGAAAAATTAGGCTTATTAGGGCTTTCCCTGCAATGGCAGTTCTGGGTTGAATCTTGGGCTGGGTAACTGACTTAAGAAGAGGGAACCTTCCTCTCCTGTCATTTGCTGCTCTCTGGTAGGTTAGAGGAAGAAGCTGCCTGATTCCAATACAGATGTGACAAGAACTGAACTAAGGGAGGAAGCAGCAGGGGGGAAGATTGGCAAAAGCCTGAAGGTCTGAGACTGACGATTAGTAGGCAGCAGACAGAAAGTGGGAGATTTTTTTTGTGTGGGGTGTGGGGGGAAGTGGGGTGAAACAGGATGGGAGATGTCTGGACAAAGAGATTGGGATTGGGATTGGGAGGAAGGGAGGAGGATACTGGGACCAGTTGGGGGAAAAAGAGTGGGATTAAGAGCCATGAAGAAATGCAGCAGATAGATGCTGAGATCAGGCAAGAAACTGGGTTATGTGGGTTATGTGGGGAGAAATGGGAAACCTTAGCTAGGTGTTCATGGGATTAATAATTTTTGCAGAAGAAGCTTGAAGAGGAAAAGAAAAAAAATTAAAGGAGGAACAAGGTAGTGGTGAAGAGTTGTCCTAGTTGCTCAAGGACACTAAGGAAACAAGCTGGGGGAAGGTGATGACTGGGAATGATTGGGCAGTGAATACTATGGGAAAAGATTTACGTGGCGAATTTAGAGGACAAAAATAGGGCTTAATTGGAATGAAAAGCTGACGGATTTGAAGCTCGGTCTATCTAAATGAGGAGAATAGGACTGGGATTCCAACCCTGTTGATGGGATACTAATATGATGCCATGCACAACCCACAAGAAATTACACACAAAAAGTGCACAAAATTTTAAAGTACCTCATTAAGATTGGAAAGGCAAGCACTCAAAAGCAAAAAAGCATGAGAAGTAAGACTGCTTACAGAGCCTCGGCATTAGTCTGCTTGAAGATGCATGCGTTATGCTAAAATGTTTTGATGTAATTGTACAGTATTTTATTTTCTCCTCACTTCCCAGTGTGACCCTAGGCCATATTTATTGTATACTGTTATGTAAACCTGACAGTGCTGACAGAATTTTTAATTTTCTCATGGTTTTTCTATAGTATTCTTCTCTACAGTATTAAAGCACTTCAGGCTCGTGAATTTATTTTTATAACATTTCAAAGTGAAGGGGTGGTAGTATTTTCATTTAAAAAATGGAGTACAAAAGAGTCAAGTCAAAAGCATTCCCCGATTTTGATTGCACACTTTAAAATGCCTCAGACTTGATTTTCTGAAGCTGACATGTCCCTTGCCTGCTAGGTTGCTTTCCACAAGGTTTTGAATAGCAACTGTGAAAAACTGATTCAAGATATTATTTTTATTCAGCAGCTACTTAAGAAAGCTATGAGACAAACCTGGACAGATTGCAGTAGTATCTTCTAATAATAGGAGCTCAAAAAGTCACTTAAAAAAAAACCCAATCAACCAAACAAAAACCTTAAGTTTTAAATGTTGCAGAAGATAGCTTCAGGGATCCTGTCTTACTACCGTGAGCCAGTGAATTTTTCAAGCCCTACTTTGAAGTAGTAAAGACTTAGGGTAGGGAAAAAGTTAATGGAACTGTTAGAGACACTACTTTACATACACTTGAGTTTTTTAATTGTACCTGAACCTTTGTAGCATCTTTATAACTATTGGCAAGTTAACTTGGATGAGCTGGAACACAAGTACTTCAAATTTCAGACCTGACTACACGTAATTTAAGCAAGCTGCAGGAAGAACATTACAGTTTTGACATTCAGTCGGCTGACAACATCAAAGAAGTATTATGTCAGGAAAGCTGTCACAGTGCTAGTTAGCCACAGAAAATGCTGTTACTTCAGGGGCTACTGGGGGGAAAAAACAGAGCTACATGGTATTTACTGGACTACACCAAAAAAGCCTCGCTCCTCACGCAACCCCCCTCCCCCACCAAGTGATATCAGCAGGAGCTGTTGGCAAAGACCAAGGATAGATTATTACCAATAAATGTTTTTTCTGAATTTAAAACTCCAGCTCAAATTCCCTTGTAAGCATTGCCAAGGCTTCACTAGGTGTCCTTAAGGCCATATCTTTCTTAAGGGAACAGAAAACTGAACTAGAGCCCAGAAACTTAAGCAATTTGGTGACAGACAAGAATGAGAAATGAGAGAAGGAGAGAGCAGGTGGAAATAGAGGTACAAGTACATTTTAAAAACAAGAAGTTTACTTGGTTGTCCCGCTCTCCATGTAGGTGGTTCTGTAAAAGCCAACCAGGGAGCCATTCAGCCGGCCTTGGAACTTCAAGGTCAGTGTATAGTTGGTAGTTATGTCGCCAGGCCCTAGGTATTCTTCTGCTTCAATCACCAAATATTCTTGAGGCTGGTATTGAAAACACTGTTTCACTGCAATCTCGGACTGGAGCAT
>NW_005842153.1:667971-682891 GCF_000455745.1 Alligator sinensis | reverse complement strand
CATTCCTGTGATCTCGATGTCACGAAGGTGAAGCCATATGTACTTGGTACGGTCATCCAGCTTGATGGAGATGTTGACTGTCCCTGTATAGGTATCTGCATCCATCTCTGGCTTCAGTTCCAAGTCGTAGTGTTCTGGTATGATGTATGTCGGTAGCCTGAAATGTCTCCATTCTCCAGTCTGGTCATTTTTGGGAGGGCAGTGGCCCAGTTGCACTGGGGAAGAGGTTGCAGGGGATTCTGTTGGCTTTTCTGCTGGCTTTTCTGTTGGCTTTTCTGCTGGCTTTTCTGTTGGCTTTTCTGTTCCTCCTGAAGATTGGCAGGGCTCAGGTCTGCTCAATCCCACGCCAAGTCCTACAGCTAAACCTACAGCAGCCACCACTGCACAGATGATGATTACGTGCTTTTTCTTCATGCAGTACCTCTTGGACTTCTTACCCTCAAAATCCATTCCCTCCATCTCTATTCCTGTCTGCTCACCAAGCTATACATTAACCTCAAAAAGGCTTACTAAACACCTTAGCAGTCTGCGTACTAAACTCAGCAGACTCTGTATTTTAATTGTGTAGTTGTATCTTTTTTTTCTGTCTGTCTCTCCAATTTCTTCTGCTACCGGGCACTCGGTTAATTAAAGATAACATATAGTTTTAAGCGGAAGAAATGTAGCAAAGAAGCACAGCTGAGGAGGAAGACAGAGGAAGCTGACATAGAAGAGTGTTGTTACTACTGTACTGCCCTTATAAGCAGTGCAACCCCACCCCCTACCCCTCCTGCTCTGTTCTGAGTTAAATATAAAACAGTGCTATGTTAATCAGCAGTTAGGGGATGATCATATGCCAAAGCTCTGTCAGCAGCTTTCAGAAAGAGAGTTCACAGATAGAGGTGTAACTGCTAGAAAACCTCAACCTTTGCTACTACATCTTAATTTTTCCGGTTATAGCTCCTTTTTTTAAAGCAAGGATTTCCTTGAACTTCCACCACAGTAAAATCTCCAAGCTTTTTTTTTTAAGTCTTGCAAGTCTCATTCCATTGTTTTCCCTCAGCTACGAAGTCTTTTAGCTTTACTATGTAATTCCATGTAGTCAAAGGCAGAAGAGTTGGCAACACAATGATAAATCTTTTTTTGTCTTCAGACTTAAAATAACTGCTATTTTCACCCATGCCAAGTGAACTTTCAGAACTGTCAATAGAAGTTTGTAGCCAGGGTTATAATTATCTTATTGGCCAATACAATCACACTGCACAAATCTGAACTTGCTCTTTGAGATGGTCTTAAGATGGGCCTCACAGGGCTTGTATACATGTGCATCAGACTGCGCAGTTGTTACTATACAGTCATTTAGTACTTGTTTAAGCAAGTAACCGGCATTATGGTGTAGTCCCAACACCACACAGGTTTTTCCCCACACTACTGCACAGTAGCTCGTTGCTACTGTGCAGTAGTGTTGGTGTCATGGTTCAAGCCTGACGATGCTATGTTGTCATAGCAACAAGCTACGGTGATGTAGCTTGTTACTTGGCGATGTAGCATCTCATGTAGATGCACCCACAGTGTGACTAACCTTATGTAACCTTAGCCACGCTGGCCATATCTACACAAGCGGCGGACTGCACAGATGTTACTGCACAGTCATTTAGCACTTGCTTATATAAGTACCGTGCAGTACCATCACCACATGGTTTTTTTCTGATGCTGCTGTTCAGTAGCTCATTACTACTGTGCAGTAGCGTCATGTCATGGTTAGTGCCCAGCAATGCTACTGCACAGTAGTGTCTCATGTAGATGTGCCCAATGTGACTAACAAAACTAGTCACCAGAAACTATGGGATTTAACTGGAGTGAGTGGGTCAGGAAGGGCCCAACCCTGAACAAACTATTATTGTGAGAGGCCTACTGAAACAAATGATGTAATATATAAGGTCTATTTTAGAGATTTAAATCTATAGAGATTTATATAGAGCCCAATATATGATCTATTTTTTGCTTATCAAGATAAATGAAAATAGAATGTAGCAAAGATTTGCTACATCCTCCCCCACCCCGCTTTGCTTGATAAGTGTACTGGAGGAATAGAAAGGGTGGAGCAGGATGCTCAGCTCTCCAACAGCTGTGACACCCTCTTTTTCCCTTGTTCTCCAGAGGTGGAACATGTGTCCTATGTTCACTTCTTTCCAAAGGAGGTGCAGCGGTTTGGCTGTGTGACTCGTGTTTCAGTTAAGGCATCCATCTCAGTTTAACAGTCACTCATTATCCTGGATGCATTTCCGTGGTTGGTTCACCTTATTTTGTTTAAAAATGGAATAAAATCTCACTCTGCTGATGAGCCCCAAGACCTAAAATCAGTTAGCACAAAATCCAAAATGCACAGCATGCCAGGCAAGGGGCTCTGCTAGGATCAATTTTATTCACTCTTTAGAGCTGGCTCTAAGTACAGCTTTTGAAGTCACTGTTCACTTTCAAATGTCACCAACTTCCACTGAAACAAAACCTGAGAACCTTAGATACATAATTCCCCTCCCCCTGACTTTTACAAGTTAATATTTACTTAATATCACGTCAAAGTTTTCAGCCACATGCCAGACAGAGAAAAGGCTTTTGTGTTTGGGCAGCAGCAAGTGAAGACTTATTCAATTGTTTTTCAGACCATTGTAAAAAAGGGAAACAAAACAAAAATCAAGGCTACAACTAGAGTCTGTTTTACATTATTGTTTTATTGTTTTCCCCTTTTATTTTGTATAGCTGTCAAAACTAGATATGACCTGGGAAAACAATGCCTCTAAATCAGTTTAGTCAGCGCATAAACTCTTGGTATAAGAACCAGAACTGAAGATCATCATGGTCTTCACACTTACACATTTTCTTTTCTTTTTTTTCCCTGATTGGGGGATACAGAGGAAAAAGAGGCAGCAGTTACAAAACAAAATGCAGCTCATAAGCAGTTATGATTAAATAGTAAAGCTGTCTCTGAAACGTCGTACATGTTTTCTTTATATCATATATGGTTTTTTTTTCTATTTCTTTAGCTAGGGAGTTTTAAATCAGGCCACCCTCACAGTGGCTGAAGGTTTTTCTTTTTCTATTTTAATCTGGCAGTAAAAATTGCTCTCTAAATTCATATTGCTGGTATTTCTGAGTAGGTTAGTGAGGCTAATCATGAAAAACTTGGCATATTTCACTACTAATATCAAAAGAATTATCATAATATTTGTATCGCCTACAAGGAAGGAATAAAAAACATATCTGAGTAAGATGGTGCAAAAGAAAAAAAAAATCCAACCCTTAAATCACCATGTAGCAGGGAGTTAGAGTTTGACCCAGCTACACTCTCCTTAGGGACGAGCCAGTGCCAGAGTTTCGACAGCGCGACTTAATAATTGAATATGGTCCCTTTAAAGCTGGCACACCAGTGTGACATAGGGGTGCGTGGAAGTTAAAAGATGCTGGAGCTCCAGGTGGAGAAAGGAAAAAAGACTCCAGGCAGCTGAAAGTAAATATTAACCCCTAGGAAGTAAAGATTAACCCCAGGCAGTTCACAGGCCAGTTCCTATGCCAGTTTGTGGGTAGTAGCATAGTCTATTACTATATAAGGGTGGTGATGCATTGTACCCCGTGGCTTCTCACCTTGGCCCCAGCTGATGCTCCCTTCCCTTGCACCACTGAGGCCTCCACCCAAACAGAACCCATGGTTCTGGCCTCCACCCAGATGTAGCCCCTGGCTGTGGGGGCTGCCTGGCATGGCTGCCAGCAACTGGGAATGGGAGGAAGGTCACCCCACCTGTGGTATATGCTCCTTAATGAAGTCCCTGGAGTCCCAGGTGACTGAGCTCCAGTCCCAGGTAGGCAGACTTCATGCCATCAAGGCCCACGAGCAGGAGATTGATGACTACTACACTCAGGCTCTTCTCCTGAAGAATGAAGAGAGAAGAACATGGATGCCTGACTACATGAAGATGGACAACAGGAAGATCAACGAGGAGCTGCACCTGGGGGGATGCTTGGAAAGCGGTCATCTTGGGTCCCAAGACACGCAGTACCAGGGTCACTCCTCCCTTGGAGCTGAGCAACAGGTATGCACCTCTCGCAGCACCAGCAGAGACATCAGCAGAAACACCAGCTCTGGATGAGGGAAGGCAGCTAGCTGCCACCCCTAAGAAGAGATGCAGGGTGGTCATGGTGGGTGACTCTTTCCTGAGAGGCACAGAAAAAGCAATCTGCTGCCCTGACCCCCTGGCCTCTGAGGGGCCCATATCTGGGACATGGCAGAAAGGACTTTTAAATTAATCTGGCCCTCCAACCACTCATCTATGCGGGTGGGCACGAATAACACAGCTCAGAGCAATCCTGGCCAGGTCATAAATGACTAAAGGGCTCTGGGGGCTGGTCTCAAAGGGTTGGGATAGTTTTCTTCTTGATCCTTCTAGTTATGGGTCACAGGCACAGAAGGGAGAGACATATTGAAGAAGCCAACAGAAGACTGCAGCATTGGTGCCATCGTGAAGGCTTCGGCTTCTTCAATCACAGTCCACACTTCAGAGAGAGAGGCAGTGGTTTGTTGGGAAGGGACGGCCTCCACCTCACTCTGATGGGAAAGAAGTTCTTCTTGGCCAGAATGGCTGACCTAGTTGACAGGACTTTAAATTAAAATCACCGGGGGATGGGTGGACAATCACTAGTGAAAGCCCTGGAAGTGACAACCACAGAATCAGCAGATCAGGTAACACAAGGGAACTCACTCATACCCCAGCCCAGGGACGGGACTCTTCTAAGAAGACAGCACTGGCCCGTACCTGTAGGGATCAGACCAAAAAACCAAGGTGGAAACCAAACTCAAACTGGTTACAGGAATCAAGAGCAATAAAAAGTCCATCTTCAAATATGTGGGAAATCAGAAAAAAAACAAGGGCAATGTGAGAATTGCTGAACCAAATGGGGCAGCTGAAAACCAACACCCAGGAAAAAGCTAATCTCTTCAACGATTACTTTGCGTCAGTTTTCCACCAGCCCAAGGGGATCACCCTGTCTGACAAGACACAGGACTACCAGGGTAAGGGCAATCATACGCCTATAACTAGTGAAGGTCTTGTGAGAAAACAGCTTGAGAGGCTGGACATCCACAAATCAGCTGGCCCAGGTGGAATGCACCCAAGAGTGCTAAAAGAGTTGGCTATGAAAACTCGTGGTGCTTGGGGGAGGTACCTGAATTTTGGAAGAGGGCCAATGTGGTGCCCATCTTCAAGGAAGGAAGGAAGGAAGATCCAGAGAACTACAGGTTTCCCTCGCTTTATGCGGGTTCTGTATATGCAAATTCACTCTTATGCGATGACCCTTTTATACCAAAAAATCATTATATGTGAGGTAAATTCACTTTATGCAATCAGTGTGGTGGAAGCCTGCAGTCAGCTGCTTTATGCGGCACATTGTGGGAATGACGCGCACCAAAATATAGTCTCCTGTGTGGATCTGTGCTCCTCACTCGTTGTCTGCGACACATGTTGCTGTAGTTGCCATCCCCATTATAACAGTGCCCTGTGCTTGTGTGTACTGTCTGCCGTTGGTGAGTACCAAAATTGTCTTGTAAACGTGGTAGAAATGGGTCTGGGGGTCAATACAGTCAAGGTCTTGGAATGTATCCCTTTTTTGTTAGATTGTAAAGTGCTTCCCTTTTATGCAAATTTGTGCCATTTTCCAGGAATGCATGTACAGCATAAATCAAGGGAAACCTGTACAGGCCAATCAGCTTTACTTCAATCCCTGGAAAGATCTTGGAAAAATCATGAAAGAAACCATCAACAACAGGCTAATGGAGGGCAACATTCTAAGAGATAGCCAACATGGTTTTGTTGTGGGTAGGTCTTGCCTGACCAACTTCATTTACTTATTTACTGTCTGAGTTTCCAGGTTCTGGAATAGATCCCCACCAGAAGTGGTGCAAGCACCCATTCTGGATACCTTTAAGAAATTCTTGGTTGTTTATCTTGCTGAGGTGATCTGACCCCAGCTGACTTCTTGCCCCTTGAGCAGGGGGCTGGACCCGATGATCTCACATGTTCCCTTCCAGCTCTGATGCCTATGAAATCTATGGAAAGGGGTCAGAATATAATAGAAACTTACCTGGGCTGGTGTGGAGGCACAGGCATAACAGATGCTGGAGAGGTAATTTGGAGACAGCAACATGGAGTCAGGGTGGCTGTGCTGGCATCACTCATGATGCCAAGGAGATGAAGACAGCCCGGACCTGAAAAAGAGAGATAGTGAGGGAGAGGCCCTTAAACCAGGACTGTGAGTAAGGAGCAAAGCCCCGGACTAAGTAAGGGATTTGATTCTGGTGTGAGACTTGGGAGCAAATGCAGCCTGACTGCCAACAGGGGCGGAGTGGGGGCTCAAACTATGATCAACTGGAGTGCGTAGTGAAATCCTGAAGGGGAACCAAGACAACTGAGAGACTGTAAATTAGAAAAGTTTTGCCTTTTATTTTTTGTTTATTGTAACGGTGATTATAGAGAAAAGACCCAAAAGACATTGTAGACTGGACAGCAGGGGTATGCCAGGAAAAGAAAGCCTCAAGGAAGAGGGGACAGGATGGAGAGGACCCGCTCCCCACCCTAAGTTAGTGGTTTTGTTTGTTGATTACTACATTTGGAAAAACTAACTAAAGGACTGATATTACTCTTGACTAAACACGGAAGCACAGATTAGAAGTAAGAACCCATTGAGCCCTATAAGAGGTTCTGGTAACCAGCCTGTGTGGTTAAGATCAGAAGGTGGAGTTGTACATGGTGTAGGGACAGGTGGAGCTGTGTACCTTGGCCCAAACATAAGGGCTCCACAAATAAAGCAGCCTCCCACACCTTTGTTTTTTTTCATTTTCTATCCAAGTATTATAGCAAGATGTGGCAGGAGAGAGTGAGACAGTCTGCCCAAACAGGAGGAATTCCATAATTCTGTTACACACCACCATCCACAAAACTATAAAAACAAACAGGGCAATGACATACTTCAGTGGTTTTCAACCTGTGGTCCGCAGAGCCCTGGGGATCCACAGACTATGTCTAAGGGGTCCGTGAAAGATGACTACGAACAATCAAAAGTATATGAATACCCACATTTCCAATTCACAGGGTTCTGCTCCTCCATTCAAAAGGGGTCCACATTTCCCCCTCCACAGAGGAGGAAATTTACAGGAGTCCGCACCTCCATTTGAACTGTGTTAGGGGTCTGAAAATGAAAAAAGGTTGAAAACCATTCACAGATATTAAGCCTGGCATGGCACAGTATAGACTAGTTTTAGTTTCTTCTATAAACCAAACATAGCCAAGTTATCATCTGCTCTTCACTGACAAATGAGGGCCAGGTATAATTAGAGTTGAATACGGGTGTAATTTTTTTCTAGTCACAATTTAGGGCTTTTGAGTAGACTTAATGCTTGCATGCCTGCTCTCTCTGCTGCAGACATCTGTGGCATGAGCAAGCCAAGGAGCATCCAGGCTGATGATGGAGCCAGGGGACAATGGTCCCCTTTTTTCCCTCTTCAGATGAAAGGGTATGAAGGCCAGTACCAGCCTATAAATATATTACCCTATTTATACCAGCTTATAAGTTATTTACCTCTTTACTCTATTAAAAAAGACACTAGCCTTCATCTCTCCTGTCCAAATGGATTCTCATGTAAATTAAGGGGGAGGGGGAGGGGAGGGAAAGGAGGTGAATAAGCTTTTCTAACCTCAAGCACCATCATCCTAGATTAACTGAATGTTATGAATAAACTTTTACTTCAGTGAAATCAGCTGTTCTACCTTGTTTGGAAGGTAAAGGGAAGAATGCTGACTAGATTTTTTTAGCCTGATTAATCTTATTTCTAGAAAACCACAGAGGGTTTAAGCTGATGGACCACTACCTCCCTTTAACATACCAGTTCCTGGTAAAATATTGTTATGTGCCAAAGTTCTTTGAATTTTTTTTAAATTCCACTCTAAATTGGTATTTAATCTTTTCTAAAACTGCCATGGCCAGGGTACTAGATAGGATTGCTGAAGGAATATAA
This sequence comes from Alligator sinensis, assembly GCF_000455745.1. Lineage (NCBI taxonomy): Eukaryota > Metazoa > Chordata > Crocodylia > Alligatoridae > Alligator > Alligator sinensis. Next base: position 674,850 of record NW_005842153.1, on the reverse strand, counting down.
TTCCTAACACGAGGGTGACAAAGTCACCAGGCACCAATCCCTAGGACTGGTTTTAGGTGGCCCTTGTCAAAACTGGGCTGTCCTAAATATGGTCATGATGCTGCTGTTAAGGGATAGTTACCGGTCATGCATAGTTATACAGTGCTACAGGCTTCCCCATTTTTTATCAATGTTCAACAGTTTCAGAGATCTTTGTCAAATATTTTGCCCACAGAGACATAGTCCTCCCACAGTTTCCTCTGTAGCATGGCGTGTGGTCTTTTTCTTGGTATCTTCTGAGGATATATGAGACTACTACTTCAATGAGGTTCCAGTCACAGGGCCTTGATGGTGCCCTTGTTGACCCTGGTTTTACCTATTTTCTAAGGTGTTTTGTATTTTGTTCCATGTAAATGGAGGTTTGAAATGGCTATTTTAGGGATTTTTTTTTGATCTAACAGAGGCCTACGAATGTGAAGGACTGGACATGATGGCCTGGGAGGCCCCTTGCAGTGTGATGATCCTACCTTCTTAAGAGGCAATTTGTAATAGCTGAGTCAGAGCCATATGGAGAGGCCTGCTGAGGTTATTCAGAATGAAAAGGTCCCATAAGACCTTTAACTGAGGTTGACAATGACCAAGAATTGATCTGGGAAGCCTCAGATGTGAAAACATAGTGTTAGGAGATTGAGTAACAAAAAATCTAATGAGTTAAATTCATCCCTGAATTCAATTTATCTGAATCCATTGGAGTAATGCCATGGGTGTTTTGGCTCCCAGTTCCTACTAAAGTATCATAAATGCTGCAAAGTTTATTGAGCCATCATTCTTGGAACCATAAAAGTAGCACTAGAAGGGATCTCAGGATGTCATCCTGCTCATGGCAGGATCATCCCAGGCTAAATCATCCTAGACAACTCTTTGGCTAAACTGTTCTTAAAAACTCTGTGAACAACCATCATACACAACACTACACACAATGCCTGAAACATCAAAAACACCCTAACTTCCCACAGGTAAAACAGGGGGGTGAGGGCACTGTCAATGTCCTCCCATTGCAAGGACAGGATAGTTTATTAAACTGTTCTCAAAAGATCTATGCCCCTCCCCGCCCCCACCCTGCTATAGAAGAAGGCAAACCCCCCCAACAGTGTATGCCAATCTGACTGTGGTGTGAGATTCCTTCCTGATCCCAAATGTGCAATCGGTCTGACCCTGGATGAAGGAACAAGACCCTCTAGCCTTGACTGTGATCATCCAGTGCTTCTGAGGAAAATATCCAGTCCCTTTCCCCCAAAATTGTATGTAACAAGAGGAAGTGAAAATTCCTTTCTTGCCCCATGTGGCAACTAGCAAAGCCCAAAAGCATAGATTAACCAAATACCCTCCACTCTGCATGGCAATTTAGGGACTGCTAACACAACTCCACAAATCACATACCCCAAGCAGAGAACTCCTTTTCCTATCACTCTTGCTCCTGTGTTCTTCTTGAGACTGCTTGTGTAGTCTCCAAGCAGCCTATAGCATGACCTTTACCAATCTCTAACAAATTTAAGTCTTTGTCAGTCCATCAGAGCTGGATCCCTAATTTATGGTAGGACAATAAGCATAAGCTTATTAGAGCTCTGGCTACAACCCCCCTCCCCCCCAAAAAAACCCTCAAAACAACTGAGTAGGCTGTTACAGTGACTGTTTCCTGGCAGAGCTTCATTTATAGGGTTCTCCCCTGCAGCACTCTCAGGAAAAAAAATGTAAGACTCGTTAACTTGAAAAATGTGAAACTGATTGCAGTGCTCAACCAAGACCCAACTGAATTATAATAGAAATGATTTCCCTGTCCCCATGCTTCCTATGAAATTAACAATTGCCCTTGTCTTCATCTCAGATCTTGAACACACTCAACTGATCTATAATCCCCTTGAAATTCCAGGGACCTTAATCATTATTGTTTTATAGTGGGCCCTACTGTATTTAAAATCTTGTCTATTGCCATCATTTATCATTGCAAATGGGGTCCCCTTGGATTTGAGCCTTTTGAAAGTGCAAGCACTCTAAACTGTTTTAATTAAAACCATTCAGAACTTCTTCAATATTTTTTATATTTCTGAAGGAAAAGCTTTGGAAAATTGGCTTCCTCAATAAGATGTTCTGTACTGAGCTGCTTCAGGAGTGTTGTATTAATTCCTCAAGTAAGCTGAAAAGTTCTGGATGGAGTAAACTAGGGAACAAAAATATAATCCCACTCTTCTGCAGTAATTATACCATATCTTTTGAATTCAGTTGTATTTATTTGGAATTTCAGCTCCAAATTCTGATTTTGATCTTCACTGTAAATGTACATGGGAATAAAGGCTTGGAAGAAGACTACTTTTGAAACCATTTCACTAGGAAGCATATAGCTTTGGTAGAATATTTCCACCTTTGATTCCTTGTTTCAAATTTCTAATTTGGATTTTATGCGTAATAATGTGAATGTTTTCTATTATTTTAATTACATAAATGAGACAAGTTTTGTTGTATTAATTTACATTGTTTTTTACGATTTGCAACTGCTTTCTGATTGATGGAAATTAATTTCTAACATAGGGATGTTGCTTAGAATTCTTTCATCTAAATAATTAATAACTAATACAAACTAGGTTCATAACCCTAATCACAGAAGACATAATCATCCCTGTATAGCTTTCAGATGTTCCATTTATAATTCCATTTTATTTTCTAGTTACATTTTGTTTCTTCATCAGTGGTCACTAAAGTAGGCCAACTGCCTGTATAGTTCTTAACTCTATACTTGACAGACTAAACTGTGATACTGAAGTTTACTTATTTTGCTGAAGAGATCTCTAATGCATCAGCAAAGTTTCATAAAGCATCTATAAACATTTTCCACTCACAGTAGGATTTTTCCTGTCACTCAATACTCCTTACTTAGTCCACTATCTAAGGAGACCTTGGAGAGACCTGAAGGGCCTCATGACTAGAAGGATGACAAATTTGGACAAATTTGGACACTAGTGGGTCCAGGGAGGAGCAAGCTTCATAATGGAGAAGATTCCAGTGATAATATCTAAGTGAACTTCTGTAAATTTCTCTTCCTTTGGAGTCAGAAAAAATGCTTCTCCTCATATCCTAAATCATTATGCCCTAGAAGCTAAAACAGTCATTGCCTTAGAAGGGCCTCTTTCCTAACATATAGACAGCTCACTTCTCCAGTCATAGAATCATAGGATTGTAGGGTTGAAAGGGATCCTTTTCTTAACATTACAGTGACTATAACTTAACCTTGGATTATCATTCCCAAATGATAGAGCTGCAAAAATATCCAACCCTCCAATTGTTTATCAAAGGATCATGGTCCTAGAGGTGGACAGTGCTCCTACAGACCTATCTCACACTTGTGAAGCTAATGCAATATACCTTTTCCCTGACAGCTCCTCACAATACCACATTACAGCCTTCCAGACCCCTCTCCTTCATAGGTATAGGAAGGAAACAAACTTGGCTACTAGTATTAAAAGGGGTAGCAGAAACTTCCTCATCCACTGCACCATTCCCTTCCCTCCTTAACAACATAACTCTCTTCCTTGTCCCTACATTATATTTATACTAGCTGTCAGCTAGAAAAATATATGTTCCTTGCTTTTCCTGTCTTTCCTTCCTAAATCTTCATCTAATGCTCTCTAGGTGCATCTACACATTCATTAATACGCCTATAGTTACAGCTCCTAAGTTTAGTACATGGTTAACCAAGCGCTAAATCAGTGTGCAGTAACTTGCGCTACTGTGCAGTAGCAACAGTACATGGGTTTTTAGTGAAGCTTACTGCACAGTACTCTAATATTACTGCACAGTAGCATATTAGCATGGGTTTTGTGCAACACGCTACTGCACAGTGTTATTAGGCTACTGTGCAGTTGGCATCTCATGTAGATGCACCCTCTTGCCACTAATTCTTCTTCATCATGTCTCCAGTCCACCCTTTCTATATGCTCGGCTATATTCAATATTCTGCACAGGCCACTATTTCTGGTGTTGGTATTGCCAAATCTTGTGGGGTGCATTGTGGAACTGCCGGGCATCTCAGGAGATGATCCATGGTTTGCTTCTCCTGACAAACACATTAGTCGGCTGCATAGAGACCCCATGATTTCATGAGAAAGTTGCATCTGCCACTAATTTATATCACTTAAAAGGGAAATACTTTGCAGTAGACCTGAAGATATGAACTGAGTCAAAGTACAGACAGTCAAAAAGCCCAAGGCAGAATTGTTTCAACCTTCACAGGATTCTGTGAAGATTGGATTGAGAACAAAAGTACCCTTGTGGGGGGACAGACCAAAGGTTGAGCATTTCTCCCCTATGCCTCCCAGCATGCCAGACATTGCCAAGGGCAGCAAAGCCTAGCTGAGTAGGACCACCCCTGATTGGCTATCAGGGACACACCTCCAACCCCTCCCCCCCCCACTGCCCCTGCATGGACCCCTAGGCTTCCAGAGCTGGTTGTCATAGTGGCTCCAAGAAGGGGCAGGTAGGTGGTGTGGGGGAATGGGGCACCAGTCTACTTCCACCTGGAGTCTGCACAGGAGGAGGGCACGCCCATCACAAGGGCTCCCCCCACCCCGCACAGCCTGGTTTGGCAATCACCCCAGTCCTGCCCTTGCACCAGACCCAGCCTCACAGCCATGGAGAAGGTGGGAAGAAGGAAACAGAGTCCTTTGGCCCTTCCCCCCACCCCCAGCTGGAGTCTGCACAGTATTGGGAGTCCCACCATAGTGAGGGTTTTTTTCCCCCCACAGCCTGGCTGGACAATTGCCCCAGCCCCACCCTGGCCCCACTGAGGTCTGAAAGGCTGGGTCTAGTGTGGAGGACCAGGCTACAGGGCAAAAAGCCTCTGCCGTGTGTGTGGGGGGGCGACTCCCATGCTGTGTAGACTCTGGCTAGGAAAGTGGGGGGTCTCCATTCCCTCCCTAACTGCTTCCCCATGCCTCCTGCTGGCTGGGCTGGGAAACAGAGGCTTCATAGAATCATAGAATCATAGAAGTAGGGTCGGAAGGGACCTGGTAGATCTTCATGTCCGACCCCCTACCTGGGCACGAGGGAAACTGGGCTCACATGTCCCCAGCCAGGTAGGCATCGAGCCGCTTCTTAAAGACCCCCCAGGGTAGGAGCCAGCACCACTTCCCTTGGAAGTTGGTTCCAGATCCTAGCCGCCCTAACTGTGAAGTAGTTCTTACGGATGTCTAATTTAAACCTACTCTCCAACAACTTGTGGCCGTTATTCCTTGTTATCCCAGGGGGAGCTAGGGGAAACAAGGTCTCCCCCAAACCCTTCTGGTCCCCGCTAGTGAGTTTATAGATGGTCACAAGGTCCCCCCTCTGCCTTCTCTTGTGAAGGCTGAACAGGTTCAGGTCCCGTAGCCTCTCATTGTAGGGTCTGCCCTGCTGTCCCCAGATCATGCGGGTGGCCCTCCTCTGGACCCTCTCAATGTTGTCCACATCCCTCTTGAAGTGGAGTGCCCAGAACTGGACACAGTACTCCAGCTGTGGCCTGACCAGTGTCGTGTAGAGGGGGAGGATCACCTCCTTGGCCTTACTTGAGATGCACCTGTGGATGCATGATAGGGTCCAGTTAGCCCTGCCGACTGTGACCTTGCATTGCCAACCCATGTTCATCTTGGAGTCAATGATGACTCCAAGATCCCTTTCTGCCTCCGTACTCTCAAGAAGGGAGTTTCCTATCTTATAAGGCTTTGTTGCCTCAGCTCTGTGACATCCCAGGGTTGGGGCTGTCCAGCTTGACCAGAGGAGAACTGGTGCAGGCTAGCCTGCCTCCCTGCAAATCAGGGGTGGGGAGGGCTAGCTTAGGGCTGCAGTGCACCCTAGGATGCCAGGGGACTGCTACCTAACTTGAGGTGGGAGGGGATACGGGACAGAAGTTCAGTTGATTGGTCTAACCTAAATGGATTAAATCTGGGACCACATCCATCCAGGTTTATCTTAAACCGGGCTCTGATGTTTTGAAACTGGTCTACATGCACTGAATTTATGTTCTGATACAGGTTTAGACCAGTTTCCAATCACTTACACCAGTTTATGTGTCACTTCTGTTCTTAACCTGAGATATTTAAACCTGAACAAAATAGCTGCTAGAAAGCAAGGAAGCTCTGTGAGAAGTATCTCTGGCATCATTTTTACCAAGGAAGCATGCCTTCAGGGTGTGGCACAAGGCTCCACTATATGTACAGCTTTACTTTGGAAGTGTGGAGGAGCTTGAGGAATTAAGGTTTAGCTGAGCAAGTAAAAATAAATTACAAGGTGAATGGGTAGCTGAGTAAATAAAAATAAATCACTAAGCCCAGTGATGATGACTGCTCAGTGTGCAGCAGCAAAGCTAAACAAGGAAGATACTAGGCTTTACTGAGCAGTGAATAGAGATTAATATGAAAAATATTATAATCACTTGACAGCATGTTCTTAACTTTGAATGTTGCATTCAGTTGCAGGTTTCTTGGTTTCTCATTTAAATAATATAAAGCAGAAGTGAAAGAAGGCAGAGGGAATAACTGGAGAGAAAACTTGGGGAGCAGGGAGAAGAGTATGAGAAACTATCCATATTAAAGCAGATTAAAAACACAGAAGACAGAGTCCAATTTAGCGTTCTTACAGTGGGATGAACCTGGACCAGCTCCAGGAAAGTCAACAGCAAAGTTCTTTTAATTTGCAAAGAAAAACAAGAGAGTATGATAGCCATATAAAAATAATGGATGGCTTAGAAAAAAACAGTTTTTCTTTCTCATAATACAAGAACAATGAGACACATACAACTTTAAAAGGTAGTAAATTTGAAACAGATTAAAAGAAACACTTTCACATAGCACATAATTCATGTGTGATATTCAG
>NW_005842153.1:651832-667940 GCF_000455745.1 Alligator sinensis | reverse complement strand
TTCCCTAAAGCATCTAGGGTGAGCTGCTTTTGGAAACAGATCTACTGAACTAGATAGGCCATTGATCTGTTCCAGTACATCGGTTCTTATTTTGCTAGTTGCTTTAGGTGCCTCAGAAAACATGCAGTTACAGAAAAATGATGGCATGGTGTGATTTTTGGCATGATAAAAATCCTCTTAAATAAGATCAAGCTAATATGAGAAGGAAGAGAAGTCCATTAAACTTTTTTTTTTTCACATTGGATATTAAATCACAGAGGAGTTTCCTGTCAATGTATTCCAGACAATTTCCAAATCTGTTACCTCCTGCATTTGCCCTTTGTTTTATTTTCTAGGTCAGAGTTGCAAAACTGGGAAAACGAAACAGCTATTTTGCAGAGGTATAAACAATGTCACTTTAGCTGTTACAAATAAAATCCATTTTATTATATAAACTGGATCATAGTTATTTTGAGACATTTAATCATAAATGTAATGCTTGGGGGCTGGAGGGGAAAGCAGCGGAGAGTTCAGAACTGACCCAGTGGGAAGATTGAATCTGTTTATCTAGAAATCACAAGCAGGATGAGCTTCCTGTTTTCTGTTTGCAAACCTTCTTAGTGTGTATTTGGATATTTACCTTGCTCTATCAGCCTTGTGTAGGACACATTACTCCTAAAAAGGGATGCAGGGGAGACTAAACTATATGTCCCACCAGTCCTTCTCTCCACTGAGGTTACCAACTAGATATCCACATCACAAAATCAAGCCAATCTTTTCTATAGGGCCTGGGCTGAGACTATCCACCCATGCCAGGTGGAGATGTGTGTAATGATTGGCTTCAAATTTCTGAAATATTAGAATATGAAGCAAGGCTTATGGACCTATTCATAGTGTAAACCCTCATAAATGGAGGAGGCTGTAGGGGATTGGAATGAGTCTTTGCCCTAAGTGAACTTCTACAGACCTTCCACTTGCTAATAGAGCTGTTCAGAGTTTTTGGCTAGGGCTAAAATGGACTAATTTAGTATGGCTGCTGGTGAATTTTACCAGTCTTGCAAATGAATATTAAATGAGTAACCTTTGTAGCATGCATCTGAGGCACTTTACTGATAAGATTTTTCTTAACTGTAGGAACATGCATGTCTCTTTTTCTAAATGAACTAGCAAGTCTTCTCATTTTTGCCATTCTTCACTGTCTGGTTCTTCCACAATACTCTATGCAGAACTTTTCCACAATCCCAGAACAGGTTATCACTATTTGCATAAACAGAATTCCACAAGGATGCTTTTCAATGCAATGCCATCACGTTAAATGGTCCACTAACAACATGGTATGCTGTTTGTTCTGTGAGCTTTAGTAAATTATGCTCTTCTAATCTCATAATACAATTTTGTCTTGTTTGTATACTTGTTAATCTACCAGGTTTTTCAGAGCAGAACAGTTACAGGTCAAAGTGTAAAGGTGTTGTGTGAGATTGGAGTTTTGGAGCAGAGGAATGTTGCTGTATCAGAGAAGGAGAAACTGAAAGACAAGAAGATATGGGACACACTATAGAGTCACTGAAAAAAGAAAGCAACACGTTTCTGCCGTCATATGTTTGTGCATTTATTGTTCATATAATAATTTTATCTTCACAATATTTCCAGAATCTAATTAATATTCATCCCTGTCTGCCTGGTATTTCCTTGTTATAAAGACTGGGACATGCAGAGAGAGGTGAAATCATTTGTCAAAACCACCATTAAAGTCAGATTTAGGAAATGGTTCAGAACAAGAATACTGGCTTCCAGTTCTGTTCCCAGGCCATTGAACCATATCTCCCTCTCACATGTCCAGGCTATGTACATATCTCAGGATTGATAATATTGTTCAGCTATCTGATTTGAATTTCCAGTTAAGAAAATTAATCAGTACAAGGGGTCCGAGTGGAAGAAGGAAGCGACTTCTGTAAAATGGAGATGGTAGTTTTATTTTCAGCTCTGTGTTATGTGGGCATCTGGTCCTTTGAGATTTAAAAAAAGAAAAAAAAAAGGACACCCATATATACACACATGACCGAGGAGAAAAGTGTTCCAAAATAGTTCCATGTGCTTCAGCAAATTTAAACTCCTCCTATGGTAAATTTGTCCTGTTTGTGAACTCGCCCTGTCATTCTGTCACATTTTATTGAATTTAAGCATGAGCAGCAGCAACCAGTGGGAGTGATTTTACTGAATAAGGCTGTTCTGCCTAAGTATAAAATCCATCTGGATCTAAATGTGACAAAAGTACTATTATTTACAGTTCTGGGAGGCCATACAGTGCACTGTCATAATCCTTATTAATCACCTTGTGAGTTTTCCCTTATTGAGCCAAAATAAGCAATTCTTTATGGTACTCAAACGTTAGAATTGGCTCATCTCCTCTCAAAGGTTTTTCCACAGCTAGATTCCCTTGACTAAGACTACTTTCTCTCTGGCTGTCTCAGGCTTCATTCTGGGCTTTGAAGCCTCCATTGTTCAAGAGGAATGCAGCTATCTGTCTTGATTGATTATAAATTGAAATGTATTCTTCATTACAGAGCTCATCTATTAATTACTTTGAATTTTACAGTGAAAATCTTAAGCTGGCTATGGAAGTAGGAAAGAAGTCAGTGGAGATACAGCACAGATATTTCCTGGATGATTGGAGCCCAGTAGAATAAAAAGCACTGCATGAAAACCATAGAGGTGACATTTTGCAGTACTGTAGGTTGCCATTTTCATGACAAACTCAATCAAAACACAGCGTTAGCTAAAGTCTAGATTGCAGAAAAATCAGCATAGAGTGTAAGTTAGAAAGCTTGTGGGGTTCTAAAGGCCAGAAGAAATCAGCTCTGGAGGAGAGTTGCATCCTTGGTGTACATTTGGGCATTACACTTCAATTGACCTAACCAAGATTAGGGCAGTCTAAATATTCACTTTTGCAGGCTTTTGGAAGGTTTAATTTGGCCAAAAAATGGCACGCCCAGCCTAAATTAGCACACCTCAGAAGGTGCACTAATTTAGAGCAACAAAGGATTACCCCAATCTAGTGAACACTTGCACATATTCACAGTACAGCCCCAGGACTGGGAAAGCCCAGCTGCTAGCCCAGCTGCTCACCCTGAGGGCTGGGCTATTCCTTCCCCATGATTCCTCCCCCTCTGCAGACCTGCTGCCAGCTCCCTCCCCCATACCCCCCCAATCCCACAGACCCCTCCTTCACCCCAAATTACTTACCTCAGTCTGCCCATGATGCTTCAGGCAGCGCTGAATAACTGTATGTTTTTTCAGCATACAGTGCTGAATAACTGTATGCTTACTTTAAGCCTCCGAAACCTAGACCAGGTGCATTAAATGTTTGTTTGCACCCTTAGGGCACATCCAGACGAGTGCTCACATGTGGTTTGCCACATCTCAGACCTGTTTGAGGTGCCACAAACTGCATTAGGTGCATATGCAACTGTTTGCTGTGCTGCAAATTTGCAGCACAACACCAAAATTTGATATAGGGAACTCTTGGTATGAAAAAAAAACCATGGTAAAAAAAGCAGTGTGGCACATGCTACAAGGGCATGCGCCAGAGCACTGGAGACTGGGTCCTCCAGGGAGATACTCTGGCTGCCAGCTAGAGCATCTCCCCTCCTCTAGGTCCACCCCAGTTCCTCCAGCGTGCTAGGAGCCAGGACAAGTAGGGAACAGGCAGTTTGCCCAAACTGAGGCATTTTGCCCCACACCGCAGTGTACATACAGGAGCATGCACAGTGGCAAAATGTGGTGACAAATTTTTGCCGCTACTTCTTGTGCCAATGCAAGTGCATGCCCCTGCATATGGGGACACAGCCTTGTGTCCAATATCAAATGAGCCTAAAGATCCTTAGACTTTGAAAAAAGGAAGTCAGATAGTGTCTTGATCTGCAACTCATCAAAGTTTAAATCCTTGCCTAATAGCTTCTCCGCTATTATTGACTCAACTAAGAGAAGATTTTCAGTGTAAATTTACTCTTGATTTTGCTGGATAAGAGCTTGTTTTCTCCACAGGGACTTGAGCACCAGTGTTTTATAGACAGAGTAAACTGAGAAGTGTTTCCACATCTGTGTAGTTTGTTCTATTATATTGTAAGAAATACCCTCCCTATTTGTCATAGTCATCACACACAGATTTTGGACAGATTTCACCTTAATAATTCTACAGTAGATAAATTCATGTTATCCCATTACCACAGTATAACATAAGATGGTTGTTTTGTGATTGCCTGGAGAGCAATTTAAGAAATGAATAACTATTAGAGGTGTACCATATGTTGGTCCCATAGCATATCGACACCAATAAAAGGAAAATTGACATTATCAGCAATCGGCTTTTTTGGCTGATGTGGCTGATAATGTTGCTGATAAATGCCATGGTGTCAGGCTGGTAAGTCTGTCATGAGGGAAGGTGCGTGGGGGAAGGAAGAGTCATGGGGAGGTGCAGACCGAGGCCTTCCACGGTGAAGGAGGGAGTAATGCTGGGGCTGGGGCTGGGGCTGGGGCAGGGGTAGGAGCAGGTGCTGCACAATGGGGGCAGGGTGCAGGATGGAGTCATGAGTGGTTCATCAAGGGGATGTGGCACGGGGGTGGCTTCTGCCACTGCACGCACCCTGGGAGCACATGGGGGGTATGTGCTCCCCACATCTGTGTGTGGGGCAAGAGCGGGTTGCTGCTATGGGCTGGGGTTGGGGGCAGTGCTGGGCTCCTCCCGACATGGGGGTTGGGCGTTGGCTGCACTTGGGGTAGGTGGTGGCACTGCTGGGAGAGGGCTGGAAGGGGAGCTGAAGCCACCCCAAAATTCACCATAGCCCCCCTCCCAACACCGCCGCCACCCACTCTGAGTGCAGCCCCAGACCAAACCCCACCCTGCTGGGAAGAACTTGGTGCAGCCTCTGGTCCCAGGCCACAGCAGCAGCCTGCCCTCACCCCACGCACAGATCCAGGGGGCACATGTCCCCCATGCCCTCCTGAGGTGTATGCAGCTGTGGGAGCCACCGCCCCAGGTCCTGCGGATGAGCCACTCGCATCTCCATCCCATGCCCCACCCAGGCTGTGCAGCGACTGTCCCTGCTCCTGCCCCAGTGCCAGCCCCACTCCCTTCCACACTGCGGGGGCCTTGATCTGCCCTCCTCCTCAATGCCCCTTCCTTCCCCCACAACAAACTTACCAGCCGGACACTACTCTCCATGCTGCCAGGCTCCATACGAGCAATCGGATCGGTATTGGCTGATATGGCTCATTAAAAATCACCATTGGTATCGGCCCAAAATATCATATCAGTGCGCCCCTATTAGCTATCATCATATATTTTTGTACTTGTTTTTTTTAACTTTCTAAGAATATCTTATAGCTTCTGCTTTGCCACTGCAGAGGAAGATCTTTCACTCCTTCTTAGCTTTATTTGACTGTTATATTTCGTTAACCAAGCAGATGCAAAAAAAATGTTTAACACTTGCTAAGAAAGGAGAAAGTTAACATGTAAAACTCCCATTCGTAGTCTATGAATGTACTCAAAATCCTTGGCCATCTGTATATTACCAACTTCCTACCAGAAGCATAACTACTAGGGTTTATACCCCTAGTTGGCCAGGGTAGCAGTGGGGGACAGGCCAGCTGCAGGAACTACAGCAGCTGCTGCTATTGTCCTTGCCCCACTATCTAAATAGGCACCCAGTATTGGCGCCACAGTCATCCATCCTTTGTTACACAACTGCTTAGTATTGTGACATAACTGCCAGAAGCAGTGCTTCCTCTAAAGGACAGTGAATATTTTGAAATTTATTCATTTTTAATTTAATTGAAGGCAAATAGATAATAGAAGGCCTAATTGAGTCTTCAGAATCTTTATTATTGAGACAATGTTTGAGAGGAAAACAACCCAGTTTAGGCTGGCAAAAAGAAAAGTCACCTGGGAAAGTGAGCTAAATTTGTTTATTAGTCATCAAGAAGAAACTAGTATGGATGAGTACAATAACAATTCTTATAATTACTTGCTGAAGTGAATCACAGTTAAATACCACCAATCTTCCTTGCTTGTTCTAATTATCTGTAATCTCTGCAGCTGAATTGACATCCAAGGATGTGTTTTGTGTTGTCTTGTCTAGACTGTTGAGGAGTGTTTTGTTTTTCAAATTGAATGTGAAAATTTGTAGCATTTTATGTGATTTCTAAAAAATAAAAGTTAAGATATTATAAGAGGGTTTATTTTAATGAGAACATGAGTTTTAAAGATGTTTTGGCTTTAAGAAAGGAAAGCTTTCTTTGGTTCTACAAACTTTTTCTTTTTTTTTTTAAACTTGTCTTCCTTCAAAAATGTAGGAAGAAATCTAGTGCCTGTGAAAATGAAGAGCTAATAGCCTCAGGTTCTATCGAGCCCAGTACAGATAGATGTTACATAAGCTGTTCTCTTTTGTCCTGTGGCAAAATTTAGTACAAACATTTCAAATTTGGATTCCTCACGTTAGGTAATGAAATCCACATATAGACACTTAAATTAAGTGGCCTGTTTTCAAAGTGTATAAATGTAATAATATGTAGGAATACAACATTTTTAAAAAGCCTAAAAAATACCCCACTGTCCTCCCAATGTTATCTGGAAAACCTCACTTATTTAGTAAGTGTTCCTGTATGTCCTTTTGATAGCCTGGCAATAATGCAATGGTATGCTTCATTTTAATATACATGTTTTGCTCTGCTTGTCTGATCATTTGGACTGCTACTGTGCCACCTGAAGCTGTACGCCTGTTTTCCATGCTGTGCTAGCTCTTATCCTGCAGTCCAGCAGATATAGGACGTTCTCCCTCTGAATAGGGCTGCAAACTGTCTTCTAAAATATACCAATAAGGTATTGCAGAATGAAGAATACATTGCCACATGACCCTCTGCAGCATACAAGTAAATTGTATGCTCTGTGTGCTCCATTAGTCCCTTATATCTGCTAACTAAGGGTGTCTATACACATGCTCAGGGGAGGGGGCGGCATTTTAATTAGAGTGGCTCCCCGACAGCCACTCTAATTAAAAAGCTTCAGTGTCACATGTGTTCTGCATTTTGAAATGGCTGAAGGGGCACTTTGACTAAAGCTTGTTCAACAAGTTTTAGTTAAAGTGCCCCCACTGCCATTTTGACATGCAGGATGCTGAATACATGTGACACTGCAGCACACTGGAGCATTCTAATCAGAACGCGTCAGCAGACTCAGTAAATCAAGTCTGCTTCAACACAGTCAATTAGAATGCATCTGAGTACATGTATATGCACCCTAAGTTATTAGAGAAAATCTCATTTCTAGCACAGTCATTCCACCAGAAAATGAAATTCAGCAATATACATATAATTTACTAAAAAGGGCAGAAGCATACGTCCTAGCTCAGTGCAGACCCACTTAGGTCTCCAAACAACCATAAGATGAATTAGTTTTACTTTCCTTTGTGGTTCCCTTGGATCAGATTCAGATGTATATCTTTGATGCTTCTGAGAAGGGGTATAATGCATCCCTACAACCAGCCAGCCAAGTCCGTCAGAAATAGTTTCATTCTACTAGATCATCATTTCTGCACTATATGCCTTTCTATAATTCAAACATGTCTGCATCTGCCTCAAAGACCTTGCATTGCTTTTTGTGAGACAGAAATAAAGAACCCCTAAGGCATGACAAATATCTACCTAAAGAAATTCCCTCTTTGCCCAGGGGGAAGTGATATTCTTCTAAGAATTCTCTTCACAATTATTTTCCTGAATAAATTCTCAGCTGTACTTAGTTTCATAGTTTCATAGCTGGTAGGGACAGAAGGGACCTGAGCAGATCATCAAGTCCGACCCCCTGCCATGGGCAGGAAAGAATGCTGGGGTCAAACGACCCCAGCAAGGTGTCTATCCAGCCTCCTTTTGAAGACCCCAGAGTAGGAGCGAGCACCACTTCCCTTGGAAGTTGGTTCCAGATCCTAGCCACCCTGACTATGAAGTAGTGCTTCCTGATGTCTAGCCTGAACTTACTCTCAGTCAACTTGTGGCCGTTATTCCTAGTTACTCCTGGTAGTGCTCGGGGGAACAGGGACTCTCCCATTCCCCGCTGGTCCCCCCTGGTAAGTTTATAGACGACCGCCAGATTCCCTCTCAGCCTTCTCTTGTGGAGGCTGAACGGTTCAGGTCCCATAGCCTCTCCTTGTAGGGCCTGCCCTGCTGCCCCTTGACCATGTGAGCGGCCCTCCTCTGGACCCTCTCGATGCTGTCCACATCCCTCCTGAAGTGCGGCGCCCAGAACTGAACGCAGTACTCCAACTGCGGCCTGACCAATGTCGCATAGAGGAGGAGGATCACCTCCTTGGACCTGCTTATGATGCATCTGTGGATGCATGACAAGGTGCGGTTAGCCTTATTGACTGTGTCCTCACATCGGTGGCCCATGTTCATCTTGGAATCAATAATGACTCCAAGATCCTTTTGTGCCTCTGTGCTGACTAGAAGGGAGTTCCCCAGCCTGTAGGTATGCTGCTGGTTCTTCCTCCCCAGGTGCAGTACCCTGCACTTGTCAGTATTGAATCCCATCTTATTCTCATTTTTGTCACTTATGTTACAAAATCATTTAATTTTATTCAGCATATATGGTTTCAGCATATTGTTTCAGCCATCTTAAGGCAATGTCATCACAGTGTGAAGAGCTTGAAGGCCACCAGGTAGAATTGTAAATGGACATGAGTCAACAATGTGGAACATGGTTTATACTTGTCTACAAAGGCATTTGGTATCATTGTGAAGGCCCCATTGGTATAGGTTTGAGGCACAGTGACCCTGTCTAGTTCAGAAATGCCCAATAATGGCATGGCCAGTTAAATCCTGATTGACTGACTGTAGGGTCAGAGTCTATATGGGCTTTGTTGGGGATAGATGCTATAAAGTCTAGGCCCCCTGGTGTCTTCCCAGTGAATTACATCAGGGTATGGAAGAATCAACACTATCCCACAGCCATGCTCTGGTGTTATTTTCTTGCTTGGCACGACTTTGATCTTCCTTCAGTTAAGGAGCTGGTTCCACTGGGTGACAAGCCTGAGCCTGTTGAAGGAATTTTCTTTGTGGGTCTCTGCCTCCCCTACATCCTACCCTTACCACTTCCTCGATGTTAACCAACTCCTCCTTTTGGGGATTAACCCCTTAAGATGCATATAAGGGCCTTTTGTTGGGTTGCTGAAATCCGGGTCAGGCCCTTCTAAATGATTTCCTGGACACCAATTAGCAAGTTAGTCTTATTGTATCCTGCCATCCAAGCAGGGACGATCCACGTCCATTGAGGGACTAACTGCCTTTCACAGTAAAGCCGCTCAAGTCCCTTTATACCATTCACACATCATAGCAGCAAGATACAGCAGCTAGAGTCCCTTCCCTCATTCAGGGTGATGCCCTGCCTCAGCTTCATTAACAGACTCAGACAGGTAAGTTCACTTAGGTCCAAACACCCTTCTGGGATTGGTTCCTCCTCTCTCTCCACTTTTTTTACAATTCATTCAAGAATCCTCAATGGGAGAGGAGACAAAATCAACTTGCTCTTTACGTTCTTTATTCAGGGCTAATTCTCCTTTATCAATGTAGTCAGCCAGTCCAAACAAGGGGAAAAAATGGAAAAAATCAATTCAAGAATGGCACTCACACCAGCTGGCTCAAGCTGCCCAGTTCCAGCAGGTCCAAGGTCCTAAGCTGCGCCTCCTGGATGCTCAGGTACCTGCTCCTGCTGCAGGCTTTCCCCCAGCACCCAGTGCATTGTCCCAGCTATTCATTACAGAATACAGTCTTCGTGTGTGGTCCTGCACAGATCTGCTGGGATGCGTCACAGCCACCCTGCCCATGAGGGGATGATGCCTGGCAAGGGCAGGAGCCCAGGCTCAGGGGTCTCCTGGCTCCAGGCTTGGCCACCCTGCATGCTGGGCACAATGTGAGCAGGGTCGAACCACCCCTGGTGCAAGGACCCAGCTGCAGGGCATGGCTGCAGGAGCCCCCTGGGCCCCAGGAACAGCTACTGCAGACAGCACTCAGGACTGAGCTGGCCAGGAGCCTCCAGCACAGTGGTCCTCTGTAGTGCCTGCCCAGGCCCTGTCCTCACCCACCCACAGGTCCCCACCAGGGGTGGGGCTGTGCTGGAGAGCACAGCCTGGAGACAAGGGGCAGGATCAGCAGAATGCAGACAGTGCCCCTGCCTGTGTTCTCTTGACCCTGACCCTGTTGTCTGCTGTGGCACTGGGACCTGTGGCTGTTTGTTTTTTAAAACAATTTCCTCACACACCTCCTGGCATGCTGGGGAAAATGTCTCCACATGCCACTAATTGGCATATATGCTGAGGGTTGCCTATCCCTGCTCTAGAATAAACCTACCCTGCAGCATTTGCATGTGTAAACATGCCCACTGTCTACTTCCTCCTTTGCAATGGGGCTATCCAGGAATCCTCTGTCTTCTTTTTCCAATTGAGGCAAGGATATATCCTTCAGATAGTCTGATATTTTTTGTTTGTTTGTTGGCTTTTGCTTTGGAGGTTTATCTGAGGTGTATAATATTTTATAAAAATAATATCAAAAGTGCCTAGTGTCTCTTTTAATCTGGTTATCAGTTATCCCCTACTATATTTAATTGATGGGGTTGCTGTATTGTTGCCATTTTCAGATTTACCATAACTCACAAATGAAGAGGGTTGTTTGACCTCTCTCCACTGGAATAGCAAACTTCTTCTTGAAGGGTTCCCAACTACCACTCCAGGGGAATTATGGCACTAGCTTATCATTTGTCAGGTACTGTTATTTGAAAGGAGTTGCACAGGGCCATATTTCAGGACTTTGCCCCCCACTCCCCTCTTCCAATACTGGGGTGAATATAAAATATCTTATATTTATACCCCTCCCCCAATCCCCTGCCCTTTTCTTTTAGCCTTAGAATATGTCTTTTATTCCCTGTTTGCCCTATTTGAGTTCCCAACATTAATGTTTTCCTCTTTTTTTATGATATTTCCACTTCCACTTTCTCTTTACATCTGCCTCGTACTTTTAATCAGTTCTGCTCGTATCCTCTTGAATACTCCTCATTTTATTACTTTTCCCAGTCTTCTTGTCCTTGTTCTTTGATATCTTCTCTCTTCTACGCTTAACCATTCAATAATACAATATCCTTCTCACTGGGTGCATCTACACGTGATGCTATGGTGATGTAGCAATGTGCTACAGTGACGTAGCATCTGTAGGCAAAAACTGTGACACCACTGCTACATCACTGTAGCAACGTGGTCCCTCAGTATAGTGCATTTCTACAGCAGTGTAGCAGGTAAAAATACCTTGTGCTGCTGGCATGGCACAGTACAGGCTGTTACTTCCAAAAGGAAGAACTGTATGATGGCACAGTAACAGCAGTGCCTTAGGGGCCTACACTATCTGCCAAACTCAGGCCTGGTTTCCGGGATGATTTCCACTAAAAGCAGTTTATCTAGGATTTTAAGGCCTTCTTTCTTTTCATTTATAATCTCACTCAGTTCTTTCCTTTACCTTAACATAGACTGTGACAATTCTTGAAATATTATATATCTTCCCAGAGTAAGATCAGAAGTCTCTCTGTAGCAAGCTCTGTGTGCTGTCTCTATAAGGACTTTGTTTCCAGCTGTAAGAAAGTGAGGGGGGGGCCTGCTTTAAATAGTCTGCTGGATTTCCCTTTACCACACTTTCTGGGAGCTATAATCCATATACTATTTCTTCTGTCTCTTCTTTCCTCAAGTGTGCTATGCAAACTCCTTTTCTTCCTTTTTCTTCTCTCTCTCCTAGTCCCAAATCATCTTGATTTTACTTTACAGATTAATTTCTAATGGCAAGTTTTCCTTCATATTAATCTCCAGGGCTCTGCCCCTGCCCCCAAATTCTTTAATATCTGCTTTAATCCCATCAAACTTTGGCTCCACAGAGGATGTTATTTCTGATATTGTACCATCTCATGGAATCATAGAGAAGTAGGAGTGGACAGACTTCTAGATGTTATGTAGACAACCCCCTGCCAGAAGCAGGATCATCCATATCCAAACCATGCTAAGCAAATCCTTGTCTAACCTATTACTAAAACTACACACAGGCACTCCTTTGCACAACCACAGAGCATAGCACCCTAACCTATCACAGGTAAAGGAGGGGGACAATGGTGGTCAAGTTCCTGTTGCTTCAAGGGTTGTTCAGGTAGACTTAAGAAATACAAGATCAAGATCTTCCCCCTTGCAGCTCTAGCTTCAGGCAGCCGTTTGCACTGGTGAGGACAAATGACCTCTCTGTTGAAATAAATTCTAACAACTTCCATGTTCCTGGTAATGGAGATGCTCATTGCTTCCCTGCATAAATGATCCCTTTGCAATCTGCTGCCACTGTCAGGGCAAGGCAGGCAGTACCTATGTATAAGGCTGGAGAAAAGATAAGGCATAGGCAGCAGTTGTGAAAAGAGGGAATAGAGGGGAAACCAACAGCAGGAAAGTTTGTAGCAGAGGCTATGGCAGGGAAAGGAAGAAAGAAGTTTCTTGCTGAAAATCATTAAGGAACACCTGACAGGTGAGTTGTCAAGGCACAGTTGGGCAAAGTTTTAGTAGAAGTGTCTGCTCCTTCCTTCATCCAAGGAAGCTAATCATGTACTAAGAGCAACCACTGCACATTGTTCAAAGAAAAGCATACCACAACCTTTAGAGATATCTTTTTAAAAAGTTTGTGTTTTATCATGGCAATTGCACGGATAGAAAGGGTATTTTGTAAAGATAAATGATACATAAAACTGTCATGACCCAATGATTGTGTGTGTGCTTCAGCACTGAAGAATTATTTCCCACCACATGGAGCTTTCTTTGCTTGGTGCAATTCTCAGCTGCAGAGAGAAAAACCCCGGTGCAAAGGAGTTCCCGCCACCCATATGTAAATTTGTTCCCCATTATTGGCTGTTTCTAAATTATTCCCACGTAGCAGCTAGCGATTGGCTTGCTAGCCGTATAAGAGGCTTGAGCAGTTTCCGCCCAAGTCGGAGATCTCCAAGAATCTCAGGAGGATCCTGAGAACCCCGATTCCGAGAATTCCGGGAGAAATCCGAGAGAATTCCGGCAAGGAGTCCACGATTATCTCGTGGATTTCTACGTATATCTCGGAACAAATGATGGTTTGATCAGCCATCAAGAATCTCTCCCCGTCACCGGACGATCCCTGACGTACCCCTGCCCTGCGCGCTCGTTGAGAGTCACAGCACGGACTCTCGTATCGGTTTAGAGAGCTCTCATCATTCGAGTTTTCTTCTTTTCTTCTTTTCTTCTATCTACAACTGTAACCAAGCAAGTTTTCCTGCCTGCACCGCGACCATCTACGGTGTAAGTAAAATAATCTTTAATCAACCTCTACGCGTCAGTGCCTAATTCTAGTCCGCCGTGCCGACTTCCCCGGCCCATGTGCCTGGGCTGCTGGCCACAGCCCCTCGGCCCCGACAAAAACCATGATAGGTAGCTAGATTTACATCAGTTTAGATGAAAGCAGAAATTGTCTCATGGCCATTTGGACATCAACTCCACCTGGCTAATCTTTAATTTCCTACTAAACTTCCTGTACCTGCAAAAACCAGCCTATTCCCTAACAGAAACCTGGCAGAACTCCATTTACTTCAATGAGGCCAGAATTGTGCTTGATGTTGTTTATTAACAGCTGTATTTCAAGAGTTACTTTCTCTGTTCTCGCAAAGATATCCTCCAGCTGTCCTAGTCCCAGGTGACAGAAGTTTCCTTCAGAATGTCCTTCATTTACATAGGAGGAACAGGTGTTCCATTCATATAACAAAGCATGGACAAAGGGAAATGATTTCCAGCACATCTTAATCCACATATCCCCACTGAGGGGTACAGCGTACACCCCACTGTGTAGCCAGGCAGATCAGTTGACTTGTGCTTACAAGGGAGAATGACACTAAAGTTTCACTTATTCACTACCTACTTCTCAACCAATTGCTCTTGAATAAAATGGCCAACATTTAGATAAATAAATATGTTCCTTTGTTTCTCTGGAGTGCCCAAAGTCATGGGATGACTGACTCTTTTCAGCCACACAAAAGAGGAATGGGAATCCACACTCAGGCCTATTACCCTGTGTAGCTCCAGAAAGGCAGGTGAACATATAGATTGCAACAGAGGTGGGGCAAACACTTGAGGGGGACCTCGTTCTGAGGGAAAGTTATGCTCCACGCTTGGGGCATGTCCTGTGAAGGTTGGGAGCTGGCCCTATAGAATGAAGCTTTTGGCCATTTTGTACTCCTTGAGGAAATGACAGCCTGAGGTAGTAACTCTTCCTGCACTTCATATATATATGCACTTGAGCTAAGCAATAGCTTACCCTTCATTGGTAATGATGAGAGCATAATAAATAGACAAAGCTGTGCATTTCTTCTTAGTTTAAAATCCCACATTGCTTTTAAATAGGCTTGTTGGTACAATTCTGTGAAGTTAGAGTCTTTAGTATAAGAACAAATTAATGTTTACCCAGGATCCCTACATGACATTGAATGGACATATAGTAATTACTTCCTTTACTGTCTGGCCTGGTACATGTGAGTCTACTTTACTCTTTCACCAGGAACAGCTTTAACTGTTATCAAAAAAGAGTGGATAAATGTTCTTGGACTTTTCACACATCTCAAAACAAGAATACAATGTATAAATCCTGATAAGGCAGCTGAAATTGATTTTATTACCATTGAGTGATAAGAGGTGTTCTTGAACTCAAAAATAGAATGCCACTAACTTTTATTTCTTCCCTCCTCTTTTTTAAAACCCTGATAAGGTCAGAACCTTAATTCTCCTAGTATTCAGTGAGCATACTTAGGCTATTTTAGAAAAATAACTTAATAGGATATAATTGCAACTATTTCTGCTTATGGAAAAAATGACCTTACAGCCAGACTCTATTGCCATGCAGCTTTAAAATTGTTATTACAGATATATGTTTGTAATATCTGCCAAGAGGAGCTACATACCTGAAATTGCAAGGGTCTTGGTACATAAAGGTCTTGTTGCATGGTAATTTTAGATGGTTCCCAGAGCTCTTAACCCCTGGATTGGCTGCATGTTAACACTTTTATGTGGCCTAAAGCACTCATTATTTGGCTCAGTTATGCCACTTCAAGGCAAGATTATCTCTAATCTGCATAACCGTGCTCCTGTTCAGTTAAGTTGTGGCCACTCCGCACAGCTGTTCTGTCCAAGCCAAAGTCTTCCAGTATCCCCAGGTGCTCCACAGCTGCAGTGCTCACTCAGCCTGGTGGGAGCAGCAAGCCAATCTGGGTGGTGATGGTGGTAGGAGGCATCATGGCCACCAGGCACTCCAGGGCTGTGGTGCATTCTTCATGAATCAGATCCTGACATCACCTGGGGTTACCAAGGATACTTCAACCATCAAAAGATCCCTCTCCCCCCCGCCCCCCAATTGAAAGAGGTTCAGGGGCTCAAAGAGTTTTCAATCACAGAAAACCACAAGGAACATTATGGGAACACTATGGGGTACAACCTCTGCCTCAGGCTGTATGCAGCTTCTAATCCGGTGCCTAGCTCCTAGTGCTGCCTCTGTTTACCAAAGCTCTAGTGGCAAATCCCAGCAGTGCAGGTGAAGGACAGAGATGGTTTTCCACTTTAAGGTATGACTGCTTCACAAGGCCCTAAATAAATGTGTATCAGCCCACAAGTGAGTTATTTGTAAGAAAATACAACTGGTACCCTGCATATATCTCCATACAATTCTCAATATATTCAAAGTGCTAGGGCAGAAAAATAAAGTAAACTTCTATATATTTCTGCTGGGGTTATGTGCATCTCCTGTAGTTTTGAAAAATAACTTAGTGCTCCAGTCCCTCTTGCTAGCATTTATTCATCCACACTTCATGATTATCTGCAAACAATTCACAGGTTCTATATAAGAATACTTATACAGTTGCAATTGTTTACATATTTTCTCATCAAACATTACCTGTATTATTTTTAAAGGCACCTTTCTTTCCTGCTGTTTATGTCAAGGGTGCATATTATAAGGCTACGGTCCCCACCTCCCTGATGTTTTACTGGAGTGAGCCATAGGG